>NW_027272355.1:0-367500 GCF_040938485.1 Diadema antillarum | reverse complement strand
TAGCGCGCGGTCTTAGGACAGAACAAAATCTAAAGTCTATCTAATGTTTGAATAGCATCCATATCACCAGTCTGCATTTTGCAATGACATTTCTTGTTATTTCCTAAAACCTATAAAAAATAGTCATTCGTCTTGAATATTAAATCTTTTTAATGGGTCATCCCAAAGTATGCCTTGGATTATCGCATCTATAGAACAGAAAGCTCCTTTTTTTATGAATACGGTGTAGGTATACATCCGTTAGAATAAACACGGTTATATGTTATTCCTGCTTGGTTGTAACGCACTTTGTTATAACAAAAGAAAACTGCTGAAACGAGGACTTTATGTTACAATGGGAGTCGCCTGTATTAAAGTGTGGAAAGAGTGTTCGTTGTTGATATCGACGACGCTAAAACCTTACAGGTAGGCCTATCTGATATCACATGATGATAGTGATACAAATATTTTGTGGTTGCAGCTGATATGTTCTTTACTTATCATCCCTTTAACTGGTAAGAACAGATTGGGTACTTGCTATAGGGAAAGAAAAGGGGAATCCCCCAAACAAGACAACAATACACTCCCCGTGAAAATGCAAACAAATACCAGTAAGATCACGGTCTGCGTACCCGTATAGTGTTTATGGCGCCAATACTCGCTGTGCACAGTCTCAAAAAAAAAAAAAAAAAATCATTAGCGTACATTTGAGCTTGATATCTGTATGCTACGTGAGTGTCAAAAATTGAACATCAAAAATAGGGAAATAATTGAACGTGGATTACTAATGATAAAACGAATGTTGTTAAATTACAGGATTGCTCGAATTATTTTCACTTTTTCCTCAAATTTGATCTTCAGAGACTACCAACGTCACAATGACTGGACAAGAATGAGCAAAATGAGCTAAAGACACTGGAGTCTTCGTTTCTTCACCGAAGATCGGTTTAATTGTAGCACCTGCAGCTCATGACGATTGATGACTGGAATTTACATGAAAACTGCAGGTTAAAGGTATGGTATTTGTGAAGGTGAGTATTGGCCTTTTCACTTTTGTGAGAAACCAAGTAAAGACTTATGAAATAATGCAAAGCATACCATTCTAAGAGGAAGTCAAGGTTTGTTAGATGGGTTTTGGAATGGCTGAGACATCCCAAAAAAAAAGTAAAACAAAGCGATCCTAATGTAAGATGGATCCCGCCTTTTATTAAGAATGCTCTGTTTTTGGATATCTCAGCCATTTCAAAACCAATTCCGTAATAAACCTTGAATCCCTCTTGGAATTGGATGCTCTTTCATATTTCATAACAACTTTCTCATTATCTCAACAACAACAACAACAACAACAACAACAACAACAAGAAGAAAAGATGTAAGAAACTTGAAGTTAGGTCTCAACAAAAATTATACGATCCCTTTAACGCGCATGATATTTACCCTCTTGTTATTTTGCATTCACAAAAAAAAAAAAGTTTAGTTATAGTGCCATCAAGATTTTATCTTCTCCCAAATTCATATAACTGCTTTAGATATTCATCTGGACTCTTTCTTCGCAGTTGTACGATTGTATCTCACAAAAAGAAGAAGGTAAAGGCAAACGTAACATGATATCTACTATAAAGTCTAATTTATAACCGATGATCTCGGAAAAAAAAAATCAGTATTGACAACTAATATCACATCAATATTTAAATTATGGGTTTGAATTCAATAATAATACGATTCTTTGATCGATATGAGGTTTCTATGGTACTGGTTATCTTTTCAATTCAAAATTTCCAGCATTTCCAGGATTAGAGTTCTCTCCTTTCGACTGAAAAAGAAAAAGAAAACTTTGGACCGAGGAAGCCATACCATCTAATGCATAATTATGTATCATAATGAACATGAAACTAATGGGAAGAACTTAAAACATAAATTATACTTAACCTGCTTGCTATCTTATTTCCATTATGGCTGATGTACACACACAGGTTGACCAAATCAGCAAATGCATGTGTATGTTTGTATATTTTTACAAAATACATAAACGTTTTTCTTTGAAAATCAGCTCATGCAGTATTTTTAGATGCAGGTTGTCATAAGCAAAACAAGCAATTTTTGAAGAACATAAGCGCTAAATGTGGTAGGATATTGCAGCGTGTATCATCAAAGGTAGAATACGCATGTATTTTTTATGACTGTATACAAAAGCATGCCATCACCAACCACAACACATATTTCAAGAGCATGGTTGCAATTAGTCTGGATTCAAGGCATTTATCTGATCAGCAAATAGGTCATTACGACAATTATGACTTTCTCTCTCTCTCTCTGCTTCGAGTTTGAAGAGCGTTACACATCAAAACCGTCGAAAATGGCGGCACATTGCAGTGTGATTTGGCAAAGTACCATTCGTTGCATTTTACATGGGCATACGTATACAGATTAAGCACAGACGCCAATGAACAATCACAAAACAAGTGCTATATCATTATTGAACGAGTCCACTATCAGCTCAGAGTATGATTTTATGACTATGATAGAAGCCAACAGTTTTCACACTACTACCTGTTGGAGATTCCGAAGACAACGGAACCGACGTTACTCCATTTGAGGTCGGTTTAACTGTCGTACCAGCTAAGTAAACTGGTGAATTAAAAACAAAAAACAAACCACACACACATAGCATGTCTTTTTTATGATTGCATAACAGCATGACATCACCAACCACAAGGCGTATTTCAAGAGCATGGTTGCAATTAGTCTGGATTCAAGGCATTTATCTGATCAGCTATAATGCCATGACGAAAAACATGACTTTCTCTCTTTGTTTCGAGTTTGAAGAGCGTTACACGTGAAACCCGTCGTAAATGACTTCTCATTACAATTTGATTTGGCAAAGTACCATTCCTCGCATTTTACATTGCGTATAAAGATTAAGCATATCATAAACGTCAATGGACAGTTACAAAAACAAATGCTGTATCATTAGATAACCGATTTCATTATCACCTCTGAGTATGCTTTTAAGTACTTTATGGTCACTACGGAATCTAAGACAAATAATGAAGGCTAACAGCTGGCACACTCCTACCTGTTGGAGATTTCGACGACATCGGAACCGACGTTACTCCATTTGAGGTCGGTTTGACTGTCGTACCAGCTGAATAAAACACACACACACGGCAAAGACAGTTTAATGTTCCATGAACGATATTGGTTTTATGCTAAATGTTGATATGCATTTCCTTTTGTATAATACACTCAAATAGACTTAAATAAATAAATGAATAAATAAATAGATAAATAAATTCAGTCCCAAATACCGCAAAAAAAAAAAAATCAGTAGCTAAATTTTGTTACTTTGTCTGTCAAAATACTCTACGAAAATAACAGCGTCACAGGCATTACACTTGTTGCTTCAAAATGGTGTTTTAATTGTTTTCTATGTTTGACGGAATAATTTTTCATTATGTTAGGCCTATCTTTCTCTTATATTCTATGCACTCAACATAATCTTTTGTACGTTCTTATTTTCTCAAACTCTTGCGCTTCAGTTATGATAATGGCCGCAATGTACTTACTGCCTGGAACAAAATTTCTTGCAGCTGTGGTGTTTCCAAGATAGTTTCCACTCACACAGAGATACTCCGTATCAAAATCGGGTGTTGCCCTAGTGAAAGCTGAAGCTGTTGAGACTGGAGATGGGTTGTCAGTGACGTTTTCGTAGATATAGAACATTGTGACAAATGGGTTTGGTTGGTCAGCTGACAGGATGGTACAGGTCACAGTGAGCATCGTTGTAGCTGTGTCGTCACAGAAGTCAACGGTCATGATACCAGTATCAGGCGGGACTACAAGGCAACAGTAATTTTGTCTATCAATTTCTGTGACATGTTTTTATAATGGTCAATATATTCAGTAACATGTTTTTAAAGATTTTCTTTCTATTACAACCATCATTAACCATCAAGTTCTTTTATTGCTTATTTCCTGTTTGTGAATATCCTTTGCTTCCAATACCATTATTGATAGTAGAACACAATAGTTAAAGAGGGATTGCAAGTTCAAATGAGATTTCACACTGGTTTAATCTTTGGAAAATTGAACTCTCTATAGATCTAGTATAAAATATTTGATTTCCACTGTATATAACTATATTTCATGAATTTGAAGATTATATACGTAATTATGCGGAAAAATAACAGTTTCAGAGAGCGATTCCTCGCCAAAATCGGAAAACGGCTCTCGATCTAATTTATTGTACAAAATAGGGAGAGACGTCAAAAGTAGGAAACAGCACCGCTGTATACACTATCCATGAGAATCGCACATGAATGATGCTACTTGGAGGATTATTTTTTGGCAAACATTAGCAGTTTTAGTGTGATATGTTCTGATTTCTACAGTACTTTTAGGAAATTATAGTCTTCGAAAGGGACCACAATACCAGTTTCATAAAATTATTTGATGTTAAACTAGGAACAAGGAAGAAAAAAAAAATAGACGTGGTCTGGCTTACTTATTTTTTCCCAATTGACAGTGCAACCCGACGACATAGGCCGGATTCGTGTCATGGGGATTGCCAAGCTGCGTGTGGCCAAACATTCTTTGGTATGCTCGGAACACTTCAAAGATGAATGTATTTATCAATCTATGGCCATGAAAAGGAGATGAGTTTCTCTCGTCGATTTAAGTTACAACTTTTTTTTTCCAGTTACAACAATCAACGAATTAAAGCACCAACAATAGTACTTTCTACGCATCGAATCTTTTCAACTCCGAGTCCGGTTCTGCTATTAGTGTTGTAGTGCTGCGGTACGCCCTGGAAACACCTTCATGCTCAACTGCAGCTGAGCCTGTTGAGGCTGACTCTTCAACAAGAATGTAAGTTCCACATTCCGAGGAGTATATACCTCAAAAGAGAAAAAAAGCAAGGGTATGTAGGCCTATACACCAACGGTAGCTGTCTCTTGTTGTTAGGCTTCTAATCTAACGCTAGAATTGAACAAACGGTCAGCCCAGGATAGTAGAGACAAATCCTCACGTATCACTTTAGCATTATACTGGTATTCTATGATAATATAGTATGATTCACTACATATCACGGCGGTCAGCAAATTTTCAACTTCAAAAAAAGTCCTGAAAAGAGCATTTCAGCCTTACTGAATCAGCTCTAGTGACTAAAGTTTGGCTTACCGACATTATGAATTAATCCGAAAAAAAAATGTTTCTCTTGCATAAGTCTCTCAGGTGCCTTCCAAAAACAAAGCACACTTCAATTGAGGTGCTGCTGTAAACCTGGCTGTGAGCGTAGTGTTGATGCTGTCAGCTGTGAATACAGCCTCGGTTACACCGGAGCCGAATTAGCTGCGAATCCACCCGAATATACATATTCGGGTGGATTTGGGAGCATTCTGTTCTCCTTCCCCGAATGGGCAAAATTTCGGGAGGGATTCTTGAACATTCGTGGAGGGATTCGGCTCGTCTTGAAATGTTCAAAACCAGCCAAATTCCCGAATACCCTCCAATATACTCCCGAATGTGGCCCTGACAAATTTCATTCTGGCCACATTCGGGATGTATTTGGATGGAATGCGGGTGGATTCGGGGAGGCATTCGGGGCATTCTGGGCAGATTTGGGCCCATTCGTAATACTAAGGGAGTCACGGCCCGAATGATCTAGCCAAATATACCCGAATAATCACGAATAGAGCCGAATCTGCCCAGAATCCCCGGAACACCTTCCCGTATCCATCACAATTGTTACCCGAATACAGTGCAGAATACAGGCGAGTGTGCCGAATAGACCAGAATATGCCCGAATAGCAGCCGAGTAGGTCGAATGAGCGGCCAGAATAACCCGAATAGCCTCCTGAATATAACTAGATTGGCTATACGCGTGCAGGGAGGCCTCGTATTTTGGCACCTATTCGCGTTGGCATTCGTTTTTTTTTTTTGTGTGTGTGTGTGTGTGTGTGTGTGTTTTTTTTTTTCGGGATGCCCAAAATTGATTCGGTCATTTCTTGGCGATTCTGCTCTAATTCGGGACCTATTCGGAACCTATTCGGGGAGCTCTCCGAATCAGAGACGAATATGTTCCCAATCCATCTGATTTAGGCCATATTCAGGCAAAATTGGTCCAAATTTATTTGGGAGAATTCGGTTCTGGTGTAACCCTGGCTTAAGGGTCTCACGGACCGCGGCACACAGCTGATAGCAGCTGATGAACGTTGCTGTGTGTAGCGTAGGCCTTTAGGCGCAGTGGAGGGGTGACACACAGCTTTGTGTGTTTCTGTTGAGATATGTGCTCCTCTGAAACAGAAACGAAAACCCCAATCACAAAGACATGCCGGCTCACCCCGGATCTGATCCGGGGTGATCTGGGGAGAGATCCGTGTTGACGCCTTAGGCATCCTTGGACATCCGGGAGGCCAAAACGGCAACTTTCGGAGGTCAAAAACATACGGCGTCATTCGGACCAGGATTGCCGTGTTGGCAGAGCAATCCGGGATGGTCCGTGTGGCTGCCGTGGGACGTGTAGCTGCCGTGTTGATCACGGCATCTACACGGCGTTTACACAGATAAACACGGCAGCTACGCGGCGGCCACGCGGACCATCCCGGATTGCTTTGCCAACACGGCAGTCCGCGGATGACGCCGGATATTCTTGACCTCCAAAAAAGTTGCCGTGTTGGCCTTCCAGATGTTCAAGGGTGCCGAAGGCGTAAACACGGATCTCTCCCCGATCACTCCAGATCTGATCCGGGGTGATCCGGCATGTCTATGTGACTGGGCCCTTTAAGCCCCTTTTATACTTTCACGGATCGCATCACGGATGACCACGGATCGTCGATCCGGGATCACCCGTACTGTTTCCGGCATGACCGTATTGACTCCGTAAAGTTTCTGTAATTATTCTTGATCGTCTGGCATGTCCGCGGAAAACAATTAAGCTTGCTTAATTTTTCATCCCGGACATCACGGATGAAAATCAATACGAACTCTTCCTTGTTGGCACCGTCTACTCCGTAAGTGTCGCCTCAGTATTCCTTCCTTGTAGGCATCGGCTATTCCGTGTTGCCTCCGTACTCACTCTGGGACAATCCGTGAAGACATCGGGACATCCGTATTAGAATCGGCTCCATCCGGGATGAAAAATTAGGGTATTTTGCCAAAACAAGCTCATAAGGTCCATGAAATTTGCTCAGATCTTCCCCCATCAGTACAGCCATCAATCCCTCATACTGTTCGGACAGTGGTCGTCTGAGGAGCTTAAGTGACCCTGGGCCACACACACCTCCTTGCTTTTATGTGTATTTTGATTTGTTTTGTTTAGCTTTGCCTTGTTTATGTCATGATTTTCCAGAAAAATGACAGTTTGCAACAAAGAGATTTGACTTCATGGTGTCGACAAGCAGAGAAGTGTGTAGGCTGCTGCAGATTTTCAAGTGCGCTTGCTATACTTAGCTCTTGGGGCACGTCAACTGATAATGATAAAGTATTAAAAGCAAAAGTAAAAGTCATCTGTCAACATTTTGGGGATATCCGTGTTAGGACCGCGAAGGGACCCAGTTGCATCCGTGTTCTTTCTTGATATCCGTGTTAGCTCCGCATCGTTTCCACTGTGGTCCGCGTTCATTCCTTGTTTGTCCATGTAGACACCGTACTTGTCCTTGTAGCCTCCGTACTTGTCCTTGCGGACACCCAGTTGGGATCGTATTCACACCAGCATGCGGCATTGAGAGGAAAATTGATATTTTGCATGCCGGAACACCACGGATGACGATCCGTGGTCATCCGTGTAGCAATCCGTGAAAGTGTAAAAGGAGCTTTACTTTCTTGATGAAGGAAGAGTCGGCCTCATGCTGCAGTTGAGCAAGAAGCTGCATCATGGCGTACCGTAGCACTCCAATACTACCGGCCTATACTCGCATACCAGATAGTTAGTAGCAGAACCAGGCTTGGTGAAGAAAAGGGTTCGTTGTGGAGAACATGCTATTGTTGGTGCTTTAATTCATTTTAATTGATTTGTTACTGAAAACAGTTTTAACTGATATCGACAAAGGACATGTATATTCATCTTTGAAGTGTTCAGAGTATAACAAAGAATGTTTGGCCACACGCAGATATTTCATTCCCCACGAAACGTACTCGGCCACTCGTTATATTCGTCGGGTTGCAATATCAATAGGGGAAAAAGTCAGAACACGTCTTTTCGATCATTTATCACTAAAAATGCATTAATTTGCCAAACAATAATCTTCCCAGTTACATCTTTCATGTGCAATTTCGCATGGATAGTGTATACACATTTAAGTCGGTCGATGCGTGCCAACTGTGTTGTTTCCTAGTTATTTGTCTCTGCTTAAAATTACATCGGAAGCCGTTTTCCGATTTTGGCGAAAGGGCGCGCTCTGAAGCTGATACGTTTTTCTTGAATTTTCTTCATATTTATGTATATGCGACCCTGCATCACAAAACCAACAAAAGGTCGCCAGACATGGATTTTTAGTTCAGAACAGATTCTGAAAGAACAGGCATTCAGCTTTATAATGTATAACTCAATTCAAATTGACTCTCCTAACCCATTCTAAAATTGGGAAGAAAGCACACACTCCAGAAAAGTGTGAACTGAGAAAAGAGGCTCTGAAGTACAGGGTGTACTCAAGCGCTTAATCTTTACCAAGCCGCGCTAGCTGTGCTGTGAATGGGACAAAAGACAGGATGTAGACCACAGGAGCAACAACAATGAAAGGATTATCAGTTTATGCTGTTCAGCATATTCTGGTAGATTAATAATTTTAATCTGGTCAATAAGTTAATCATTTTGGTAATCTCAATTCGAAATTGAGCATCTTTTATAAATGCATTCTGTTCATGTTAAATGCAAATTTTCAAAGCAGTACGGTCATTTTTTTCAAGTCATCATTTCTTAAAAACATCAGAATTGAAAGTGAAAAATATGCAAGGGGTTTTTAAGAAATGAAAAGGGGACTATATCAGACATACCTAATCACACAGTTCTACAAAAATCAAAATTTCTTATACAGTTTTATGATCCCAAACTTAAGCATAACGTAGAAGAAAACTTGCGCTTTCATAAGATATGGACAAGATTCGCTAGGTTAACCCATTTCACCTATTTTCAGTCCTCACACAAAATCAGTGCGTGATGACGTTTTGTTGATTTTGTGATGTACGGCCACTTACGGTGAAAGACGAATGTTTTATGCCAGATCAGGAAAGTTTTTCTTTCGAAAAATTGAAACATTTTGAAATTTCAGATACATTTGCATTACCTCTTTAACAACTAATTAGATTTGTCCAGTCAATAATGACTGCTTACACTCTTATTTCTGCGGCGTCAAAAATAACTCGGAAAGTGTGAAATGTGACTCGGAAATGGCGCCAGCTGGGAGTCAACTCCTTCCGAGTGAAAGCTACTCGGACTTCCGAGTCAAATGATTTCACTCGGATTCTGAGTCACTTTCCGAGTCATTTCTGTGGCGTCAAATTAACTCGGAAAGTGTCAAATTTAACTCAGAAATGGAGTCAGTTAGGTGCAATCTATTCCAGCAAAATGACACGGGTTTCCGAATTAAAAGATCACAATTTCGCTCTGATACGGTGTCGTTTCCCGCATTGTAAGTAACCCATTTTGGTGTAGTAATGACTCGGAATTGGTGTGCACTTTTCTAGAGGAATGCGGAATGGAGGAATATATAGGAGTTTTCATCGGTGAGTACCTACCTTATTCACAACACTCATATAAATAATTGCCTGAAACATGGTCTAAACAGTCAGTTTTATTTAGGGCAAAATGAACTTTCGACACGGACACATTGACTGGTAATGGCGTAGCCGTAGGCGGCCGTACGGTAGCTCAAATTAGCAATCAAGATCGTATGTGTATTTCATGCATGTACAGTGGAGGTGTAGCTAGGTAGGTTCACATCTATTGTAGATTGGTTAACGTATAGCATATAGCCCAGGGCTACGTACAAAAGGTACGAGCTACCGTACGGCCGCCTGCGGCTACGCCATTACCAGTCAATGTGTCCGTGTCGAAAGTTCATTTTGCCCTAAATAAAACTGACTGTTTAGACCATGTTTCAGGCAATTATTTATATGAGTGTTGTGAATGAGGTGGGTACTCACCGATGAAAACTCCTATGTATTCCTCCATTCCGCATTCCTCTAGAAAAGTGCACGCAAAATTGTCCATCTTGAAGACAAAAAGTTGCAAGACAACTCGCGGCCGCGGCGGATCGGCGAGAAATGACGCTTTTTTTTTGTTTCGCGGGGGTACTACGTCACATAGGACACATGACATGTTTTGTCCAATTGTAGCGCTCGTATGTCATGTACACCGCGCTGGGTATTTCTGATGTGACTCTGTGCAGGTGTAAAAAAGTCCGATAACCAAAATGATAACTCGGATTTGAGTCAGAAGTACACGGTTGGCGTTAAATTTACACGGATCGGAGTGAAAAATTTCTGACTCGGATTCAGAGTTGAAATTCTGACTCGGCAGAAGTAAGAGTGTACACTTACCCTACCCTGTATTTTTAAAGCATGACATTCAGCTATAACAAAGAATATGTAATTACTTTTTGACATTTCAAAAGTTTTATTTTTCTTTTATTTTGGCTTTTATTATGACTGCAAAATTAATGTGAGAGTATGGATGGGGGGGGGGGAGGGACAGTTGCAAAATATTACAGCGCAACCATGAGAAGTAATTGGACTTACAGTGAACATTGAGAGAAGTGATGCTTTCTTGCTGGTTTAGTCTCACCAACTGATGTCCAGTGGTTTCACATCGTAGAGATTGCCTGTAAGTGTCCTTTGTTGGCACGAAGGTAAACGTACTTGTTGTATCAGTCAGTTCTGAATTAATAGCATTTGGGGCGTTTGTTGTTACTATCCCAGTAGTCTGTGGTATATTACTAAGATACCAGTTGATGTCTACCGCTGGTCAGCTTCCTACTGCTGTGCACACTGCCTCGTATGTTTCTCCAGCGAGCAGAGTAGAATTCAACGTTAATGATAAAGTTGGTGCCACTGTTCAAGAGTTGAAACACACACACACACACACACATATTAGAAGCAAACACAAGTTTACACATACAAGTACAAACACAGGTCACACACTCACACACACACACACACACACAACTTATAAAGTCTAATAAACAATAACCAAAAGAAAAAGTGCCCTTTTTCTCGCTATTAAAATGTGTATCCGTAGCAGGTTAACTTATCTTTTTGTTTCGTACAACACATCTCGATGTGACATCTTTGGCATAATGCGGTTGTTTTCTTTAGACAATGTGAGAATGAGAAAAGTGTATTGTCAAAGCAAATAATTCTGATTCCTTATTCGTTATTTCTTTTTCGTTGTTCCCTAATTTCATTTTCAACAATGACATCAATACATATACAACTGAAGGTTATAAGGAGGCATTGGACCTGATAGATCAGTCACTTTCGATCCTTCTTGTAATCTACATGCTATCTATCAGCAACTCACCCTCTACAGTAAGTTCTGCTGCTGGTGCAGGATTCCCCACCTCATTCGACTGGCAAACATAACTCCCTTCTTCTTCAATCTGTGTATCAATGATTGTCAATGTGGATGAGGCTGTATTCTCTGATACACTGAAGTCAGCATATTTTGTCAAAGGAGTTAGTTTGTTCCCTCCACCAAAACATGGTGACAGCAGGGTTCACTGACTCATCACTCCATGTGAAAACTGATGATGTCCCTCCAGTAACTGTACATCTCAGCTGTGTGTTAGTTCCAGCTTCCACTGCTACTGAAGGAGGTCCATTCAGCGTCTGACAGTGTGTTACCATTATTACCTGCAAGTAGAGAGGGATAAAGAGAAGAGCGGTATTTTATACGTTTGTGTTTGTTAAGTGAGGCGAATGCTGGCTGTATTGGACAGTGTAATATTCATTGTATATTCACAAAAAGCACTACATATGCCATCTACTGCTGAATGTCTGATATGTTGCTTAAATACAAAAACAAAACAAAACACGGACTCTTTAAAGAAAAATAAAGATTTGTCCCAACAATACTGACATAAACTCAGATCAAAATAAATCTTAAATAAAATAGATATTGCAAGATAATGTCTCCACGAGGGAGCTCATAATGAATGTCTTGTAGAGGGATCTTATTATAATAAACGACGTTTTCAAATTACATCGTTATACTTACGCCGTGCAGAATCATTGTTGCAACCGAAATGTACATTAGGTGATAAGCCGCCATGGCCGTATTCTGTTCAAAGCGGGGGAAAGCAGACAGCAAAAGAATAAAAACTAAAATCAGAGTGCGTGTATAAGAAATACGTTTTCAAGCCATCATAACTCTTGTATTGTCATTGCAATTTAGTATCTATTGGGTTGTTATGTATCTTTATCTTGGAGGCTGTCGGTAGAGATATTCATTATCTTGTAGACTGGCCTGACTGGGCAAATGCAGAGAGCGATTTGCAAGTCATTATTATTTTTTTCTGCTTTTGATATTACAACATCTACGTTGATATTTTCTTTGATTTATTGTATTTTATGGTAGCATGTTACCAGGTTGATAGATACACCACTATATACTTCTGTTTTTCTTGAATGTAGAAAACGAGAAATAAGCGGGAGATATGACTCGCTTATTTTCCTTAGCGGCCACATGTCTAAAGCGACCACTGAAAACCCCCGAAAGAAAAATCCTGTTAAAGAACCTGTGTATAGCGGCCACCTATCCAACACAGCCAGCGGCCACAAATTTTGTTTTCCGCGGTAGATTTTACCTGTCTATAGCGGCCACAGATCAATGGAGCCGTAGTTGAGCCGATAATTCAGCTTGTTTTTCTGCTTTGTAGCCGTGAGAGTAATTCACGGGCAACGTTTGGTGACCGCCACCGCTGCATTCATCCCTCATTCCAGTCATTATAATGCACTAGTGTTAAGCTTTCTTCACGACTGTACGTAGGCCGACGCATGATACTGTGCGACCGGTGATAAACACCAGCATTGTCCTATGCATGAAACACACGTGTGCATGTACACATTCATGTAGGCCTACATGGAAGTACATTCCGGGGCCAACGAAACGTTTTCAGAAGTTTGAGGGGCTCTTCCGGGTTTCGTGAGCTGACAAGCAGCTGACAAGCAAAAAAACAAAAAAACAAAAAAACAAAAACAAAAACAAGAAAAGATAAAAAAGGGGTCTTCAGCGCCAAAACATAACCTTACCGCAGCCACACTTCAAGATCTATATCCAGATATCTTTCTAGTGCACCTACGTACTTCCGGGTTAAATAAAAAGTTGTGGGGGGGGGGGGCAAAGAGATTACACCTTATGTATTCCTTTGTATCGTGCAGACAAAGGGGGGGGGGGGGGGGACGAGCCCCCTTGCTCCCTCCCCCCCGTTCCGCCGGCCATGCCTACAGATCGTATATAACAATTATGTACGCCCACTATTTTTTTTTTATCATGGCTACATATACTAAAACACTGATCAATTCAGTGCTTATTTACGTCTATGTAGGGCAATTTGTCAATCAGTTGCAAAGAAAAATATCTGGACGGAAGAATTTCATGAATTTGAATAACAAAGCAGTACCCGCTGCATGCTATAAGGATTAGAACCAACACTTACTGTCGGGCGAAAGCTCGGTGGTCTAGTGGAGATGACGCCTGTCCGGTGATCAGGAGGTCGTATAGGTTCGAATCCTGCTCGAGTATGTACGCCCATGATTCTTTATCATGGCTACTACTAAAACACTGATCAATTCAGTGCTTATTTACGTCGATGTAGGGCAATTTGTCAATCAGTTGCAAATTATACATTTACATGTACGCTGAGCACACAAAGTTGGATAACCTGTCTATAGCGGCCACCTGTCTATAACGCTTATTTTTTGTTTTCCTTGGGTGGCCGCTATAGACAGGTTTGACTGAGTAGGCCATTCGTTTAAGGATATGGACGTAAGATTTGCCTTCAGCTGCTGTGCTACGTGTACTTTCAACACTTCTGATTATATACACGAATTATACAAGTATTCACCATTGTACGAATCACCTAAAATGCTGTGTTACGGTGAAATAGGTACACGGACAAACGGATTATGAATCCATAATAGAAAGAAGCATTGAAGCATAATGATGGTACTTCTTGAATAGTTTGCAGGCAAATCGCTATACCAGGGTCCTAGAGAATAGATATATCAGTCAGAATTGTAAGTGGAAAGATATGTCTTACCTTTGATGACTTATTTTGTTGTTGAAATGTCTTTCACTGGATAGACCGGCGCGCTTTCTTCACATGTAGTTAAATGAAACACTCAACGAAGAAACAAGACACACTCTGAGGCGAGTCAGTGAATTGCCCCCCTCGACTATCGATAACCAAACTATTTGATGATAGTCGATATATCGCCCTCTTTTGACGATGAACCATTTATTAATTTCATAAGGAGGGCGTGGTAGGAGGGTAAAAGAAAATATTTGCATGTGTTTTTATGTTATGCTATCACATACCCTCTTCTGTTACTGGGAAAATATGATATAAAAATATGGGAAAAATACTGTCATCACGGTGATGTGAACACATCTTTGTTTCATATTTTGCCAAACCTTAGGATTCCTGGTGTTAGTCCATTACACTATACAGCTCATCATGATATCCATGCAAGCTTTAACTGACATCTTACTGTTTATTTGTGAACAGATAATGACGTTCTTATTTAAACTTTATCTTGTTGATATTTTTTACGGTATAAAGTTACAACAGTAAAAAACAGCTTGAATAAAATAGAGGAGCCTAATGGAAAAGTTTGGCCTGCGGAATTTTGTCCGAATGGACACCTACGGGAGACGCGCAAAAACTTTGAAAGAGGAAATCAAAATAAAAAATGAAATAATATGCAATGACCTTGTTTATTGAAGTGTAGCCACATATAAAAAAAAGTTCTTTGGCACGCCAGAATTCACTGGTGCCGAGAATATCTCTGTCTACACCCATTATCATCTCCGAATAGAGAAGCATGTGTGATATACATAATAATTCAAAAGGTGAAATCGTTGTCACGGTAACGGTAGACATGAAGGGTGATTCAATATTTTGTTTTTGTCTAGGTCATATTTTGAAGGGGCATGTTAGTGCTCCCCCCATCTCTCTCTCTCTCTTTCTCGCCTTTCGTCTCAGTTTTATTATTTACAAGATTGCTTATTACTTTACTGCTATTATTGATATCGCATTCTGAACCTTTCCTGTCCAACACATGAACAGAAGCCAAAAGTACGACTCTATGCTGAAGTTCTGGCTGATCGTTTGACCGGAAGAGACTTCTGTTCAAACGATGCTTCGCATCATTATCGTCTGAACGGCAATAATTGTGTGTGCAATATTGTTTGTTTATATGATTGGAATGACCGGTGACTTTATCTGCATTTGCATCCAATATTGGCACTGCTGGCCTGCTTTTATACAGCGTTCCTCTGAAAGAATGGTGTTTGGCATGGACCCAAATTTTGTCTCTTTCTCTCTCTCTTTTATTTTTGCAATGAGACTATAACACTACTATTAAACGACAAATGCATAGAGACGTCAATACAAATATTTTATATCAAACACTTCAGTTTTAAGAAACCTCGACATGGTAAAGTAAATAGAGTATAACATAAATATTAACAATAACAATGATGTATGCATCTTACTAGTGGATCTTTTTAGAACCAACTCAGATCCGACCTTTTAAAAGTTTTCTTCCATACACATTTAAGTTAAACAAAGTACATAAAATGTCATGAGCATTATTTTTTAATCTTTAAAGAAGATCGTTATGTCTGAATTGTTCGCAGGCATGCAATCAACATTGTATGCACACATTTCTGGTGATGTAGGACCTATATATACAGTATATTCTTGTTCACCATTTTTTCTGACGTTTTAATAACCGGCACTGTGTAATGCAATTTGTCCTGGTTATTCGAAGTAATGATGTAGTAATCCCTTACATATCGCTGTCCAGATCAGTATTCATAATGTTCACTGTCTAATGTTTGTTCTTTGTAAGTGTACACCTCATCCAGTTTTAATTCTGCCATACAAAGGTACAAACAATCAAACAAACAAACAAACAACAAAACAGCAACAAAAGAACAAAGCATTATGAATCTAACACGCATGTTGTTAAAGCACTTACACAGTGTAATATCAATACATTTGACACATTGAGATTTGGGGGAAAACTTCATTTTTGCAGCTTTATTGCGTTCTTCTATTGGTTGGTTTATCTAATACAGAACCTACATCAAAATCAGAAAATAATGTAATATTGTCCAAATAATTCATATATAGAGTGGATAAGAGACAGTTCGCCTTACAATAAAGGATGGGTTTGAAACTACGGGTCAAATTATTACCAAATTCAAGAACAAGATTTATCATTATCATTTTTTACATCATAAAGACTTTCCTTCATTGACTCAAGATTAAGGTTATCATATCGGAATAGATTCAAAGAGTGTCCCGTCTTCCGAAGTGACAAGTGTTACATTTTGTAAAAGGACGAAGACAATCAAAACCAAGAGTAATATTGTCATATTAGTCATTGATTCGACTGATACTAAAAGTATCTCTCTCTCCCTCTCTCTCTCTCTAAATCATGTGTTTGGATATGATTATGTACATACAGTAATATAATATCAATATAACCCACATACTGAATGAGGTATGTTGCACTATGATACATGCAAGTAGTTCCGTCACATGGGCTTATAGTTGGGACTCGGCTGATCAACCTCAGTGCTGTTTATCAAAGGACTGCGTGATGCGGTTTCCGGCAATAAATCAAAAGCTATTTCTTGTTATTTCTTTCCAAACGTAGTTTCAAATTTATCAGTAGAAACTTTGTGACATCTATCACCTATAATATCTGTGGGTATTTATTGAATCGTATTCCTTCGGTACGATAGAAAAGTTATAATGTTTATTCTAATGGACATCTAAATTAAAACTTAATAGTAATACAAATCACAATGACAACCATAATAACAACACAAATGTCTCTTTTAAAAACATAAAGAACCTCGAAAAATGATATTGAGTGCGTTTTTTTTTAAATATGTGAATTACCATGAAAACGGCATTCTAGTATTTATAAGGTTAGATTAATCATTATTTTCATTATCGAAAACCCAGACGTCAGATTCAGAGTCGTGTCCTTGTCGCCATACAGGGACTGTACAGGGTGTAATACAATACAATCATTTACTGCTGTACACTAATTACATGTACATTGAATAACACTGGTAACTACAGCATAATGATGATAAGAAAATAAATAACTTAGAAATAATGTCCACAACAATAACATGACCAATGTGATGACTATTGTACCCGCGTACTTAGTTACAGTAAGCCATCAAAAAAAATGTTCATTTTACTAGTGATACGTCAACAGGCACTAACAAGCATGTGGAAGCTGTGAAAGGCCAATTTCTACAATTAAACTTGTAAAATTATCTACGAAACGAATTTCTTACCAATAACAACTTGTGGACATTTTTAAGCCTCCGCAAGAATGGTGCCGGAGGCATTATGTTTTCGGGTTGTCTGTCCGTTCGTCCGTACGTCCGTACGTCCGTTCCCATTTGTATACGCGATAACGTGAATAATGTTGATCGGAATTTTACCAAATTTGGTCCAATTATAAAGTATGATAGGGCATTTACTTGATCAAATTTTGGGCGAAATCTTTTAGAGGCCAAAGGTGTAAAGTCAAGGTCAAATCAAGAAATTGAATCCGTTTACGCGATAACTAAAGACTGAATCAAGCAAATTTCACGAAACTTTGTCCAAGGATGACGTATGGCTCAGATGGGGCAATTACTTGATTAGTTTTTGAGTAAAATCGGCCAGAGGTCAAAGGTCAAGGTCAAATCCTAGAATTTATTCATTGACGGAATAACTCAAGACTGGATAAAGCAAACTTCACCAAGCTTGGTCCAAGGATGACGTATATGGGGCAATTAATTTAAGTTGTTTTTGAGTGAAATCGGCAAGAGGTCAAAGATCAAAAGATCAAGGTCAAATGCTCAAAATTGCACTATTACCTCCATATCTAGGCGATGCCACAAGGTATTTTCTTGAAACTTAGTGTATACATGTACTACCAAATAAAAATTCCCCAGAGAGAGTTTCAGGTCAAAGGTCAGGTGAAAATGTTAAAATTTCACTTTTTTTTTCTCCAGATTTCGCAAATGGTTCACGGTATCTTCATGGAAATCGGTACATATACATATACTGACTGGCAAGGGTTATGAATTGAGGGGTCATGGGTCAAAGGTCAAGTTCAACTCCTCAATATTTCCCTCATATTTATGCAATTCTTGCAGAATTTTTCTTCAAACATACTGAGTAATGTATTACCAAATAGATATTCTCTGGAAATTTCCTGCAACAAGGTCAAAGGTCAGAAGGTCAAAGCTCAAGTGTAAGTGCTACATTTAATTTTTTCCTCCATATCTTGAAAGTGACTCAAGGTATCGTGAAACTTAATAAATATTTATGCATGTTCTACCCAACAGTCTTTCTCTTGGAAATTTTAGGGTCATATGGTCAGAGGTCAACGGTCAAAGGCCAGGCTAAAATGGATTTTTTTATAAAAATATTGAAATTACACTTTTTCTTCGTACCTTGAAAACTACTCAATGCATAAACTTATAAGGGGTCAAAAGTAAAGTAAAAATCCTTATTTCCCCAAATACATGTAGGGCCTGTCTGTACTCTTAGACTATTATAGCAAACCTATTTCAAGGAAAGTGAATATTGAACACATTTCTTACAAACCTGTCATTTCAACATGTTGCCAGTTATGTGAAACTGCCATCACACATTGTCAAGACATTGTACTACAGGCCTATGAGGAGAACCATGCATTATGGCGGAGGCATGCCCGTCGCCATAGCGATATTTCTAATTAAAAATACATTTAATACGATATTTGAAAAAATCTGTTCGCATCAACACGACTCAGCATTGCATATAAACAAGCAAAGTAGTACTACTCTACGGGCATGCAGGGATTCGTTTTTGTTTGTTGAACATTGATAAAGGCGTAAAAACCTTTAGGACAATCACGGAACAACAATACATAAGAATTGAAATGATTGATATTCTATTGCAATTTGTTACATTTCTGTGGAAAGGCTGCTCTATTCTCAAATCTTTCGCTCAGTAGGACCTAAAAATGTAACGTCAGTCAATTAAGATTAATTAGCACAGGAGGACCTACAAAATGTAAAGTCGGTCAAGTAAGACTTGAAGCGGGCACTAACAAACACTGACACATCCCATAATATATGAAAATTAACTCAAGCTACAATTAGCGGCTATCAACATGGTTTTTCATCGTTATGGACGCCTAGACTGTTATATCCGCAACAGATTCATACAATCTCTCATCTAAGTTCTGGAGTGACAGGTATTCCTGGAAAGAGCAAAGTAAGCACAGTTGAATGGAAATAATTTCATATTAGTCTTAAATCATTTCTGTGATCAATTAACCTTTGATGTATGCTGATATCTAAAAGAATTAAGACATATCAAAGCGCTCAAATGCTTTCATTTTAATAGTGACATATTATTACATTAATCGTTTCCAATTCAGTTTCATTTAACACTATTCAATTGTGTATAATCAATACGGTCCGACAAACTATATGTTCACTCTCATCAAATTCTAAACTAATTAATCAATTTATAATCTTTTAATCAAAAAGATGTTTTATAACATAAGAAAGGAAGCACAGTCCTATGCAAGTACAACCCAGCTTGAATTTACGTTATAACACAATAAACAAACAGTGTTTGATAATACACTGTATCTTTTATGACGAGTCAGTAAAAATACTCATCAATAGAATGATGTTAGACTCACTAAACCAGCATTTGTGAAGGTGCTACTTGATTGGTAAATATTCGTCTGGATTTGATAAGGTGTTTTTTTTTTAAATGTTTATGTGACTCCAGTATTCTTTGTCGTGTAATGGTGAGTTGAGTTTAATTCTTTTTTCTGCCTTTTCTTTCCTTTTGTCCAGGCGCGTGGTAAAGAAATACAGTTGACCCGGAGTGATTTGTACTTTTAACAAGATACTTCTGCATAGGAAAGTAAACAGTTTGACAACTGCTAGATTGACAATAAGCTTATTTTCACAAAATATAAGAAATGATTAATGCTATGAGGAGCATCTTTCACTCTGATGATGAAAGAAATGAAACCGGTAACATAGCTTACGTGATACACTTCCATTATCGGTTCAAGTTTCCTCTGAATGACGTCATAAAAGCATCTCTTTGCTGGCTCCATTTCCCAGCAGCTGGTCATTATAGAGTATCTAAGGAAGGAGGAGAAATGAACAACATTTAAGACCTATTGATCTCCTTACTGATCTGTGTTTTTATCAATTAAACAAATTTGATAAATACGCAAGTGTGCCATTATCGCGAAAGTGTCGCATCTAGACTGATTCCCCAGAGAGCAGTTGGAATCGATAAACATTCTCGTCAACGAAAACAAGCAAACAACAACAAAAACAAAATCCACACACACACACACACACACATACATTCACCTGCAAGCAAACAAAAAATGAAGGTAAATACTCACAATTCTTGACCACAGTGAGAAGGGCGTGGCATCTTGTAACCCTTGGTAACCTGCTGCCTCACCATGTCCATTGTCATTTTGGGAAAGGGTCTTGCTCCTTGAAGACATATCAAACATATTACGTATTTAAATATTACATTTGATAGTGTTTTAGTTAATTTTTTCTGTGCCTTTTTTTGCTAACTACTTTTATACTTTCTTCACTGGCAGAATAAATTATCATTCTCAAAGGAATGCACACTAATTGTATATCTCAAGACATTGCTTTTTTTATTAGGTTAACAAATATCATGTGTCATTTTACTATGTAGGTCTATATTCTGGAGCGAATTATACGGGCAGAATAACTTCATAATCATTCCTTTATCATTCCTTCCTTTAGTCTAGACCGAGGTTTATGAATTTTGTGATGTTAAACAAAGAAACAATTTATGTCATACCTAGAGTGACTATTTCCCACAGAAGAATTCCGTAAGACCAAACATCGCCCTCTAGAGTCCAATTTGTATTCTGCATTCCTTCAGGTGAACTCCAGCGTGTTGGTTTCTGCAAAAGGAAAAAGAAAATGAACAGCATATCTCATATATTTTAAAGAATACAAAAATCTGTATCCCCATTCATTTTCGCGTTAATGAAGAAGTCGAAGACAGCTATAGTGTCTTGTCTTGAGTAGCAGTTTCTCGGACTTACTCTTTAGAGACTAAGGAGGGAATGGAATAGGCCTTTTTTCACACAAGCTTACTTTTTTTTTTAGTTGACTGAAGCACTCTCTGGCATGAAAACATTCGCCCAGTAAATGTTTATTGCAGGATTTTTTTTTTTCACAAAGGTGTATGTGTGTGTGTGTGTGTTTTATTGATATATCTTATATGAAGTGGGTATAACCTGTATGATAAAAATCCTTTTCAGAAAAATCTAATGTCCTTGTTAAGTGGAGTATCTGCTTCTTGTTAGTAGTCATGTTCAGATGGATTCATGCTAATTCATTCTAGGATTATATCCTTGAATAATATGGGTTTTCCCGTTCATTTATACTTTTGTCATTCAAGTTCCTATTCTGAGCATTCGGTTTTCAGCAGAGAGCGTTCAAATTCTGTCAAGCTGGCGACGGAATCTCGTCGACCACCTGTTTATTAGAAAAAAAGAAGAAGGAATGTACAGGCACATGTCCCTCGGATAATATAGGACATAAAATGGAGGTCCCATGCGTGAGAAAGTCACAACTCATGCACGTACAAGATCCCACTTTATGTACTCATCGAAAAGAGCATGACGTTTAACCCGGTGAAGTAATCCCACCTACATCCAACTGGACTCCATGGAAGACCAGCTATTGCAACTGAATATGGACTGCCCGGCCATCTTCTTAGTTGGAAAATGAAATAAACAAACAAACATTATAGGAACTGTATAGGCCTCCAGACGAGCATAATACGGAAGGTTGATTGACACCTTCGGGAAAAAAGAATCGACTACATTAAAAGTGATAACATGAACATAGTTTAAGTCTAATTTGGTGTTTTTTATTGGGTTACTTTTGCGAGACTCTGTGATATCATTGTGCGTCAGTTTGTCTTCAAATGGATGCATTGTCATTATGTGGGTAGTGTTGGGACGCTGTCAGCATGCAGTATTATCAAGAAAGATGATTAAATGACGTTGTATTGTTTTGATGCACTGTTGATTGGACCTTGCAATTTCAAATTCATTGAGATGAAAAACAAAGATTACATGAACAGAGAACAATGTAGACCCTGTAAATAATCATAATTGTACTATTAAGCCTTCACTGGTTGTGTGTGCCCTTTCTCCTTTCAAAAAAAAAAAGTCTACTCCATTTTCCTCTTTAAATTGATTGCACGAAGTACGAACTCGATCGCCTGCAAATGAAATTGAGCGCTCCAATCAAGCTCGGGACTATCACGCATGACTATCGCGTAAATTTGAATGCACGAGTAGGAAGTGCAATGCTCACATTTGGAAATTGAACGCCCAAACGTGAATTTGATTTGGCAAAGTTGAAATCGAACTCCCATAAATGGAATTCTGAATTTGAATTCCCGAATACTTTCGCGTGTGTGCGCTGTGTGAATTTGAATGTACATAAATGAATTGGAATTGCAAAAGTATGAAAGTGACCGGAAAAACTATACCTACCCTCCCAGAGGGTGAAATGAATGACGTCATACCGTAGTCAGAAATCTTACAGATCCTGTCTTCCGTCATTAAAATGTTGTGAGCACACAGATTTCCATGGATAACCTAAGGAAAATATCACATTGTGAACACTCTGATAAGAAATATCATGGATTACAGGCTTGAAAGAACGCTATTTTATTGTACATAATTATCTTTTTCAAAACTCAGGTAGAAGAAACATGCACACACACACACAACATACACACACAAACACATACAATGGGCTCATGTCACAGGATGCGCTTTAAATATGTCATATTCATATGGATAAAAAATAAATGTGGAGGAAGCTAATACATGCTTGTTGGGTTATAGATTCCAAGAGAGAAAGAAAACCATCAAGTACACATCTACATGTGTGTGTGTGTGTGTGTGTGTGTGTGTGCGTGCCTAGACTAAAATTCAAGCCCAGCTTGTTGTCTTGAATCCAGTCTTTTTTAAATGGCTAAGTCTACTACAGACAGTTTGAAGAAACATATTTGGATTTTGTGAAAGAATAATGCGATATTGTATATATTATCGGCAAACAAAGACAAGACGAAGACTGAATTGATGCATAGTTATGTCATTGATATGGTGAAGAAGAGAGATCCTCTGGAGACATCGCATCCAATATGTTAGGCCTCACTGGAAGAAGATTGTACCCTATCTGGAAAAATGCATTGTTCATCAATAATAAGCCTCGACCAGCGTCTAATCACATTTCAAAGAATCAGTAAGTCCGGCCTTCTTCCGATAACGGCGAAGTACTTGTCCACAAGAATTGAATGTGGTCCACAAAGCGATGTTTTATTTAATAGGCATTTTATGACATTGTTAAGGAACAGGTGATTATGTAGGAAAAGAACAGAGCACCAATTATGATATGAGAGCCGTCATCTACGAAACTGACAATAAGCAGCTACATCCTAGAAACCCTAAAAGCTCTAGATTTCAAATCTGAATCAGTAGCAGGTGTCCTCTATCATCTTAACTCATCATAAACAATTTGTACGTCTGCATTACTTGCACTTATATCAAATAGATACAAATTGACATTTCTTGCATGATTACCTTGTTGGACGCAAGGAATTCCATTCCTTTTGCCACCTGCCAGGCGAACTTCAGTAACTTGGACTCATCAAAGCGGGGTCTTGTTGGCTTGACGTTCCCATAGGGAGATTTTGAGGACTGGTTATTAAACTGTAGAAAAGTCAGTAGTGTCCCACCGGAAACAAATTCGTGTACAATGGTACCTGTTTGATGTCACAATATATATTAATTTTTACAGTAGTCGATGCAAAGGCTTTGAATACTTCAACTTTGCAGATATTGTTTTTTTTTTCTTGATTATTGCCAACATAGAATATTCTAAGCAAATGAATGTCATTCAATAACTTTGCTTAACATCATGAAAAGAGCAAATCAAACGCTGTTTAAAGCGCTTTTTTTTTCATTGAAAGATACTACGCTTAGATAACGCGATATTTTATTTTTTTTTTCTCGGAGTAAACTGATAATACTTACGATATTCTTCACAGAATCCAAGACACCTCACGATATTTTGATGGTTTGGTAGTTTTTGCAAATATTTCACCACCTGCAGAAGGTCTGGAACACTTTCTGTATAGCAGAAATTAGATATTTTGATGATTAAAAAAGATGCATGAAGCTAAAGGAACGAAAGAGTCATAATTGACATTCGAAATCACAATTTTCTGCTAGTCTATGGTTTAAAAGCATGCTTTAAACAAAGAAATTTTCTTTTTAAGTCGATCAGCGAAATATATACTTTTTTGTGTTACGAATTCCAACATTTATTCTTCAAGACCCGTCGTAAACATATTTTCATGATCATTTAACATACAAATCATTGTCACAAAAGTCATTTTTTTTTCTGTACAATGCCTTACTGTATGATTTTACCCTTAAACATGCAGTGAGGGCTTTATAATGCATCTATTTTTTTAAGTAGTCTGTATTTCTTTTTTTTCATACATAATTGCAGGCAAATGGCATTTTCAACCTTAGAAATGCTTAAGGGGACACCTGCTGGCATTTTGTATCATCATGAACTAATGCTGTTGCTCTTAGACGTATAGCTTCAAATATCAATAAATTACTTTGTAAGTTGACTTTTTATTATTTAAATGCTTAAAAAAATCCACAATTAGAACAGAAAAGCAAAACATCGTGTTATCTAATGAAAACAGTATCAATGATAACCTGTGATCTGCCTCAGGGCTACCGGAGCCACTCCCTGTTTTGTGCGGAGTTCACCCTTCCACACGTCGCCAAACTTCCCCAAGCCGATGGAACCAAGTCGAGAAAAGAACGTTAAGTGTTCAGGTTCCAGAGCAACGGTGCTTGGTGTAAGTGGCTGATATACAGCATTACCTGTCAAATGGAGGAAAATAAGCTCTCATGTTTTCATTACAGTCTACCCTCTCTTTTGTTTGTTTGTTTGTTTGTTTCTGCGTTTGAGGACGTTTAAAAAAAGTGGCCTCTTGTATAGTGATGCTCTTCCATCACAATACTTGACTATTAGTTAGGATTATAGCTTGTAATTGGTTTGGTCATCAATATTGAAATACTTCATACTACGCCCTCTGACGTCATCAAATATATCAAAACATATCCACTTTCATCATATTGAACCTAACCTGCCACTTCTCACCTGTGTGCAAAATATGGCAACGGCAACTATAAACGCACGCACACACTCACACACCTACACACGAACCCTCCCATGTAAGAACATGCATGTATATTATAGCTACTATAAGAATGATTACAATGAACATGCTGAATGAAGGGAATATGTTGCCGCACTTTGTCTGATTTATATATATGTATGTATATATATATATATATATATATATATATATATATATGTACATATTATTTTACATATCACAAATATATCATATATGATATCACCTGAAATTAATAATGGTATATATGCAAAGAAGAATGACATCAAATATTCACTAGCAAGATAAATTGATGATTTAGGACCATTTGTTAACTCAAAACAACAACGATATCGTGTGTAGAAAGGTGAAATACAACCTTTGCTTCTGCTTTCGATCATCTCATAAGCACTGTTCTCGTTGCCTCCAGATAAGCCTGTCCTAATATTGTACAAACACGAGCAAATTGAATAAATTGTTAATTGTGTAATTTCTTACTAAGACACAACAAACGATACTGGAGCCGTAACTATACACAATAATTTTGGTATCAAAGTACAGGCTAAACCTAAATGTTCATAGTAGGCCTACCATCTCTTTGTTCTGCGGCAACTGAAAACTACTCCTCTTTCTATCAGAAAGCAAAATGCTGGGATTAACGGGTGATGTGTATTGTTCTTACCTTGCCTGCTTCTCAGATGTACTTGGTACTGAAAGCGAGGGAAAAGAACAGAAACAAAACAAAATTGTACAAAATCATACCTGATATAACGAAATTGAGCAGAAATAAATCAAATCAAATCAAACAGGTGCCGCATTGTATAAGTTGTATCTAGTCTGATTTTTTTTTCATTACTGTGATTAAATAACTTTCATTATTGTTTATTGTTGTTGTATTACTGTCTCATACGGTAATTACGGATAGGTCCTAATATGGGTCCTTCTCTACTCATTCGGCCTTCGAAGATGATTTTTTTGATGTAACTATGTTTGGGTAATTGTAATATTAACCATTATATTTCCATCTTCTATTTATAAACGTCTTTAGTCAGAATGAGTGAGAGAAAACGTGTTTGTACAAATATGCACACGCACGCACACACAAATAGTATTTTGGCGGTACGACACACCACATTATAATTGTCGTTGTTAGGACTGTTTTCTACTGATTTTAATCAACCTGTAGACTTTGCTTTTACAAAAACGTCTACGTGTGTGCCATGCACGAGGCAGGCCAAGAACCGTCACTATATACCCACAATTTTTGATTTTCTATGAAAAGAGTAAGAAATACATACAATAATGAAAATGATAGTATCATAATGATGATGGTGATGATGATGATAATGGTAATGATGATGATAATAGTACTAATAATAATAGTAATAGTAATAGTAATAATAATAATAATAATAATAATAATAATAATAATAATAATAATAATATTATTATTATTATTATTATTAGTATATTATGATTATTATCATGATTATCATTATTATTATTATCATTATCATCATTATGATTATATAATCTGTACAATTATTAGTTCATAACAATGACCTACACCAACCTTGACTGGAAGCTTTGGTCTGTTTGTAGAACTGCAGAATATTTACTGCTACGGAAACAGCTAGCAGTACCCCCATGATTGACACAGCGGCTATCAT
This sequence comes from Diadema antillarum, assembly GCF_040938485.1. Taxonomy (NCBI): domain Eukaryota; kingdom Metazoa; phylum Echinodermata; class Echinoidea; order Diadematoida; family Diadematidae; genus Diadema; species Diadema antillarum. The sequence continues at coordinate 340,310 of NW_027272355.1, read as the reverse complement.
ACCAGACGAGGGACAGTCACAAGGACAAGCGCCACCTAGATTAATAATAATAATAAATAAAATAATCATAATCATAATAATAATCATAATAATAATAATAACAATAATGATGATGATGATAATGATGATGATAATAATAATAATAATAATAATAATAATAATAATAATAATGATAATAAATCATTTGTTAAGTGCAGAAACCATGTCGATATATTCTCCTGCGCTACAAGAGCTCTTAAATCCCTATGCTGCATAATGCTGCATGGGAAGTAAAAAAAGAAATAGGTCTATGCTAAAAGAAAGAAGTTTTCACTTTTGAAATAAAGCTGTCTAAAGTCTGACATTTCCGAATGTCTAATGGTAATTTATTCCACAATCTAAGGGCTGCACAAGAAAATGATGGGTCACATAAGGTAACTTTTGTTTTGATTTGGGTTATCTGCAATATCAATCTAGCATTTGTACTACGGAGATTATGACCATGAGTCTGCGATTTAAAATTCAATAATTCACTGATATAACTAGGATCCTGACCATTCAGAGCTTTATAAACCAGCATCAATATCTTGAAATCAATTCTTTGGCGGATGGGCAGCCAGTGCAATTCCCTTAAAAGTGGTGTAAGATGAGCAAATCTTGGGAGATTACAAATCAATCTTGCACATGAGATTGTGTTTTGAACCCGCAGGAACTTAACTATCTGTGAATCCGATAATCCAGTTCAGAGTGTTACAGTAGTCTAATTTGCATGTAACAAATGCATGGACTATAGTCGTCATACTTTCCTGATCGAAATATTTACGAATGCTTCAAATCATATGTCATATAGTATGCTGATTTACATACACTAGTAACCTGAGATTCCATATATTCAAATGGGTATCAGAAAACACCCCAAGTTTCTCACAATATTGGACGGTTTTATAACAGTTTCAGCGAGTGATATGCAACGTGATTACAATTAAAATGACAAAAAATGATGATACTGTGTTACAATAGTTATCAGTAACCCTGTTGCTTTGAAAGGAGGTTCATACTCTGAAAAAATGGTGGCAAGTTATGTAAGTTTATCATAATATTATGCTTGCTTAAGAGTTAAAATGTCTTCTTGGGAATATCAAAACAAGTGAGCAATAGAATATTTGCTTAGTACGCCTACTAAAGTGGTTTTGGCTAATGCACAATATTTGAACATTCAACAACCACGTAATATGTTCATAATACATACACACACAAACACACACACACACACACACACATATATATATATATATATATATATATATATATATATATATACACATTATGAACCTAAAGGAGGGGGGAAAGTTAAAGAGTCGGTGAACTTGTGTGAAAAAAAAACGCACACATTTTAGGGATACAAAACAAGGAGTTTGAGTTGGAAGATCTCGGCCAGGAATTTAAGCAGCATCTTTGCCCTCTCGCTAATTCAAAGACTGTACAGTGTTGAAGAGAGTTGGCTTATTGGAACGTTAAACAGGCTAGTGTCTGGAGTGTTCCGTTTGCTTTATGTTATTCTTTGATATTGTATTATTTCATCTAAACAAGTGCGTCTGTTGAGAGTTGTTCTGAAGTTGCGATGTTCATGATGGTGTTCTGCTACTTGGTCACAATTAGTGATGACAACAACATCGATGTCTGTATATATATCGCCCCTTTCTACTCCGATGTTACCATTAGTACTTATCTCATTTCGAATTTAGATTACATCTGTGGTCCTGCATATAGGCAAAGCAACTACACGATGGGGTTATAGTCCAAGGTTTGTGCATGGTAATATCATAAGTCAGTCATGCATCTTGTTTGCTTCAGACCCCGAGTCGACAAAGGCCACTCACTCCAACGAAACGCCCCGTTTAGTCTCCAATTCAGTAAAAATTAACGTTTACACGGTAAGCATGTGATCTCATTGCTGAAAGCTGTATTATCCTCGCGTTCACGAATGCTTTCCAAACCTCTCGAATATCATTTCCCACGCGGACTTTATACTTGGTGTAGAAACGTTATTGTATGCCACTTAGTTCATAACATGCTTCGTCGAGATGTGATCGCTGTACAAAAAACTATCGAACGTGTTCTAATTTTGAAGAGAGAACTTCCGGATGACAGAAAATGCACATCATTGTGTCAAATGCTTTCTACCTCCTTCTGCGACATGATGGTGATACTTTGAGTTGTAATTGGTATACACCACGAGGAATTTCCTTATGGCTAATGTTTAGCAAGCATTTTCGCAATAATCTCTTCCTTATCGAAACATCCCGGGTGTCCGCTATAAATTTATGCACATTAGAGATGAAAGCGTGTTGATAATGTCATACAACCACCATTAACGCTGTTGCTATGAATGCACACAAGCCTCCACTCTGAAAAATGATGACAAATTCCATAAGTTCACAGAAATTATGCTTGTCTTACAGTTGTTAGTCTTGCACCAGCAAAGTTACGTTGTAACTATATTTTATCCTTTCATTTTGTCGCATAGTCTCTCTAATAAAAGTGCAATAAAAAATCTTGAGCTCATAGTTATTTTGTCTTTCCAAAGATATTGTAATGGACTTGGGGATAAGATCAAAACAAGCACTAAATATTTGCGTAATTATAATTTTATAGTGACTTGATGGCGTATATACCTATGAGCCTCATTCTTCTTATGATTAAACATTCGAAGTCCAACACGTGGAAAATTCCAAGATGACTATACAAATTTATTTATTCATTTGTTTTTTCATCTAAAGGGGAGGACATGTATGTACTCACCACACACACACACACACACACACAAGAAACGACGCACACATTTTAGATTAAAAAAAAACCCACAAAAAACAAGAGAGTCTGATTTGAAAGACCTCGGTCAGCAGCACCCTTGCCTCTCCCAAATTCCAGGATTGTACAGTGGTGATCAGAGAGGTGGTTTGTTTGAATATGAAACATAGAAATGACTGGATTATCTGTTTGCTTTACAGCACTCCTTAATGTTCTTTTTTTTCGATCTAAACAAGTGCGTCAGGCGAGAATTAAAGTAGGGCTGTTCACAATGGTGGTGTTGTACTAGGTCACAATTAGTGATGGCAACACCATAGAAAGAATGTATTTATAACGAACATGGCATTGTCTGCAAAGTGCCCCTTTCTACTCTGTTGTTACTATTAACGCTTATTTAAAATAAGACTGCTTTAGTACTCAGTTTACATTACTTGTGGTACTGTGTAGATAAAGGCAACTACCTCAGTGTGGTTAAAGTCCAAGTTTCTGCAAAGTGATATTGTGGGCCAGTCATGCATATCGTTTGCTTTAGAAGTCTATATAAAGGCAATTTGATACAGCATCATGCACAGTGTCGTAACCCATTCAGATCTAAAAGTTTACTCAATGAGCTCATGATCTATTACCGAATGTTGTACTATCCTCGCGTTCACACATGCTTTTCAAACCGACAGAGAAGCAACTTCCAAAGTAGATTATGTTACATAAACTGCAATCCGTAATGTCTTTTAGTACTATTTAAACATATTTATGTAGTCTCGTTCTATACCTCGTTCTGTTTTGTTTGCTTTGCTTCATGTGGTGTTGTTTGTTTTGTTTTGTTTTGTCCTCTGTCTTAGTATGTTTTATAATTCTCTCCATGTTCCCTTGATGTTATTCGCAATTTTTGTTAATTTCAATATTTTGTGCTTGTTTTAATATGTTTCGTTCTCTCTGTGCTCCTTTTATCATTTGATATTTTAATGCTTAAATTGCAATATGTGTATGATTTGTTTTCAAGGGTACATTCTATTTTAAGAAGCCTGTGGCTTTCTCAGAACTGTACCTGCTACATTTTGTAAACATTTTATATCGAAACGATTTTTATTACTGAATAAATGTATGAATTGAATGAATGAATGTATATACCCGATGTTAAAACACATTCGATCTGAATTGTATTTAGCATCGTCGAGATAAACGTGGTCCCTGAGTTAGCTGTCGAACTTAATGCAATTTTGAAAGCACTTCCTGATAGCAGGAGGTGTACACTATGCCAGTTGATTATCACTTCAAACGAAAATAAATGTTATTATAGTGTCACTTAAGTTTGCCTTGCTGTAATTTGTACCCCGCGAGAGATTTTCTTGTGGTTAAGGTTTAGCTTCCGTTTAAGCTATAATCTCTTCCTGTCCAAAACATCGTTGGTGTATGCTACAAAATGAAAGCACCTCACAGATGAAGATGTGACATTATAATGATTATTTGTGAAGAGTAAGCGGTCTTAGGACAGAACAAAATCTAAAGTCTATCTAATGTTTGAATAGCATCCATACCACCAGTCTATGCATTTTGCAATGACATTTCTTGTTATTTCCTAAAACCTATAAAAAATAGTCATTCGTCTTGAATATTACATCTTTTTAATGGGTCATCCCAAAGTATGCCTTGGATTATCGCATCTATAGAACAGAAAGCTCTTTTTTATGAATACGGTGCAGGCATTCATCCTTTAGAATAAACACGGTTATATGTTATTCCTGCTTGGTTGTAACGCACTTTGTTATAACAAAAGAAAACTGCTGAAACGAGGACTTTATGTTACAATGGGAGTCGCCTGTATTAAGTGTGGAAAGAGTGTTCGTTGTTGATATGGACGACGCTAAAATCTTACAGGTAGGCCTATCTGATATCACATGATGATAGTGATACAAATATTTTGTGGTTGCAGCTGATAATTCTTCACTTCTTATCCCTTTAACTGGTAAGAACAGATTGGGTAGAATATATTGCTATAGGGAAAGAAAAGGGGAATCCCCCAAACAAGACAACAATACACTCCCCGTGAAAAAGCCAGCAAATACCAGTAAGATCACGGTCTGTGTACCCGTATAGTGTTTATGGCGCCAATACTCGCTGTGCACAGTCTAAAAAAAAAAAAAAAAAAATCATTAGCGTACATTTGAGCTTGATATCTGTATGCTACGCGAGTGTAAAAAATTGAACATCAAAAATAGGGAAATAATTGAACGTGGATTACTAATGATAAAACGAATGTTGTTAAATTACAGGATTGCTCGAATTATTTTCACTTTTTTCCTCAAATTTGATCTTCAGAGACTACCAACGTCACAGTGACTGGACAAGAATGAGCAAAATGAGCTAAAGACACTGGAGTCTTCGTTTCTTCACCGAAGATCGGTTTAATTGTAGCACCTGCAGCTCATGACGATTGATGACTGGAATTTACAAGAAAACTGCAGGTTAAAGGTATGGTATTTGTGAAGGTGAGTATTTGCCTTTTCACTTTTGTGAGAAACCAAGTGAAGACTTATGAAATAATACAAAGCATACCATTCTAAGAGGAAGTCAAGGTTTGTTAGATGGGTTTTGGAATGGCTGAGACATCCAAAAAAAAGTAAAACAAAGCGATCCTAATGTAAGATGGATCCCGCCTTTTATTAAGAATGCTCTGTTTTTGGATATCTCAGCCATTTCAAAACCAATTCCGTAATAAACCTTGAATCCCTCTTGGAATTGGATGCTCTTTCATATTTCATAACAAGTTTCTCATTATCTCAACAACAACAACAACAACAACAAGAAAAGATGTAAGAAACTTGAAGTTAGGTCTCAACAAAAATTATACGATCCCTTTAACGCGCATGATATTTACCCTCTTGTTATTTTGCATTCACAAAAAAGTTTAGTTATAATGCCATCAAGATTTCATCTTCTCCCAAATTCATATAACTGCTTTAGATATTCATCTGGACTCTTTCTCCGCAGTTGTACGATTGTATCTCACAAAAAGAAGAAGGTAAAGGCAAACGTAACATGATATCTACTATAAAGTCTAATTTATAACCGATGATCTCGGAAAAAAAATCAGTATTGACAATTAATATCACATCAATATTTAAATTATGGGTTTGAATTCAATGATAATACGATTCTTTGATCGATATCAGGTTTCTATGGTACTGGTTATCTTTTCAATTCAAAATTTCCAGCATTTCCAGGATTAGAGTTCTCTCCTTTCGACTGAAAAAGAAAAAAAAAAAAACTTTGGACCAAGGAAGCCATACCATCTAATGCATAATAATGTATCATAATGAACATGAAACTAATGGGAAGAACTTAAAACATAAATGATACTTAACCTGCTTGCTATCTTATTTCCATTATGGCTGATGTACACACACAGTTTGACCAAATCAGCAAATACATGTGTATGTTTGTATATTTTTACAAAATACATAAACGTTTTTGTTTGAAAATCAGCTCATGCAGTATTTTTAGATGCAGGTTGTCATAAGCAGAACAAGCAATTTTTGAAGAACATAAGCGCTAAATGTGGTAGGATTTTGCATCGTGTATCATCAAAGGTAGAATACACATGTATTTTTTATGACTGTATACAAAAGCATGCCATCACCAACCACAACACATATTTCAAGAGCATGGTTGCAATTAGTCTGGATTCAAGGCATTTATCTGATCAGCAAATAGGTCATGACGACAATTATGACTTTCTCTCTCTCTGTTTCGAGTTTGAAGAGCGTTACACATCAAAACCGTCGAAAATGGCTGCATATTGCAGTGTGATTTGGCAAAGTACCATTCGTTGCATTTTACATGGGCATACGTATATAGATTAAGCACAGACGCCAATGAACAATCACAAAACAAGTGCTATATTATTATTGAACGAGTCCACTATCAGCTCAGAGTATGATTTTATGACTATGATAGAAGCCAACAGTTTGCACACTACTACCTGTTGGAGATTCCGAAGACAACGGAACCGACGTTACTCCATTTGAGGTCGGTTTAACTGTCGTACCAGCTAAGTAAACTGGTGAATTAAAAAAAAAAAACACACACACACACATAGCATGTCTTTTTTATGATTGCATAACAGCATGACATCACCAACCACAAAGCGTATTTCAAGAGCATGGTTGCAATTAGTCTTGATTCAAGGCATTTATCTGATCAGCTATAATGCCATGACGAAAAACATGACTTTCTCTCTTTGTTTCGAGTTTGAAGAGCGTTACACGTGAAACCCGTCGTAAATGACTTCTCATTACAATTTGATTTGGCAAAGTACTATTCCTCGCATTTTACATTAAGATATTGTATCCTCTTTAAAAAACAAACGTAGCTCCGGTTATGATGATATAGATAATTGTATCCTTAAGGGTGTTATATCATCAGTCGCAGATCCCTTGGCTCACATTTTTAATCTGTCAATTTCTAATGGTATGTTTCCTGATAAACTGAAATTGGCTAAAGTAATTCCAATATTTAAAAAAGGTAATAATCTGGATGTCAGTAATCATCGTCCAATCTCTTTATTATCTTCATTATCGAAAGTTTTAGAAAAAATAATATAGACCAGAATTACCAAATTTTTAAATGTGCACAAAATGATATTCACAAATTCCCAGTTTGGTTTCCGAGAAAAACATAGTACCATCCATGCAGTTCTTCATTTTATTGATAAAGTCGTTCATGCAACTGACAATCATTCTCATGTAATTAGTATATTCTTGGACTTCTCCAAGGCCTTCGATACAATTAATCACAACATTTTACTCCACAAGTTATCGCACTACGGAATACGTGGGAAGGCCTTGGAGTGGTTCAAGACTTATTTAGCTGACAGAAAACAGTTTGTTTCAATTAAAGATAATAATTCAGTTATAAGAGATGTACAGTGTGGTGTTCCACAGGGAAGTCTTTTAGGGCCGCTGCTATTCATAATATATATCAATGATTTTTCCTCTGTTTCAGAGGTACTTTCCTTTATGCACTATGCTGATGACACCAGTGTTTTTCTTGCCCATAACGATATCGATGTTCTTGTTCAACAGGCTAATACAGAATTGAAAAAAAGTGACCAACTGGGTCAGAGCTAACAAGTTGTCATTGAATGTTCAAAAAACAAAATATATGCTTTTCAGCAATACTGTGGATTCTTTGAATTCAGAAATAGTTCTGGATGATTGTAATTTAGAAAGTGTGTCATATTTCAAATTTCTTGGTATTTTTGTAGATAATAAACTTTCTTGGAAAATACATATTGATCATATTTGCAAAATCATCTCTCGAAATATAGGTGTTATGAACAGACTAAAATTTCATATTCCTGAAAAGACATTACTTGTGTTATACTCCTCTTTGATACTCCCTTACCTTCATTATGGAATTTTAGCTTGGGGCAATACACATCAGACGCTGCTGAATAGAGTGTTATTATAGCAAAAGAAAGCCCTCCGTATCATTTCCAATTCTCCCACTCGTTCACATACAAATGTATTGTTTAACTGTAATAAGCTACTAAAAATTAACGAATTATTTTTATACAACTTAGGCCAATTTATGTATATATATGATAACAGTTTACTGCCACCTATCTTTGGTTCTATGTTCCAAAAAAATCAATCATTCCATAATTACCCCACCCGACGCTCTAACGAGTTTTATTTACCACTTCTTCGAACGATTCTAGCAAAGAATACACTTATTTACACTGGACCTAATTATTGGAATTCCCTGAACCACGATATAAAATCTGCTCCCTCTATATACTCCTGTAAAAGGAGATTGACGTTTTTTCTTTTGCAATCCTATAATGACGACCCCCTGAATCAGATTAGTTCATAGGCTTATTTTGTTTCCCGTCCGCAAAATCTTTATTGCCGTTTTTTATTCTTGTTACTTTTGCCTTAGCTTTGATTATGATAAGATCTTCTTTAACTTATACCTCGCAGTTGAAGGGTTTGTTGTATATTCTTTTCTTCTTCTTCTCTTTCTTCCTCTAACCTCCGAGGATCGTTGTCTCTGTTGCTTACTCCTGTCTATTTTATTTACCTCTTCGTCGCGCTGTAGCCTTGTTTCCTGTCGTGTCGTCAAGTCAGTTTTCTTCCCTATAAGTAGTCTTGTTGCTTTCCCAGTCTTGTCTCATGCTCATTATTTCGTTTGTTATTGTTTTGTGTGTAACTGTTTGTCCGTCTGTCTCTTAGTGGGCTGCTAAACTTTTTATGCCAAACTTTTCGTGCTGCTTCGTTGCTATATTTAGTCAAATTTTGCATCGAGTTTTTAATACAAGAGGGGCCCACACTCTACAAGCATTGTCTTTTTAGTGGGTCCCTCCGTTTTTTCACACAGTGCATATTGACAATTCTTTCATTTTCGTTACTTCTGCAACAATTGCAATGTATTGATACTATTAGTTTTTCTCATTATTGTTGGTCTCTTTGTACGAATTTACATACATTGTTTCTGTCACTCAAGAAAGCGAGATTTATGTCTGTATGATTTTATTGTGGAAAAACGAATAAATTCGAACTTGAACTTGAACTTGAACATTGCGTATAAAGATTAAGCATATCATAAACGTCAATGGACAGTTACAAAAACAAATGCTGTATCATTAGATAACCGATTTCATTATCACCTCTGAGTATGCTTTTAAGTACTTTATGGTCACTACGGAATCTAAGACAAATAATGAAGGTCAACAGCTGGCACACTCCTACCTGTTGGAGATTTCGACGACATCGGAACCGACGTTACTCCATTTGAGGTCGGTTTGACTGTCGTACCAGCTGAATAAAACACACACACACGGCAAAGACAGTTTAATGTTCCATGAACGATATTGGTTTTATGCTAAATGTTGATATTTCCTTTTGTATAATACACTTAAATACACTTAAATAAATAAATAAATAAATAAATAAATAAATAAATAAATAAATAAATAAATAGATAAATAAATAAATTCAGTCCCAAATACCGCAAAAAAAAAAAATCAGTAGCTAAATTTTGTTACTTTGTCTGTCAAAATACTCTACGAAAATAACAGCGTCACAGGCATTACACTTGTTGCTTCAAAATGGTGTTTTAATTGTTTTCTATGTTTGACGGAATAATTTTTCATTATGTTAGGCCTATCTTTCTCTTATACTCTATGCACTCAACATAATCTTTTGTACGTTCTTATTTTCTCAAACTCTTGCGCTTCAGTTATAATAATGGCCGCAATGTACTTACTGCCTGGAACAAAATTTCTTGTAGCTGTGGTGTTTCCAAGATAGTTTCCACCAAGACAGAGATATTCTGTGTCATAATCGGGTGTTTTCCTGGTGAAAGTTGAAGCTAATGAGACTGGAGATGGGTTGTCAGTGACGTTTTCGTAGATATAGAACATATTAACAAATGGGATTGGCTGGTCGGCTGCCAGGATGGTGCAGATCACAGTGAGCATCGTGGTAGATGTGTCCTCAATGAAGTCAACTGTCATGATATCAGCATCAGGCGGGACTACAAGGCAACAGTAATTTTGTCTATCAATTTCTGTGACATGTTTTTATCATGGTCAATCTATTCACTAACATGTTTTTAAAGATTTTCTTTCTATTACAACCATCATTATTTAAGTTCTTTTATTGCTTGTTTCCTGTTTGTCAATATCCTTTGCTTCCAATACCATTATTGATGGTAGAACACAATTGTTAAAGAGGGATTGCAAGTTCAAATGAGATTTCAAACTGGTTTAATCTTTGGAAAAATGAACTCTCTATAGATCTAGTATAAAATATTTGATTTCCACTGTATATAACTATATTTCATGAATTTGAAGATTATATACGTAATTATGCGGAAAAAAATAACAGTTTCAGAGAGCGATTCCTCGCCAAAATCGGAAAACGGCTCTCGATATAATTTATTGTACAAAATAGGGAGAGACGTCAAAAGTAGGAAACAGCACCGCTGGCCCGCATCGACCGAGCTAAATGTGTATACACTATCCATGAGAATCGCACATGAATGATGCTACTTGGAGGATTATTTTTTGGCAAACATTAGCAGTTTTAGTGTGATATGTTTTGAGTTCTACAGTATTTTTAGGAAATTATAGTCTTCGAAAGGGACCGCAATACCAGATTTAAAAAATCATTTGATGTTAAACTAGGAACAAGGAAGAAAAAAAAAACAGACGTGCTCTGGCTTACTTATTTTTCCCAATTGACAGTGCAACCCGACGAGATTGGGGATTGCCAAGCTGCGTGTGGCCATTGGTATGCTCGGAACACTTCAAAGATGAATGTATTTATCAATCTATGGCCATGAAAAGGAGATGAGTTTCTCTTGTCGATTTAAGTTAAAACTTTTTTTTTCAGTTACAACAATCAACGAATTAAAGCACCAACAATAGTACTTTCTACGCATCGAATTCTTTTCAACGCCGAGCCCGGTTCTGCTATTAGTGTTGTAGTGCTGCGGTACGCCCTGGAAACAGCTTCATGCTCAATTGCAGCTGAGCCTGTTGAGGCTGACTCTTCAACAAGAATGTAAGTTCCAGATTCTGAGGAGTATATACCTCAAAAGAGAAAAAAAAGCAAGGGTATGTAGGCCTATACACCAACGGTAGCTGTCTCCTGTTGTTAGGCTTCTAATCTAACGCTAGAATTGAACAAACGGTCAGCCCAGGATAGTAGAGACAGATCCTCTCGTATCACTTTAGCACTATACTGGTATTCTATAGTATGATCCACTACATATCACGGCGGTCAGCACATTTTCAATTAAAAAAAAGAGTCCTGAAAAGAGCATTTCAGCCTTACTGAATCAGCTCTAGTGACTAACGTTTGGCTTACCGACATTATGAATTAATCCGAAAAAAAAAAAATGTTTCTCTTGCACAAGTCTCTCAGGTGCCTTCCAAAAACAAAGCACACTTCAATTCAGGTGCTGCTGTAAACCTGGCTGTGAGCGTAGTGTTGATGCTGTCAGCTGTGAATACAGCCTCAGTTACACCGGAGCCGAATTAGCTGCGAATCCACCCGAAAACGCATATTCGGGTGGATTTGGGAGCATTCTGTTCTCTTTCCCCGAATGGGCAAAAATTCGGGAGGAATTCTGGAACATTCGTGGAGGGATTCGGCTCGTCTTGAAATGTCCAAAACCAGCCAAATTCCCGAATAACCTCCAATATACTCCCGAATGTGGCCCTGACAAATTTCATTCTGGCCACATTCGGGATGTATTCGGATGGAATGCGGTTGGATTCGGGGAGGCATTCGGGGCATTCTGGGCAGATTTGGGCCCATTCGTAATCCAGGGGAAACTCGGTATAGCGAACACTGCTATAACGAGATATCGGTTATAACGAGGAAATTTTCCCGGTCCCAAATTTCCTTCCACACAAGTCTATGTAAAATGCTACTCTTATAGCGAGATCGGCTATAACGAAATAACTGCTATAACGAGATAAATTTTGTGACTTCCAAACAAAGAAAAACACAGTCAATCAAACCTGCTATAGCGAGGTAAAGCAAAATGCCTTCGGTAAAGCTTTACTTCGCCTGTGCTATCATCTTCCGATATTGTAAAGCTTGTACACACATAGCCATTTTCTTCAGTGCACATCAGCTAGCACTGCATGTTGTACGTGTAAGTGTGTGTGTGCGCGCACACTGATACATGCAGAAAATGTGGTGGGACGGCCATATGTATACATGACATCATCATGACGTTTAGCAGGTGTGAGGCAATCTGATGCTGTGATTGGCCTTCTACGTAGGGAATTCCCCATCTTCACACACACACGCAGTCATAATGTACATACAGAATGTGTCACATACACACACAGCATTGTGCAGACCATATTCAAGCTTTCCACACACCCATACGATAACCACATACCAATCCAAAGACGATCTTGATACAATCGCAAGCTATATAAATTTACAAATTCAAACATCTACAATTAATAAGAAACACATTCTTGATATTGGATTTCCTTGGCGAAAAACATCTTCTTACCCATAAAGGTGAGTAATTCCCTGACACGCAATATCAAGTTATCAGTATTGATTGAAATATGATGGGTAGTCCCACATGTGCAAATTAATGTCTATATGTTATGCCTTCTTTTATGCCTACTGATATAACGAGATATCGGCTATAACGAGGAAAATAACTCGGTCCCGACCATCTCGTTATATCGAGTTTCAACTGTACTAAGGGAGTCACGGCCCGAATCATCTAGCCAAATATACCCAAATAATCACGAATAGAGCCGAATCTGCCCAGAATCCCCGGAACACCTTCCCGTATCCATCAGAATTGTTACCCGAATACAGCGCAGAATACAGGCGAGTGTGCCGAATAGACCAGAATATGCCCGAATAGCAGCCGAGTAGGTCGAATGAGCGGCCAGAATAACCCGAATAGCCTCCTGAATATAACTAGATTGGCTATACGCGTGCAGGGAGGCCTCGTATTTTGGCACCTATTCGCGTTGGCATTCGTTTTGTGTGTGTGTGTGTGTGTGTGTGTGTTTTTTTTTCGGGATGCCCAAAATTGATTCGGTCATTTCTTGGCGATTCTACTCTAATTCGGCACCTATTCGGAACCTATTCGGGGAGCTCTCCGAATCAGAGACGAATATGTTCCCAATCCATCTGATTTAGGCCATATTCAGGCAAAATTGGTCCAAATTTATTTGGGAGAATTCGGTTCTGGTGTAACCCTGGCTTAAGGGTCTCACGGACCGCGGCACACAGCTGATAGCAGCTGATGAACGTTGCTGTGTGTAGCGTAGGCCTATAGGCGCAGTGGAGGTGTGACACACAGCTTTTTGTTTTTCCTTTGAGATATGTGCTCCTCTGAAACCGAAACGAAGACCCCAACACAAAGACATGCCGGATCACCCCAGATCTGAGCTGGGGTGATCTGGGGAGAGATCCATGTTGACGCCTTAGGCATCCTTGGACATCCTTGAGGCCAACGCGGCAGCTTTTGGAGGTCAAAAACATCCGGCGTCATTCGGGGACTGCCGTGTTGGCAGAGCAATCCGGGGGTGATCCGGCATGTCTATGTGACTTGGTCTTTACGTTCTTGTTGAAGAGTCGGCCTCAGGCTCAGCTGCAGTTGAGCATGAGGCTGCATCACAGGGCGTACCGCAGCACTCCACTATCTATCGGCCTACTCGTTCCAGATAGTAGCAGAACCGGGCTTGCTAATGAAAAGAGTTCGTTGTGTAGAATATGCTATTGTTGGTGCTTTAATTTATTTTAATTGTTACTGAAAATAGTTTTAACTCAAATTGACAAGGGAAACCCATTTTCTTTTATGGTCACAGATTTATCAATACGTTGTTCATTCATCTTTGAAGTGTTCCGAGCATACCAAAGAATGTTTGGCCACACACAGATATTTCATTCCGCACGAAACGTACTCGGCCACGCGTCATGTTCGTCGGTTTGCACTGTCAAGAGGGGGAAAAAGTCAGAACGCGTCTTTTCGAAAACTATAATTCCCTAAACCTACTATAGAAACCGGAACATATAGCACTAAAACTGCATTAATTTGCCAAATAATAATCATCCCAGTAACATCTTTCAAGTGCAATTTCGCACAGATAGTGTATACACATTTTAATCGGTCGATGCGTGCCAACTGGGTTTTTTTCTAGTGTTATTCGTATCTGCTTAAAATTACATCGGAAGCCGTTTTCCGATTTTGGCGAGGAAGCACTCTCTGAAACTGATATCTTTTTCTTGTTATTTCTTCATAATTATGTATATATGCGACCCTGCATCAAAAAACCAACAAAAAGTTGCCAGACATGGATTTTTAGTTCAGAACAGAATCTGAAAGAGCAGACTTTAAGCTTTAAAATGATGTATAACTCAATTCAAATTGACTCTCCTAACCTATCATAAAATTGGAAAGAAAGCACACACTCCAGAAAAGTGTGAACTGAGAAAAGAGGCTCTGAAGTCCAGGGTTTATTCAAACGCCTAATCTTTACCAAGCCGCGCTAGCTGTGCTATGACTGGAAAAAAGGAAGGATGTATATACCACAGGAGCAACAACAATGAAGGGATTATCAGCGTATGTTGTTCAGCATAATCTGGTAAATTAACAATTTTGATCAGGTAAATTAGTTGATTATTTTGGTTAATCTCAATTCAAAATTAAGCATGCTTTATAAATGCATTTTGATCATGTTGAATAAAAATTTTGAAAGCATTGCCGTCATTCTTTCTAAAATTATCAGAGTTGAAAGTGAAGAGTATGGACAGGGTTTGTAAGAAATGAAAATCAAGGGGACTCTATACACGCTATAGGCAATGATATGACACACCTAGTCACAATGTTCTACAAAAGGGGTGTTTGAGAAAAACGACCAAATACACAATTTCCTATCCGTTTTCATGATCCCAAACTTTAGCATAATGTAAAAAACTTTTACATAAAATGTGAAACTCAAGATTCGCTAGGTTAACCCATTTCACCTATTTCCAGTCCTCGCACAAAATCAGTGCGTGCGACTTTTTGTTGATTTTGTGATGCACGGTCACATAACCGTGAAAGACGAATGTTTTACGCCAAATCAGGAAAGTTAATCTTTCATAAATTGAAACATTTTGAAATTTCAAATAAATTTGCAATACCTCTTTAACAACTTAGATTTGTCCAGTCAAATTATTGTTTACACCACCCTGTATTCTTAAAGCATGACATTCAGCTATGACAAAGAATATCTAATTGCTTTTCGACATTTCAAACGTTTTTTTTTTTCTTTTTTTTTTTTTTTTTGGCGTGAAGTATGCATATGACTGCAAAGTTAATGTGAGAGTATGGATTGAGGGGGGAGTGGCAATTGCAAAATATTACAGCGCAACCATCGCATAAATTGTTTTCCTTAGAGTGAGAAGTAAAAGCAAAAAAAAAAAAAAAAAAAGAGAATGGAGCAGAAATTAAGAAAAATATTTTTGTTAGAACATTGATGTCACGTTTGGACTTACAGTGAACATTGAGAGAAGCGATGCTGTCTTGCTGGTTAAGTCTCACCAATTGATGTCCAGTGGTTTCACATCGTAGAGATTGCCTGTAATTGTCCTTTGTTGGCACGAAGGTAAACGTACTTGTTGTATCAGTCAGTTCTGAATTGATAGCATTTGGGGCGTTTGTTGTTACTATCCCAGTAGTCTGTGGTATATTACCAAGATACCAGTTGATGTCTACTTCTGGTCGGCTTCCATCAGCTGTGCAATCTGCCTCGTATGTTTCTCCAGCGATCGGAGTAGAATTCAGCGTTAATGATACAGTTGGTGCCACTGTTTAAGAGTTGAAACACACACAAATATTAGAAGCAAACACAAGTTGACACATACAAGTACAAATACATGTCATACACTCACACACACACACACACACACACACACACACTCACACATACTAATAAAGTCTAATAAACAATAACCAAAAGAAAAAAAAAATGCCCTTTACTTGCTATTAAAGTGTGTATCCTTAGCAGGTTAACTTTCTTATCTTTTTGTTTCGTATACAACACAAGTCGATGTGATATATTTGGGCATAATGCGGTTGTTTCCTATTAAAACAATGTGAGAATTGAGAAAAGTGTGTTGTGAAAGCAAAAATATCCAACTAATTTCGGCGTGAATGCCGAGTACTGAGTACTTTTTCTTCATGATTTGATCTGAAACCTTGGATGGCGTCATTATTCTGCCCCACTTGCTGACCGTTGCTGACGGTGCAGTAAAGGATAATCATATCATCTTTGGACTAATTGATTCGGGTCATTTCTTGGAGATTCTGTTTTTTTGTTTTTTTTTTTTCGGCTCAGCCGTCAGCGTCAGGTATAAATTAGTGTGGCAAATGTATACTCTTACTAATATTGGGTAAATTTAGTTGGGTAATTGTTGGTTGGTAAAAAAAAAAATCATTCTGGGCAATTATCGCCCAAATGAGCTTTAAGGTGATTAAACCAATATTGGGTAATTATTCTTACTTAAATATTGGGCGAATATTTACCAACAGAATTGATAATGGAGAGTTGGGTACTTTTTGCCCCGCTGTTGTGTAAAGTGACGCATTCCCTTGGCGTGTTGGGTATTTTTTTTTTTTTTTGGCAACTGATACTTGGGTAGAAATTCGCCTTATATAACATACCAACATTATTTTGCACATTAAGCCTGGGTATTTCTTACCGGTACTTGCCTAATTTTGTTACATTCCTTTCTAAGTTGGTAAATTTTTATGGACAAGTAAAAGAGTCTATATGAAGGGGACGCGTGTATGTGTGTATGTAAGTAACTGTCTGTGTGTTTGTTTGTGTGTGTGTGTGTGTGTGTGTGTGGTATAGGCCTAGGTATGGAAGGATGGCCAGACCTTACGATTTTGTAGGGGGTACCAAGAATCACTATAGGGTGTTCTTTGTTATAGGAATGGGGGGGGGATAACACCCCCCCCCCACACACACACGCAGACACGGTATTGTCTATATATATATATATATATATATGTATATGTATATATATATATATATATATGTACATTATAATATACAACATATTATAATTACATATTATAATTAATATATATGTAAGCAATAGCTACATTGTGGACGTATTTTGACATAATTTTCTTACGTTTTCCTTTATTCCGTCAAAACCGGACAGCACTGCCGGAGGGGTTAAAAAAAAAATCAACATTGCGGGAGTATCTGTCTGTTGAAGCAGACTACAGGATACCCTTATAATATTGGTTGTTTGTGTTTTGTGTGTGTGTGTGTCGGTTTGTGTGCAAATAGTGAGATGACACTATTTGAAACCCATATACCTGACTGGACTTGCCTACCACTTCATTCCAGTAACTAAAATATTGAAATTTTGATACCAGTTGGTTTCTGTTGGTTTCTACTGTTTTTTTTTTTTCTGCTCATGAATATTTTTGTTTTGTTTGATAGATACTTTATTTTCTGCAAATCAATATACAAAAGTTACATATAATCATGAAGATGCAGGAAACATACAAAGTAAATTCAACGCAGAGTGGTTTGACTTGCATAAACCACGATATATATAAGTACATAATCATGAACATGTAGGAAATATATAAAATAAATTTAACACAGTCTTTTGACTTGCATAAACAACGATATGAAAGAAAATTAATGATATAATATACAGTATGCATGTCTATGCAGCAGTGATAAGAAAAACATTTGTAGTTAAGAAACGATTATGCAGAGGGCCGCCATTATAAGCATTGCTTGAAAAGATGGCCGGCCCGAGGAAAAGATAGGGACGTACTAGATTCGTAACAATACAAATTCTGCTGCGAAGATAGCAGGGGAAAATAAACTCTGGTGTGTGATGGTGGTGGTGGTGAATGTGCGTGCAGGTGCTTGAAGGTGCACAAGGGCAGATAGGCTGGAATTTAGAATAATAGAATAGGTTTGCTGGAAGAGGGGACAATATGCGCTGTTGCTATCGGGAGACCAACATTAGTCATATGAATTATTTGTTTTTAGTTCGTATTTGAAGTAAACTGTAATAAAATGTGCTTCTTTACGTTTGCTTTGAATGAAAACAAGGAGGCACACTATTTCAAATCCTCAGGAAGAGTGTTCCATGTATCGGGACTTTCATGTCTAATCGACTTTTGAGCAAGTAAAAGCTTCGGATTACGTAAATGAAAATCATGGGAACGACGGGTAGGGTATGAGTGAATAATATGGTCATTGGTTACTAGGGTATTAAGAGGTAATAAATTTCGAGTGTGTTTGTACATAAATATGGCAGTTAGGTATAGATGTATATCATGGGCTTTCAAAGTTTTTAGGCGATAAAATATGGGATCAGTGTGAGCCCCCCCCCCCCCCAAAAAAAAAAAAAAAAAATGTATGTGTGCATATACGAAAAGCCTTTTTCTGGAGAAGAACAATTGTGTTCAATTTAGTTTTGGTACAGTTGCCCCATACGATATTGCAGTACATTACATATGGTAAAAATAAAGCGTTATATAACAGAAGTAAAGTTTCACCATTAATTATTTCATTCTTCTTAAAACACCAGTTGCTTTAGATATTGCTCTTGTAATATTCTCAGTTATGATTATTCCAAGTTAGATTGCTATCTAGGGTCACTCCTAGGAACTTGGTTGAATGTTTCTCAGCAATGTTTGTATCATCAATGAAAATACTTTGAGGAAGGGTGGATTGGGATTGAAACGTATGAAAGTGTATAAAACATGTCTTATCAATATTCAATGAAAACTTATTACTTCTAAACCATTTCGAGATGTTGCTTAATTCCGTATTTAGTGTATCAACCAGTGTTACAATATCCTTGTGGGAATAAAAAACATTGGTGTTGTCTGCAAATAAGATGAAATTTAAATGAGGAGAGGAGTTGATAATATCATTAATATAAATCAAAAAGAGTAGGGGCCCGAGGATAGATCCCTGAGGGACACCGCATGACACGTTAGAATATGTTGAGCGAGTGTATTTAAATGCAACATATTGTTTTCGATGACTTAGATAACTTCTGAATCACGACAGAGTAATCCCTCTCACACCATAATTATGTGATTTTTCAAGTAAAATGTTTTTTTTTATTGAATTGAAATGGTTTATTGATATCAACATCGTCGCAGCCAAAGGCCGAATTGTGATGCTTTACAGCAAATGATATAAAAGAATACATAAAAAAAGCTCAAAAGAGGAATACATGTAAATTCATGAAATTCTTCCGTCGAGATGAACTATACACATGACAAATCCATAATCAAACGTAAATAAGCACTGAATTGATCAGTGTTTTAGTAGTAGCCATGATAAAAAATCATGGGCGTACATACTCGAGCAGGATTCGAACCTACGACCTCCTGATCACCGGACAGGCGTCATCTCCACTAGACCACCGAGCTTTCGCCCGGCAGCAAGTGCTGGTTCTAATCCTTATAGCATTCAGCGGGTACTGCTTTGTTATTCAAATTCATGAAATTCTTCCGTCGAGATGTTTTCATTGCAACTGATTGACAAATTGCCCTGCATCAACGTAAATAAGCACTGAATTGATCAGTGTTTTAGTAGTAGCCATGATAAAAAATCATGGGCGTACATACTCGAGCAGGATTCGAACCTACGACCTCCTGATCACCGGACAGGCGTCATCTCCACTAGACCACCGAGCTTTCGCCCGGCAGCAAGTGCTGGTTCTAATCCTTATAGCATTCAGCGGGTACTGCTTTGTTATTCAAATTCATGAAATTCTTCCGTCGAGATGTTTTCATTGCAACTGATTGACAAATTGCCCTGCATCAACGTAAATAAGCACTGAATTGATCAGTGTTTTAGTAGTAGCCATGATAAAAAATCATGGGCGTACATACTCGAGCAGGATTCGAACCTACGACCTCCTGATCACCGGACAGGCGTCATCTCCACTAGACCACCGAGCTTTCGCCCGGCAGCAAGTGCTGGTTCTAATCCTTATAGCATTCAGCGGGTACTGCTTTGTTATTCAAATTCATGAAATTCTTCCGTCGAGATGTTTTCATTGCAACTGATTGACAAATTGCCCTGCATCAACGTAAATAAGCACTGAATTGATCAGTGTTTTAGTAGTAGCCATGATAAAAAATCATGGGCGTACATACTCGAGCAGGATTCGAACCTACGACCTCCTGATCACCGGACAGGCGTCATCTCCACTAGACCACCGAGCTTTCGCCCGGCAGCAAGTGCTGGTTCTAATCCTTATAGCATTCAGCGGGTACTGCTTTGTTATTCAAATTCATGAAATTCTTCCGTCGAGATGTTTTCATTGCAACTGATTGACAAATTGCCCTGCATCAACGTAAATAAGCACTGAATTGATCAGTGTTTTAGTAGTAGCCATGATAAAAAATCATGGGCGTACATACTCGAGCAGGATTCGAACCTACGACCTCCTGATCACCGGACAGGCGTCATCTCCACTAGACCACCGAGCTTTCGCCCGGCAGCAAGTGCTGGTTCTAATCCTTATAGCATTCAGCGGGTACTGCTTTGTTATTCAAATTCATGAAATTCTTCCGTCGAGATGTTTTCATTGCAACTGATTGACAAATTGCCCTGCATCAACGTAAATAAGCACTGAATTGATCAGTGTTTTAGTAGTAGCCATGATAAAAAATCATGGGCGTACATACTCGAGCAGGATTCGAACCTACGACCTCCTGATCACCGGACAGGCGTCATCTCCACTAGACCACCGAGCTTTCGCCCGGCAGCAAGTGCTGGTTCTAATCCTTATAGCATTCAGCGGGTACTGCTTTGTTATTCAAATTCATGAAATTCTTCCGTCGAGATGTTTTCATTGCAACTGATTGACAAATTGCCCTGCATCTATGAAATATAAAATATTACAGTTGAAAAAAGAATCGCGAGATTAATATTGCACAATATTATCGTGATATACATCTTTTTTGTTATCTTACTTCCCATTTCTCTCTCTCTCTCTTTCTGTCATGATCAATAGTGTCAAACGCTTTACTAAGATCCATAAAGACACAAATATGCTCCTTTTTAGTAAGCGCATGGATAATATTATCAACAGATTTAATTATAGCATAATCGGTAGAAAATCCTTTCCTAAAACCAAACTGATTCGCATTTAATATTTCACTTTTAATCATGAACGAGTGGAGACGCTTGTAAACTACCTTTTCTAGAATTTTCGGTATTGCAGGTAACAATGAGATGGGACTATAAATTTTCAGCATTAAGGGATCTTCTCTTTTATAAATGGGAATAACTTTGGTCGTTTTGAAGGAGTCTGGATACTTTCCGTTAAGTAGGGATAGATTGAATATATGGGAGAGAAGGGCTGCTAGGGAGTAAATTTTTTTTTTAAACAAATTCACACGTAAGTTATCAGGCCCACAGGATTTACTACATTTCAGAGATCGAACAGTATCAATAATTTCCGATTCATTAATTGGAGTCAAAAACAAAGAATTTTGATTACTTTCAGATAAATAATCTTTATAATTTTTTATATCATTTATGGGAATAGATGCTGCTAAAGAAGGACGAACATTGACAAAAAAAATTGTTAAAAATATTTGCAATTTGGTCAGGATTGGTAATAACATTATCGTTATGAGTAATGCTGTCAGGACATTCCGTAGGTTTCTTTTTGAGTATTTCATTAACGGTCCGCCAAAGAGCACTTTTATCATCCTTATTAGATTCGAGTTTATTCGAAATATATGATTTACGTGAAACTCGAATCAAGGTAGTTAGTTTATTTCTATATGTTTTGTACCTTTTCACGTTTTCAGGAGTAGGTTTTCTCAGAGATATTTCATAAAGACGGTTTCGAGTGAGAATGAAGTGTATAAGACCTTGAGTAATCCAGGGTTGCCGAGCTTTTTTCCTTCCATTTCTTTTGGGAGTTAAAGGAATATGTTTATCATAATGATCTAATAATTTTTGTATTCAAATATTCAAAACCTGTTCAATTTCTCATCGTGAAAAAGATAAAAATAATATAGTTAAATTTAATGTTTTTTATGATTTCAATAAACTCTGAAATGCCTTAAATGTATTAGAAATTTATTGAATATTATTGCTGTGTTATTCACTATTTCAACTTGTACCTTTGACGAGGTATTTTCATATTTTATAATAAAAGTGTAATCTACACGGTAACC
This sequence comes from Diadema antillarum, assembly GCF_040938485.1. Classification (NCBI taxonomy): domain Eukaryota; kingdom Metazoa; phylum Echinodermata; class Echinoidea; order Diadematoida; family Diadematidae; genus Diadema; species Diadema antillarum. Next base: position 317,783 of record NW_027272355.1, on the reverse strand, counting down.
ATGTCTCAAAGCATTACAACTAAATGACCCTATGTAATGTGATTGAAATATCCCTGGTACTAACTAGGTCTAGGATGTAGGCTAAGCCTAGATGTACTTGTAGGTATAGGCTTTACAACTAGCTGTATAGGAATGTGATAGGTTAGATATGAACAACATCTTGACATACACATATCCTGGTAAACACCCATACATCAAATAAGTCAACATAAAATTAGTTTTGTCAAGTGGATTATGTGGACAAATGAAAATTGGGCAATATCTAATTGGGTAATTATTGATTGGGCAAGTGAAAACCCAACTCAATAACCAATGGTAGGGAAATTACAAAGTTGGGTAAAGTCTAATTGATCAACAGCTGATAGGCAATTCTATTTGCCCAACCACATAGCAAACTCATTACCCAACATCAGTTGAGCAGATTTTAACCAATGACTGTGTGGACAGTATGTTGCCTAGCGTTGGTTAAAGGTTGGACATTTTTTTTTTGCCCAACTATTATAAGAGTGTAATACATCATAATCATTAGAGACATGAGGATGAGACGAATATGTTTCAGGGTTAGGCCTATATCACGTCATCTATTTATAAACGAGCAATCTGCGAATATTCTGTTTTGCACGCCCAACAAATGGAAACTGTTGTAAAATACCATAAAACAACTTGCCTCACTGGTTTGTCTTGCAGCACGAGTTTTTATGCAATGATAGAAATATCGTGTTATCGGAGCAATGTTGCGAAATTGCTAATCATCGCATCACACGACATTTACTGTTGTCTACGCATTTATAAATTATAAAGCGCAAAAGCCAAGGAACACCTTGCAAAGGATTAGACAGACGTGGCAACCCAGCTGGTATCCTCACTGATGATGGCTTTCTTATTTGACTGACAGTCTGGCCTAAAGCCCGCCGCACACTATATGATCCTATACCGGTCGTACGACCTGAATACCAAAGTGGGATGTCACCAGTCGTAGAGATTTGACGTGTTGAATCAAGATACAGTAAAATACAAGCGCACGCAGTGCGCACTGTTCTTTAATATTCATTGGTAAAATGTATTAAAGACAGAACAGTCGTAAGCCTACTCGTAAGGTCAGGTTGTACAGTGTGCGTTGGCAGGTCGTACGACTCGGTCTTATGGTCTTAAGGTCGTATATAGTCGTGAGTCGTATAGTGTGCGGTGGGCTTTATAGTCCCTTTGCTACTCCTACTGAACTTTCCTTCATTCATTCGGTATATGCCCAATACAGTTGGTGTTAATTATTGCTTTATTCGTTTGTTATACGTCTTTCTTTTTTTTCTGGGGAATTTTCAAGACATCTTAACAAAACATGCTTTGCTTGCAGGCATATGATTATGAGGGGAACTTTCACTACAAAGGTGGGAAAACGAATAATTTGTCATGTGTTTGCATTCAAGTGTGATGTCATAATTAGGCTAGATGACTTGTATTCTCTTTAAATTCTGATTCCTCATTCGTTATTTCTTATTCGTTGTTCACTCATTTCATTTTAAACAGTAACATCAATACATATTAAACTAAAGATTTTAAGAAGGTTTTGGAACCTGAAAGATCAGTCACTTTTGGTCCTTCTTGTAATCTACATGCTATCTAGGGGCAAACTCACCCTCTACAGTAACTTGTGCTGCTGGTGCAGGATCTGTCACTTCTGAAGACTGGCAAACATAACTCCCTTCCTCTGTAATCTGTGTATCAGTGATTGTCAGCGTAGATGAGGTGGCATCATCTGATACACTGAAGTCAGCATATTTTGCCAAAGGAGTTAGTTTGTTTCCTCCACTGAACATGGTGACAGCAGGACTCACTGACTCATCACTCCAAGTGAAAACTGATGATGTTCCCCCAGTCACTGTACATGTCAACTGTGTGATCATTCCACGTTCCACTGCTTCTGGAGAAGGACCATTCAACGTCTGACCGTGTGTTACCATTATTACCTGCAAGTAGAGAGGGAGAAAGAGAAGAACTGTATCTTACACGTTTGTGTTTGGTGTAGGTGCATGCTGGCTATATTGGACAATGTCCTTGTATATTCACGGAAAACACTATACAGGCCATCTACTGCTGAATGCCTAAATAATGTTGTTGTTGTTGTTTTAAATAGAAAAAAAAAGCATGGGACTCTATAAAAAGAAATATCAATTTGCCCCAACAACACTGACATAAACTTAGACCAAAATAAATCTTAAATGATATACAACATAATGTCTCCACGAGGGAGCTCATAGTGAGTGTCTCTAGAGGGAGCTTATAATGTCTCCACGACATTTTCAAATTACATCGTTATACTTACGCCGTGCAGAATCATTGCTGCAACCGAAATGTACAGTAGATGATAAGCCGCCATGGTCGTATTCTGTTCAAAGCGGGGGCAAGCAGACAGCAAACAAACAAAAAAAGAAGAATCAAAGTGCGTGTATAAGAAATACATTTTCAAGTCATCATAACTCTTGTATTGTCATTGCAATTGAGTATCTATTTTGTTGTTATGTATCTTTATCTTATGAGGCGGTCGGTAGAGATTTTCATTATCCTGTAGACTGGCCTGACTGGGCAAATGCAGAGAGCGATTTGCAAGTCATTATCATTAATGTTTTTCCTGCTTTTGATAATTACAAACATCTACGTTAATATTTTCTTTCATTTTGTTGTATTATTTTTATGGTAGCATGTTACCAGGTTGATAGACGCACTACTATATACTTCTGTTTTTCTTGAATGTAGAAGACGAGAAATAAGTGAGAAGATATGACTCGGTTTATTTGCTTTAGCGGCCACCTGTCTACAGCGTCCACCTGTCTATAGCGACCACTGAAAAATCCCCCGAAAGAAAAACCCTGTTAAAGACCCTGTGTATAGCAGTCACCTATATCTAACACGGCCAGCGGCCACAAATTTTGTGTCCCGCGGTAGATTTTAACCTGTCTAGAGCGGCCAAAGATCCGGTGGAGCCGTACTTGAGCCGATAATTCAGCTTGTTTTTCTGCTTTGCAGCCGTGAGAGTAATTCATGGGGCAACGTTTAGTGACCGCCACCGCTGCAGTCATCACTCATTCCAGTCATTATAATGCACTAGTGTTAAGCTTTCTTCAAGACTGTACATAGGCCGACGCATGATACTGTGCAACCGGTGATAAACAGCAGCATCGTCCAATGCATGAAACACACGTGTTTATATGTGTACACATTCATGTAGGCCTACATGGAAGTACCTTCCAGGGCCAGCGGAACGTTTTCAAAAGTTGACAAGCAAAAAGATAAATAAATAAATAAAGTAAAAAAAGGGTCTTCAGCGCCAAAACATAACTTTACCGCGGCCACACTTCAAGATCTATATCTATATATCTATTTCTTTCTAGTGCACTTACGTAAGAGATGACACCTTATGTATTCCTTTGTATCGTGCAGAAAAAGTGTGTGTGTGTGTGTGTGTTGGGGGGGGGGGGGAGCGAGCCCCATTGCCCCCCCCCCCCCCACCTCTCCGCCGGCCATGCCTACAGATGTATACAACTATGACACATGTACATGTACGCAGAGCACACACAATGTTGGATAACCAGTCCTGTCTATAGCGTTCACCTTTGTATAACGCCTATGTTTTAATTCCCTTGGGTGGCCGCTATAGACAGGTTTGACTGATGACATTCGTTTAATAAGATTTACCTACAGCTGTTGTGCTACGTGTACTTTCAACACTTCTGATTACATACACGAATTATACAAGTATTCATCATTATACGACTCAACTAAAATGCTGCGTTACCGTGAAACAAACCACGGACAGATTTTAAATCCATAATGGAAAGAAGCATCGAAGCATAATGGTGGTACTTCGTGAATAGTTTGCAGGCAAATCGCAATACCAGGGTCCTAGAGAATAGATGTATCAGTCAGAATTGTAAGTGGAAAGATATATCTTACCTTTGATGACTTATTTGGTGTTGAAATGTCTTTCACTGGATAGGCTGTCCCGCTTTCTTCACATGTAGTTGCATAAAACACTCAACGAGGAAACAAGACACACTCTGAGGCGAGTCAGTGAATTGCCCACCTTGACGGTTGACTATCGATAACCAAACTATTTGATGATAGTCGATATATCGCCCTCTTTTGACGATGAACCATTTATTGATTTAATAAGGAGGGCGTGGTAGGAAAGGAAAAAGAAAATATTGGCATGTGTATTTTTTTTCTTATGCTATCACATTTCCTCTTATGTTACTGGGAAAATATGAAATAAAAATATGGGAAAAATACAACCATTACGGTGATGTAGACACATCTTTGTTTCATATTTTGCCAAACCTGAGGATTCCTGATGTTACTCCATTACACTACAGCTCATTTATGATATCCATGCAAGCTTTAACTGATATCTTACTGTTCATTTGTGATCACATAATGACGTTCTCATAACTTTAATCTGTTGATATTTTCGATGGTATAAAGTAACAACAGTGAGATACAACTTGAATCAAATAGAGGAGCCCAATGGAAAAGGTTGACCTGCGAAATTTTGTCCGATTGGACACCTTCTGGAGATGCGCAAAAACTTTGAAACATGACATTCAAGTAAAGAATGAAGTAATTAATATGCAATGACCTTCTTCATTAAAGTGCATCCACATTAAAAAAAAAAGGTTCTTTGGCGCGCCAGAATTCACTAGTGCCGAGAATATCTCTGTCTACACCCAATATCATCTAAAAAAATAGAGAAGCATGTATGATATACATAATAATTCAAAAGGTGAAATCATGCATGTCAGATAAAGGTCGTGACAGTGGCAGCACTGCACGGGACACGTTGTCACGGTAACGGGAGACATGAAGGGTGATGCAATATTTTCTGTTTTTGTCTAGGTCATATTTTGAAGGGGCATGTTATTGCTCTCCCTATCTCTCTCTCTCTCTCTCTCTCTCTCTCGCCTTTTGTCTCAATTTTACTATTTCCAAAACTGCTTATTACAGTACAGGGAACTCTATAGAAACCACTTAAATTGATATATATCCATGCATATTCTGGTATTCTATGAATAGCTGCATCGCATAGATCATCTTTATATATCAAGGTGTATGTATACGCTGTTGCTGCTGTACACGCTTTATTGAACTCATGGTAGATTGACATTTTTTTTTTAAATCATGATGCACAATTTGAGGTCTTATTTCTGTTTGTTGGTTCGGTTTACCAAACCGTAAAGTTAAGCATGTTAAGACGTGAGATGGTCGATATCACAATTCCCCCCAAAACGGCGACAGAGTTGCCATTCATCAAGTCTGCTGCCACCAATGCTACTGCGTATAAGTTGTTGATATTTCATAATTCTTATGACATAGTGTATAGAACCGGATTTAGCCAAAGAGGTTCCTATACCCAGCACGTCATACTCAATACCCTCGCATTCTGAACCTTTACTGTCCAACACATGAACGGAAGCCCAAGCTACGACTCTATGCTGATCATCTGACTGATCGTTTGACCGGGAGAGACGCATCGTTATCGTCTGAACGGCAATACTTGTGTGTGCAATATTGTTTGTTTATATGATTGGAATGACCGGTGACTTTGTCTGTTTGCATCCAATATTGGCACTGGTGGCCTGCTTTATACAGCGTTCCTCTGAAAGAACGGTGTCTGGCATGGACCCAAATTTTCTCTCTCTCTCTCTCTTTTATTTTTGCAATGAGACTATAGCACTACTATAATATTTAACGACAAATGCATAGAGCACGTCAATACAAATATTTTATATCAAACACTTCAGTTTTAAGAAACCTCGACACGATAAAGTACATAGAGTATAACATAAATGTTAACAATAACAATAACAATGATGTATGCATCTTACTAGTGGATCTTTTTAGAATCAACTCAGATCCGACCTTTTAAAAGTTTTCTTCCTTACACATTTAAATTAAACAAAGTACACAATATGTCATGAGCATTATTTTCTAAATCTTTAAAGAAGATCGCTTTGTCTGAATTGTTCGCAGGCATGCAGTCAACCTAATGTATGCACACAGTTCTGGTGATGTAGAACCTATCAATACAGTAAATTCTTGTTCACCATTTTTTTCAGACGTTTTAATAACCGGCACTGTGTAAGTCAATTTGTCCTGGTTATTCGAAGTAATGATGTAGTAATCCCTTATATATATATATATATATATATATATATATATATATATATCGCTATCCAGATCAGTATTCATAATGTTCACTGTTTAATGTTTGTTGTTTGTAAGTGTACACCTCATCCAGCTTTAATTCTGCCATACATAGGTACAAACAATCAAACAAACAAACAAACAAAGAAACAACAAAAAACAACAACAAAAGAACAACGCATTGAATCTAACACGCATGTAGTTAAAACACTTACACAATGTGATATCAATTCATTTGACAGATTGAGATTTTGGGAAAACTTCATTTTTGCAGCTTTATTGCGTTCTTCTATTGGTTGGTTTATCTAATACAGAACCTACATCAAAATCAAAGAATAATGCAATATTGGCCAAATAATTCATAGATATGGAGTGATTAAGACGGACAGTTCGCCTTACAATATGCATAGGATGGGTTTGAAACTACGTGTCAAATTATTATCAAATTCAAGAACAAGATTTATCATTATCATGTTTTTTTTTTCATCATAAAGACTTTCCTTCATTGACTCAAGATTGAGGTTATCATACACGTCTTATTCGAAATAGATTCAAAGAGTGTCCCGTCTAAGTTTCGAACTGACAAGTGTTACATTTTGTAAAAGGACGGAAACAATCAAAACCAAGAGTAATATTGTCATATCAGTCATTAATTTGACTGATACTAAGTATCTCTCTCTCTCTCTCTCTCTCTAAATCATATATGGGGATATGATAATGTACATACAGTAATATAATATCAGTAAACCACATAGTGAATGAGGTATGTTGCACTATACATTCAAGTAGTTCCGTCACATGCGCTTATAGTTGGGAATCGGCTGATCGACCTCAGTGCTGCTTATCAAAGGACTGCGTGATGCGGTTTCCGGCAATAAATTAAACGCTATTTATTGTTATTTCTTCCCAAACGTACAAGTTTCCAATTAATCAGTAGAAACTTGTTGATATTTATCATCTATAATATCTGTGGGGATTTATTGAATCGTATTCATTTGGTACAATAACAAAGTTATAATATTTGTTCTAATGGGCATCTAAATTGAAACTTGTTGATACTAATTCAAATCACAATGACAACAATAAAAACAACACAAATGTCTCTTATAAAACATAAAGAATCTCGGGAAAATAATATTGAGTCCGTTGTTGTTGGTTTTTTTTGATATGTGAATTACCATGAAAACGGTATTCTAGTATTTTTAAGGTTAGGTTAATCAATGGTGATTATTATTTTCATTAACGAAAACCCAGACGTCAGATTCAGAGTCGTGTCCTTGTCGCCATACAGGGACTGTACAGGGTGCAATACAATATAATTTACTGCTGTACACTAATTACATGTACATTGAATAACACTGGTAACTACAGCATAATGATGATAAGACAATAAATAACTTAGAAATAATGTCCACAACAATAACATGACCAATGTGATGACTGTTGAACCCGCGTACTTAGTTACAGTAAGCCATCAAGAAAATGTTCATTTTACTAGTGATACGTCAACAGGCACTAACAAGCATGTGGACGCTGTGAAAGGCCAATTTCTACAATTAAACTTGTAAAATTATCTACGAAACAAATTTCTTACCAATTATAACTTGTGGACATTTTTAAGCCTCCGCAAGAAGAGTGCCGGAGGCATTATATTTTCGGGTTGTCTGTCCGTTCGTCCGTACGTCTGTACGTCCGTTCCCATTTGTACACGCGATAACTTGAGTAATATTGATCGGAATTCTACCAAACTTGGTCCAACGATAAAGTATATAGGGCAATTACTTGATCACATTTTGGGTGAAATCAATCGAGAGGTCAAAGGTCTAAAGTCAAGGTCAAATCATGATATTGAATCCGTTTACGGGATAACTAAAGACTGAATCAAGCAAATTTCACGAAACTTTGTCAAAGGATGACGTATGGTTGAGATGGGGCAATTACTTGATTAGTTTTTGAGTGAAATCGGCCAGAGGTCAAAGGTCAAGGTAAAATCGTAGAATTTATTCATTGACGCAATAACTCAAGACTGGATAAAGCAAACTTCACCAAGCTTGGTCCAAGGATGACGTATGATGGGGCAATTAATTCAAAATTTTTTGAGTGAAATCGGCAAGAGGTCAAAGGTCAAAGAGTCAAGGTCAAATGTTCAAAATTTCACTATTTCCCCCATATCTAGGCGATGCCTCAAGGTATTTTCTTGAAACTTAGTGTATACATGTACTACCAAATAAAAATACCCCAGAGAGAGTTTCAGGTCAAAGGTCCGGTGAAAATGTTACAATTTCACTTTTTTTTTCTCCAGACCTGGCAAATGGTTCAGGGTATCTTCATGGAAATCGGTACATATGCATGACATTGTACTGACTGGCAAAGAATTAAGGGAATTAAGGGGTCATGGGTCAAAGGTGAAGGTCAACTCCTCAAAATTTCACTATTTCCCTCATATTTATGCAATTTTTGCAGGATTTTTCTTGAAACATAATGTATTACCAAATAGATGTTCTCTGGAAAATTTCCTGCAAAAAGGTCAAAGGTTAAAAGATCAAAGCTCAAGTGAAAGTGCTTTATTTAATTTTTTCCGCCATATCTTGAAAGTGACTCAAGGTATCGTGAAACTTGATAAATATTTATGCATGTTCAACCCAACAGTCTTTCTCTTGGGAATTTTAGGGTCATATGGTCAAAGGTCAAGGGTCAAAGGCCAGGTTTAAATGGATTTAAAAAGAATACTGAAATTACACTTTTTCTTCGTACCTTGAAAACTACTCAATTCATAAACTTATAAAGGGTCAAAAGTAAAGTAAAAATCCTTATTTCCCCAAATACATGTAGGGCCTGTCTGTACTCTTAGACTATATAGCAAACCTACTTCAAGGAAAGTGAATATTGAACACATTTGTTACAAACCTGTCATTTCAACATGTTGCCAGTTATGTGAAACTGCCATCACACATTGTCAAGACATTGTACTACAGGCCTATGAGGAGAACCATGCATTATGGCGGAGGCATGCCAGTCGCCATAGCGATATTTCTTGTTAAAGATACATTTAATACGATATTCGAAAAATCTGTTCGCATCAACACGACTCAGCATTGCATATAAACAAGCAAAGTAGTACTACTCTACGGGCATGCAGGGAGTCGTTTTGTTTGTTGAACATTGATAAAGGCGTAAAAACCTTTAGGACAATCACGGCACAACAATACATAAGAATTGAAATAATTGATATTCTGTTGCAGTTTGTTACATTTCTGTTGAAAGGCTGCTATATTCTCAATTCTTTCGCTGAGTAGGACCTAAAATTGTAACGTCAGTCAATTAAGATTAATTAGCTCAGGAGGACCTACAAAATGTAAAGTCGGTAAAGTAAGACTTGAAGCGGGCACTAACAAACACTGACACATCCCATAATATATGAAAATTAACTCAAGCTACAATTAGCGGCTATCAAAATGGTTTTTCATCGTTATAGACGCCTAGACTGTTATATCCGCAACAGATTCATACAATCTCTCATCCAAGTTCTGGAGTGACAGGTATTCCTGGAAAGAGCAAAGTAAGCACAGTTGAATGGAAATAATTTCATATTAGTTTTAAATCATGTCTGTGATCAATTAACCTTTGATGTGTGATGATATCTAAAAGAATTAAGACATATCAAAGCGTTCAAATGCCTTCATTTTAATAATGACATATTATTACATTAATCGTTTCCAAATTGGTTTCATTTAACACTATTCAATTGTGTATAATCAATACGGTCCGACAAACTATATGTTCACTCTCATCAAATTTTAAACTAATTAATCAATTAATATTTTTTTAATCAAAAAGATGTTTTATAACATAAGAAAGGAAGCACAGTCCTGTGCAAGTACAACCCAGCTTGAATTTACGTTATAACACAATAAATAAACAGTGTTTGATAATACACTGTATCTTTTATGACGAGTCAGTAAAAATACTCATCAATAGAATTATGTTTCACTCACTAAACCTGCATTTGTGAAGGTGCTATTTGATTGGTAAATATTCGTCTGGATTTGATAAGGTTTTTTTTAATGTTTATGTGACTCCAGTATTCTTTGTCGTGTAATGGTGAGTTGAGTTTAATTCTTTTTTTCTGCCTTTTCTTTCCTTTTGTCCAGGCACGTGGTAAAGAAATACAGTTGACACGGAGTGATTTTGTACTTTTAACAAGATACATCTGCATAGGAAAGTAAGCAGTTTTACAACTGCGAGATTAACAATAAGCTCATTTTCACAATATATAAGAAATAGTTAATGTCATGAGGAGCATCTTTCACTCTGAAGATGAAAGAAATGAAAATGCTATAGCTTACGTGATACACTTCCATTATCGGTTCAAGCTTCCTCTGAATGACGTCATAAGAGCATCTCTTTGTCGGCACCATTTCCCAGCAGCTGGTCATTATAGAGTATCTAAGGAAGGAGGAGAAATATACATTTTTAAGACCTTCTGATCTCCTTATATACTGATCTGTGTTTTTATTCATTAAACAAATTTGATAATTACGCAAGTGTGCCATTATCGCGAAAGTGTCGCATCTAGACTGATTCCCCAGAGAGCAGTTGGAATCGATAAACATTCTCGTCAACCAAAACAAGCAAACAACAACAACAACAAAAATCCACACACACACATTATACATTCACCTGCAAGCAAACAGAAAATGAAGGTAAATACTCACAATTCTTGACCACAGTGAGAAGGGCGTGGCATCTTGTAACCCTTGGTAACCTGCTGCCTCACCATGTCCATTGTCATTTTGGGAAAGGGTCTTGCTCCTTGAAGACATATTAAACATATTACGTATTTAAGTATTACATTTAATAGTGTTTTAGTTAATTTTTCTGTGTTTTTTTTTTGACTAACTACTTTTATACTTTCTTCACTGGCAGAATAAATTATCATTCTCAAAGGAATGCACACTAACTGTATATCTCAAGACATTACTTTTTTTTTTATTAGGTAAACAAATATCATGTGTCCTTTAACTATGTAGGTCTATATTCTGGAGCGAATTATACGGGCAGAATAACTTCATAATTATTCTTTTATCATTCCTTCCTTTAGTCTAGACCGAGGTTTATGAATTTTGTAATGTTAAACAAAGAAACAATTTATGTCATACCTAGAGTTACTATTTCCCAAAGAAGAATTCCGTAAGACCAAACATCGCCCTCTAGAGTCCAATTTGTATTCTGCATTCCTTCAGGTGAACTCCAGCGTGTTGGTTTCTGCAAAAAGGAAAAAGAAAATGAACAGCATATCTCATATATTTTAAAGAATACAAAAATCTGTATCCCCATTAATTTTCACGTTAATGAAGAAGTCGAAGACAGCTATAGTGTCTTGTCTTGAGTAGCAGTTTCTCGGACTTACTCTTTAGAGACTAAGGAGGGAATGGAATAGGCCTTTTTTCACACAAGCTTACTTTTTTTTAGTTGACTGAAGCACTCTGTGGCATGAAAACATTCGCCCAGTAAATGTTTATTGCAGGATTTTTTGTTCACAAAGGTGTATGTGTGTGTGTGTGTGTTATTGATATATCTTATATGAAGTGGGTATAACCTGTATAATAAAAATCCTTTTCAGAAAAATGTAATGTCCTTGTTAAGTGGAGTATCTAATTCTTGTTAGTAGTCATGTTCAGATGGATTCATGCTAATTCATTCTAGGATTATATCCTTGAATAATATGGGTTTTCCCGTTCATTTATACTTTTGTCATTCAAGTTCCTATTCTGAGCATTCGGTTTCACGCATTCAACGCTCGCAGTTCTGAATCAGGAATCACATTCAAAAATCCGGTCTTTCGAATTTACTATGAGAGCATTCAAATTCACTGTCGGAGCATTCAAATTGAATAGAGGAGCACGCATTTCAGCAGAGAGCGTTCAAATTCTGTCAAGCTGGCGACGGAATCTCGTCGACCACCTGTTTATTGGAAAAAAAAAGAAGGAATGTACAGGCACATGTCCCTCGGATAATATAGGACATAAAATGGAGGTCCCATGCGTGAGAAAGTCACAACTCATGCACGTACAAGATCCCACTTTATGTACTCATCGAAAAGAGCATGACGTTTAACCCGGTGAAGTAATCCCACCTACATCCAACTGGACTCCATGGAAGACCAGCTATTGCAACTGAATATGGACTGCCCGGCCATCTTCTTAGTTGGAAAATGAAATAAACAAACAAACATTATAGGAACTGTATAGGCCTCCAGACGAGCATAATACGGAAGGTTGATTGACACCTTCGGGAAAAAAGAATCGACTACATTAAAAGTGATAACATGAACATAGTTTAAGTCTAATTTGGTGTTTTTTATTGGGTTACTTTTGCGAGACTCTGTGAGATCATTGTGCGTCAGTTTGTCTTCAAATGGATGCATTGTCATTATGTGGGTAGTGTTGGGGCGCTGTCAGCATGCAGTATTATCAAGAAAGATGATTAAATGACGTTGTATTGTTTTGATGCACTGTTGATTGGACCTTGCAATTTAAAATTCATTGAGATGAAAAACAAAGATTACATGAACAGAGAACAATGTAGACCCTGTAAATAATCATAATTGCACTATTAAGCCTTCACTGGTTGTGTGTGCCCTTTCTCCTTTCAAAAAAAAAAAGGGTCTACTCCATTTTCCTCTTTAAATTGATTGCACGAAGTACGAACTCGATCGCCTGCAAATGAAATTGAGCGCTCCAATGAAGCTCGGGACTATCACGCATGACTATCGCGTAAATTTGAATGCACGAGTAGGAAGTGCAATGCTCACATTTGGAAATTGAACGCCCAAACGTGAATTTGATTTGGCAAAGCTGAAATCGAACTCCCATAAATGGAATTCTGAATTTGAATTCCCGAATACTTTCGCGTGTGTGCGCTGTGTGAATTTAAATGTACATAAATGAATTGGAATTGCAAAAGTATGAAAGTGACCGGAAAAACTATACCTACCCTCCCAGAGGGTGAAATGAATGACGTCATACCGTAGTCAGAAATCTTACAGATCCTGTCTTCCGTCATTAAAATGTTGTGAGCACACAGATTTCCATGGATAATCTAAGGAAGATATCACATTGTGAACACTCTGATAAGAAATATCATGGATTACAGGCTTGAAAGAACGTTATTTTATTGTACATAATTATCTTTTTCAAAACTCAGGTAGAAGAAACATGCACACACACACACAACATACACACACAAACACATACAATGGGCTCACGTCACAGGATGCGATTTAAATATGTCATATTCATATGGATAAAAAATAAATGTGGAGGAAGCTAATACATGCTTGTGGGGTTATAGATTCCAAGAGAGAAAGAAAACCATCAAGTACACATCTACATGTGTGTGTGTGTGTGCGTGTGTGTGTGCCTAGACTAAAATTCAAGCCCAGCTTGTTGTCTTGAATCCAGTCTTTTTTAAATGGCTAAGTCTACTATAGACAGTTTGAAGAAACATATTTGGATTTTGTGAGAGAATAATGCGATATTGTATATACTATCGGCAAACAAAGACAAGACGAAGACTGAATTGATGCATAGTTATGTCATTGATATGGTGAAGAAGAGAGATCCTCTGGAGACATCGCATCCAATATGTTAGGCCTCACTGGAAGAAGATTGTACCCTATCTGGAAAAATGCATTGTTCATCAATAATAAGCCTCGACCAGCGTCTAATCACATTTCAAAGAATCAGTAAGTCCGGCCTTCTTCCGATAACGGCGAAGTACTTGTCCACAAGAATTGAATCTGGTCCACAAAGCGATGTTTTATTTAATAGGCATTTTATGACATTGGTAAGGAACAGGTGATTATGTAGGAAAAGAACAGAGCACCAATTATGATATGAGAGCCGTAATCTACGAAACTGACAATAAGCAGCTACATCCTAGAAACCCTGAAAGCTCTGGATTTCAAATCTGAATCAGTAGCAGGTGTCCTCTATCATCTTAACTCATCATAAACAATTTGTACGTCTGCATTACTTGCACTTATATCAAATAGATCAAAATTGACATTTCTTGCATAATTACCTTGTTGGACGCAAGGAATTCCATTCCTTTTGCCACCTGCCAGGCGAACTTCAGTAACTTGGACTCATCAAAGCGGGGTCTTGTTGGCTTGACGTTCCCATAGGGAGATTTTGAGGACTGGTTATTAAACTGTAGAAAAGTCAGTAGTGTCCCACCGGAAACAAATTCGTGTACAATGGTACCTGTTTGATGTCACAATATATATTAATTTTTACAGTAGTCGATGCAAAGGCTTTGAATACTTCAACTTTGCAGATATTGTTTTTTTTTTCTTGAATATTACCAACATAGATATTCTAAGCCAATGAATGTCATTCAATAACTTTGCTTAACATCATGAAAAGAGCAAATCAAACGCTGTTTAAAGCGCTTTTTTTTCCATTGAAAGATACTACGCTTAGATAACGCGATATTTTATTTTTTTTTCTCGGAGTAAACTGATAATACTTACGATATTCTTCACAGAATCCAAGACACCTCACGATATTTTGATGATTTGGGAGTTTTTGCAAATATTTCACCACCTGCAGAAGGTCTGGAACACTTTCTGTATAGCAGAAATTAGATATTTTGATGATTAAAAAAGATGCATGAAGCTAAAGGAACGAAAGAATCATAATTGACATTCGAAATCACAATTTTCTGCTAGTCTACGGTTTAAAAGCATGCTTTAAACAAAGAGATTTTCTTTTTAAGTCGATCAGCGAAATATACACTTTTTTGTGTTACAAATTCCAACATTTATTCTTCAAGACCCGTCGTAAACATATTTTCATGATCATTTAACATACAAATCATTGTCACAAAAGTCTTTTTTTTTCTGTACAATGCCTTACTGTATGATTTTACCCTTAAACATGCAGTGAGGGCTTTATAATGCATCTATTTTTTTAAATACTCTGTATTTCTTTTTTTAAATACATAATTGCAGGCAAATGGCATTTTCAACCTTAGAAATGCTTAAGGGGACACCTGCTGGCATTTTGTATCATCATGAACTAATGCTTCAAATATCAATCAATTACTTTGTAAGTTGACTTTTTGTTATTTAAATGCTTTAAAAAAAATCCACAATTAAACAGAAAAGCAAAACATCGTGTTATCTAATGAAAACAGTATCAATGATAACCTGTGATCTGCCTCAGGGCTACCGGAGCCACTCCCTGTTTTGTGTGGAGTTCACCCTTCCACACGTCGCCAAACTTCCCCAAGCCGATGGAACCAAGTCGAGAAAAGAACGTTAAGTTTTCAGGTTCCAGAGCAACGGTGCTTGGTGTAAGTGCATGATATACAGCATTACCTGTCAAATGGAGGAAAATAAGCTCTCATGTTTTCATTACAGTCTACCCTCTTTTTTTGTTTGTTTGTTTGTTTGTTTCTGCGTTTGAGGACGTTTAAAAAAAGTGACTTCTTGTAGAGTGATGCTCTTCCATGACAATACTCGACTATTAGTTAGGATTATAGCTTGTAATTGGTTTGGTCATCAATATTGAAATACTTTATACTACGCCCTCTGACGTCATCAAATATATCAAAACATATCCACTTTCATCATATTGAACCTAACCTGCCACTTCTCACCTGTGTGCAAAATATGTCAACGGCAACTATAAACGCACGCACACACTCACACACCTACACACGAACCCTCCCATGTAAGAACATGCATGTATATTATAGCTACTATAAGAATGATTACACTGAACATGCTGAATGAAGGGAATATGTTGCCGCACTTTGTCTGATTTATATATATATGTATATATATATATGTACATATTATTTTACATATCACAAATATATTATATATTATATCACCTGAAATTAATAATGATATATATGCAAAGAAGAATGACATCAAATATTCACTAGCAAGATAAATTGATGATTTAGGACCATTTGTTAACTCAAAACAACAACGATATCGTGTGTAAAAAGGTGAAATACAACCTTTGCTTCTGCTTTCGATCATCTCATAAGCACTGTTCTCGTTGCCTCCAGATATGCCTGTCCTAATACTGTACAAATACGAGCAAATTTAATAAATTGTTAGTTGTGTAATTTCTTACTAAGACACAACAAACGATACTGGAACCGTAACTGTACACAATGATTTTGGTATCAAGAGTAAAGGTTAAACCTAAATGTTCATAGTAGGCCTACTATCTCTTTGTTCTGCGGCAACTGAAAACTACTCCTCTTTTTATCAGAAAGCAAAATGCTGGGATTAACGGGTGATGTGTATTGTTCTTACCTTGCCTGCTTCTCAGATGTACTTGGCACTAAAAGCGAGGGAAAAGAACAGAAACAAAACGAAATTGTACAAAATCATACCTGATATAACGAAATTAAGCAGAAATAAATCAAATCAAATCAAACAGGTGCCGCATTGTATAAGTTCTATCTATTCTGAAATTTCTTCATTACTGTGATTAAATAACTTTCATTATTGTTTATTCTTGTTGTATTACTGTCTCATACGGTAATTACGGATAGGTCCTAATATGGGTCCTTCTCTACTCATTCGGCCTTCGAAGATGATTTTTTTGATGTAACTATGTTTGGGTAATTGTAATATTAACCATTATATTTCCATCTTCTATTTATGAACGTTTTTAGTCAGGATGAGTGAGAGAAAACGTGTTTGTACAAATATGCACACGCACGCACACACAAATAGTATTTTGGCGGTACGACACACCACATTATAATTGTCGTTGTTAGGACTGTTTTCTACTGATTTTCATCAACCTGTAGATTTTGCTTTTACAAAAACGTCCACGTGTGTGCCATGCACGAGGCAGGCCAAGAACCGTCACTATATACCCACATTTTTTGATTTTCTATGAAAAGAGTAAGAAATACATACAATAATGAAAATGATAGTATCATAATGATGATGGTGATGATGATGATAATGGTGATGATGATGATGATAATAATAATGATAATAATCATAATAATAATAATAATAATAATAATAATAATAATAATAATATTATTATTATTATTATATTATGATGATTATTATTATTATCATATTATGATTATTATTATTATTATTATCATTATCATCGTTATGATTATATAATCTGTACAATTATTAGTTCATAACAATGACCTACACCAACCTTGACTGGAAGCTTTGGTCTGTTTGTAGAACTGCAGAATATTTACTGCTACGGAAACAGCTAGCAGTACACCCATGATTGACACAGCGGCTATCATACCAGACGAGGGACAGTCACAAGGACAAGCGCCACCTAGATTAATAATAATAATAAATAAAATAATCATAATCATAATAATAATGACAATAATAATAATAAAAATAACAATAATGATGATGATGATAATGATGATGATAATAATAATAATAATAATAATAATAATAATAATAAATCATTTGTTAAGCGCAGAAACCATGTCGATATATTCTCCTGCGCTACAAGAGCTCTTAAATCCCTATGCTGCATAATGCTGCATGGGAAGTAAAAAAAGAAATAGGTCTATGCTAAAAGAAAGAAGTTTTCACTTTTGAAATAAAACTGTCTAAAGTCTGACATTTCCAAATGTCTAATAGTAATTTATTCCACAATCTAAGAGCTGCACAAGAAAATGATGGGTCACATAAGATAACTTTTGTTTTGATTTGGGTTATCTGCAATATCAATCTAGCACACTGCAAAAAGTCCGGTGTTAAATAGTGAACACCGAGCTGGTGTTAAATTTTCGGTGCTCATTTATGGTGTTAAATTAACACCTCCGGGTGTCATTTCCAAATTTTAAACTATTTTTGAAGAGTTTCTTAGTAACTGCACTTCTTGTTGATTTTTAATTTAAACAAGACGATCAAGAATTTTAAATTAAAATACTAGATTTTTGAAAAAATGTGAAAATAAATTTACACCAAAGTAACACCAGCTGGTGTGGTCTCTTATTGAAGCTGGACGGGTGTTAAACCATTGATATTAACACCAACAAATATCAAATCAACACCATGTGGTGTCATTTTTGAATTAACACCAGTACAGTGTCAAAATAACACCAGGTACAGTGTCAAATTAACACCACGAAGTGTCAGGTGAACACTTTTCAACACCATCACAGTGCATTTTCAACACCTGTGGGTGTGGTCCTTTATTGAAGTTTGATCGGTGTTAGATTTAACACCCGTGGTGTTAAATCTAACACCAATGTTTTGACAGTGCATTTGTACTACGGAGATTATGACCATGAGTCTGCGATTTAAAGTTCAATAATTCACTGATGTAACTAGGAGCCTAACCATTCAGAGCGTTATAAACCAGCATCAATATCTTGAAATCAATTCTTTGGCGGATGGGCAGCCAGTGCAATTCCCTTAAAAGTGGTGTAAGATGAGCAAATCTTGGGAGATTACAAATCAATCTTGCACATGAAATTGTGTTTTGAACCCGCAGGAACTTAACTATCTGTGAATCCGGTAGTCCAGTTCAGAGTGTTACAGTAGTCTAATTTGCATGTAACAAATGCATGGACTATATTCGTCATACTTTCCTGATCGAAATATTTACGAATGCTTCAAATCATATGTCATATAGTATGCTGATCTACATACACTAGTAACCTGAGATTCCATATATTCAAATGGGTATCAGAAAACACCCCAAGTTTCTCACAATATTGGATGGTTTTATAACAGTTTCAGCGAGTGATATGCAATGTGATTACAATTAAAATGACAAAAAATGATGATACTGTGTTACAATAATTATCAGTAACCCTGTTGATTTGAAAGGAAGTTCATACTCTGAAAAAATTGTGGCAAGTTCTGTAAGTTTATCATAATATTATGCTTGCTTAAGAGTTAAAATGTCTTCTTGGGAATATCAAAACAAGTGAGCAATAGAATATTTGCTTAGTACGCCTACTAAAGTGGTTTTGGCTAATGCACAATATTTGAACATTCAACAACCACGTAATATGTTCATAATACACACACACACAAACACACACACACACACACACACACACACACATATATATATATATATATATACATATATATATATATATATATATATATATATATATGTATATATATACACACACATTATGAACCTAAGGGGGGGGGGGGAGTTAAAGAGTCGGTGAACTTGTGTGAAAAAAAAAAACCGCACACATTTTAGGGATACAAAACGATGAGTCTGAGTTGGAAGATTTCGGCCAGGAATTTAAGCAGCATCTTTGCCCTCTCGCTAATTCAAGGACTGTACAGTGTTGAAGAGAGTTGGCTTATTGGAACGTTAAACAGGCTAGTGTCTGCAGTGTTCCGTTTGCGTTATGTTATTCTTTGATATTGTATTATTTCATCTAAACAAGTGCGTCTGTTGAGAGTTGTTCTGAAGTTGCGATGTTCATGATGGTGTTCTGCTACTTGGTCACAATTAGTGATGACAACAACATCGATGTCTGTATATATCGCCCCTTTCTACTCCGATGTTACCATTAGTACTTATCTCATTCTGAATTTAGATTACATCTGTGGTCCTGCATATAGGCAAAGCAACTACACGATGGGGTTATAGTCCAAGGTTTGTGCATGGTGATATCATGAGTCAGTCATGCATCTTGTTTGCTTCAGACCCCGAGTCGACAAAGGCCACTCACTCCAACGAAACGCCCCGTTTAGTCTCCAATTCAGTAAAAATGAACGTTTACACGGTAAGCATGTGATGATCTCATTGCTGAAAGCTGTATTATCCTCGCGTTCACGAATGCTTTCCAAACCTCTCGAATATCATTTCCCACGCGGACTTTATACTTGGTGTAAAAACGCATGCCACATGAATCATATGCTTCGTCGAGATGTGATCGCTGTACAAAAAATATCGAACGTGTTGTAATTTTGAAGAGAGAACTTCCGGATGGCAGAAAGTGCACATCATTGTGTCAAATGCTTTCTACCTCCTTCTGCGACATGATGGTGATACTTTGAGTTGTAATTGGTATACACCACGAGGAATTTCCTTATGGCTAATGTTGAACAAGCATTTTCGCAATAATCTCTTCCTTATCGAAACATCCCGGGTGTCCGCTATAAATTTATGCACATTAGAGATGAAAGCGTGATGATAATATTTTACAACCACCATTAACGCTGTTGCTATGAATGCACACAAGCTTCCACTCTGAAAAATGATGACAAATTCCATAAGTTCACAGAAGTTATGCTTGTCTTACAGTTGTTAGTCTTGCACCAGCAAAGTTACATTGTAACTATTTTATCCTTTCATTTTGTCGCATAGTCTCTGTAATAAAAGTGCAATAAAAAAATCTTGAGCTCATAGTTATTTTGTCTTTCCAAAGATATTGTAATGGACTTGGGGATAAGATCAAAACAAGCACTAAATATTTGCGTAATTATAATTTTATAGTGACTTGATGGTGTATATACCTATGAGCCTCATTCTTCTTATGATTAAACATTCGAAGTCCAACACGTGGAAAATTCCAAGATGACTATATAAATTTATTTATTCATTTGTTTTTTCATCTAAAGGGGAGGACATGTATGTACTCACCACACACACACACACACACACACACACAAGAAACGACGCACACATTTTAGATTTAAAAAACACAAAAAACAAGAGAGTCTGATTTGAAAGACCTCGGTCAGCAGCACCCTTGCCTCTCCCAAATTCCAGGATTGTACAGTGGTGATCAGAGAGGTGGTTTGTTTGAATATGAAACATAGAAATGACTGGATTATCTGTTTGCTTTACAGCACTCCTTAATGTTCTTTTTTTTCCATCTAAACAAGTGCGTCAGGCGAGAATTAAAGTAGGGCTGTTCACAATGGTGGTGTTGTACTAGGTCACAATAGTGATGGCAACACCATAGAAAGAATGTATTTATAACGAACATGGCATTGTCTGCAAAGTGCCCCTTTCTACTCTGTTGTTACTATTAACGCTTATTTAAAATAACACTGCTTTAGTACTCAGTTTACATTACTTGTGGTACTGTGTAGATAAAGGCAACTACCTCAGTGTGGTTAAAGTCCAAGTTTCTGCAAAGTGACATTGTGGGCCAGTCATGCATATCGTTTGCTTTAGAAGTCTATATAAAGGCAATTTGATACAGCATCATGCACAGTGTCGTAACCCATTCAGATCTAAAAGTTTACTCAATGAGCTCATGATCTATTACCGAATGTTGTACTATTCTCGCGTTCACACATGCTTTTCAAACCGACAGAGAAGCAACTTCCAAAGTAGATTATGTTACATGAACTGCAATCCGTAATGTCTTTTAGTACTATTTAAACATATTTATGTAGTCTCGTTCTATACCTCGTTCTGTTTTGTTTGCTTTGCTTCATGTGGTGTTGTTTGTTTTGTTTTGTTTTGTCCTCTGTCTTAGTATGTTTTATTCTCTCCATGTTCCCTTGATGTTATTTGTAATTTTTGTTAATTTCAATATTTTGTGCTTGTTTTAATATGTTTCATTCTCTCTGTGCTCCTTTTATCATTTGGTATTATAATGTTTAAATTGCAATATGTGTATGATTTGTTTTCAAGGGTACATTCTATTTTAAGAAGCCTGTGGCTTTCTCAGAACTGTACCTGCTACATTTTGTAAACATTTTATATAGAAACGATTTTTATTACTGAATAAATGTATGAATTGAATGAATGAATGTATATACCCGATGTTAAAACACATTCGATCTGAATTGTATTTAGCATCGTCGAGATAAACGTGGTCCCTGAGTTAGCTGTCGAACTTCAGGCAATTTTGAAAGCACTTCCTGATAGCAGGAGGTGTACACTATGCCAATTGATTATCACTTCAAACGAAAATAAATGTTATTATAGTGTCACTTAAGTTTGCCTTGCTGTAATTTGTACCCCGCGAGAGATTTTCTTGTGGTTAAGGTTTAGCTTCCGTTTAAGCTATAATCTCTTCCTGTCCAAAATATCGTTGGTGTACGCTACAAAATGAAAGCACCTCACAGATGAAGATGTGACATTATAATGATTATTTGTGAAGAGTTAGCGCGCGGTCTTAGGACAGAACAAAATCTAAAGTCTATCTAATATTTGAATAGCATCCATATCACCAGTCTATGCATTTTGCAATGACATTTCTTGTTATTTCCTAAAACCTATAAAAAAAATAGTCATTCGTCTTGAATATTAAATCTTTTTAATGGGTCATCCCAAAGTATGCCTTGGATTATCGCATCTATAGAACAGAAAGCCCTTTTTTATGAATACGGTGCAGGCATTCATCCGTTTGAATAAACATGCACGGTTATATGTTATTCCTGCTTGGTTGTAACGCACATTGTTATAACAAGAGAAAACTGCTGAAACGAGGACTTTATGTTACAATGGGAGTCGCCTGTATTAAGTGTGGAAAGAGTGTTCGTTGTTGATATCGACGACGCTAAAATCTTACAGGTAGGCCTATCTGATATCACATGATGATAGTGATACAAATATTTTGTGGTTGCAGCTGATATGTTCTTCACTTATTATCCCTTTAACTGGTAAGAACAGATTGGGTAGAATATATTGCTATAGGGAAAGAAAAGGGGAATCCCCCAAACAAGACAACAATACACTCCCCGTGAAAAAGCAAACAAATACCAGTAAGATCACGGTCTGTGTACCCGTATAGTGTTAATGGCGCCAATACTCGCTGTGCACAGTCTAAAAAAAAAAAAAAAAAAAAAAATCATTAGCGTACATTTGAGCTTGATATCTGTATGCTACGTGAGTGTAAAAAATTGAACATCAAAAATAGGGAAATAATTGAACGTGGATTACTAATGATAAAACGAATGTTGTTAAATTACAGGATTGCTCGAATTATTTTCACTTTTTTCCTCAAATTTGATCTTCAGAGACTACCAACGTCACAATGACTGGACAAGAATGAGCAAAATGAGCTAAAGACACTGGAGTCTTCGTTTCTTCACCGAAGATCGGTTTAATTTTAGCACCTGCAGCTCATGACGATTGATGACTGGAATTTACATGAAAACTGCAGGTTAAAGGTATGGTATTTGTGAAGGTGAGTATTGGCCTTTTCACTTTTGTGAGAAACCAATTAAAGACTTATGAAATAATACAAAGCATACCATTCTAAGAGGAATTCAAGGTTTGTTAGATGGGTTTTGGAATGGCTTAGACATCCAAAAAAAAAAGTAAAACAAAGCGATCCTAATGTAAGATGGATCCCGCCTTTTATTAAGAATGCTCTGTTTTTGGATATCTCAGCCATTTCAAAACCAATTCCGTAATAAACCTTGAATCCCTCTTGGAATTGGATGCTCTTTCATATTTCATAACAAGTTTCTCATTATCTCAACAACAACAACAACAACAACAACAAGAAAAGATGTAAGAAACTTGAAGTTAGGTCTCAACAAAAATCATACGATCCCTTTAACGCGCATGATATCTACCCTCTTGTTATTTTGCATTCACAAAAAAGTTTAGTTATAATGCCATCAAGATTTCATCTTCTGCCAAATTCATATAACTGCTTTAGATATTCATCTGGACTCTTTCTTCGCAGTTGTACGGTTGTATCTCACAAAAAGAAGAAGGTAAAGGCAAACGTAACATGATATCTACTATAAAGTCTAATTTATAACCGATGATCTCGGAAAAAAAAATCAGTATTGACAATGAATATCACATCAATATTTAAATTATGGGTTTGAATTCAATAATAATACGATTCTTTGATCGATATGAGGTTGTATACAAAAGCATGCCATCACCAACCACAACACATATTTCAAGAGCATGGTTGCAAGTAGTCTGGATTCAAGGCATTTATCTGATCAGCAAATAGGTCATGACGACAATTATGACTTTCTCTCTCTCTGTTTCGAGTTTGAAGAGCGCTACACATCAAAACCGTCGAAAATGGCTGCACATTGCAGTGTGATTTGGCAAAGTACCATTCGTTGCATTTTACATGGGCATACGTATATAGATTAAGCATAGACGCCAATGAACAATCACAAAACAAGTGCTATATTATTATTGAACGAGTCCACTATCAGCTCAGAGAATGATTTTATGACTATGATAGAAGCCAACAGTTTGCACACTACTACCTGTTGGAGATTCCGAAGACAACGGAACCGACGTTACTCCATTTGAGGTCGGTTTAACTGTCGTACCAGCTAAGTAAACTGGTGAATTAAAAAAAAAACACACACATAGTATGTCTTTTTTATGATTGCATAACAGCATGACATCACCAAACAAAAGGCGTATTTCAAGAGCATGGTTGCAATTAGTCTGGATTCAAGGCATTTATCTGATCAGCTATAATGCCATGACGAAAAACATGACTTTCTCTCTTTGTTTCGAGTTTGAAGAGCGCTACACGTGAAACCCGTCGTAAATGACTTCTCATTACAATTTGATTTGGCAAAGTACCATTCCTCGCATTTTACATTACGTATAAAGATTAAGCATATCATAAACGTCAATGGACAGTTACAAAAACAAATGCTGTATCATTAGATAACCGATTTCATTATCACCTCTGAGTATGCTTCTAAGTACTTTATGGTCACTACGGAATCTAAGACAAATAATGAAGGCCAACAGCTGGCACACTCCTACCTATTGGAGATTTCGTCGACATCGGAACCGACAATACTCCATTTGAGGTCGGTTTGACTGTCGTACCAGCTGAATAAAACACAAACACACGGCAACGACAGTTTAATGTTCCATGAACGATATTGGTTTTATGCTAAATGTTGATATTTCCTTTTGTATAATACACTTAAATACACTCAAATAAATGAATAAATAGATAAATAAATAAATTCAGTCCCAAATACCGCAAATAAAAATAATTCAGTAGCTAAATTTTGTTACTTTGTCTGTCAAAATACTCTACGAAAATAACAGCGTCACAGGCATTACACTTGTTGCTTCAAAATGGTGTTTTAATTGTTTTCTATGTTTGACGGAATAATTTTTCATTATGTTAGGCCTATCTTTCTCTTATATTCTATGCACTCAACATAATCTTTTGTACGTTCTTATTTTCTCAAACTCTTGCGCTTCAGTTATAATAATGGCCGCAATGTACTTACTGCCTGGAACAAAATTTCTTGTAGCTGTGGTGTTTCCAAGATAGTTTCCACTCACACAGAGATACTCCGTATCAAAATCGGGTGTTGCCCTAGTGAAAACTGAAGCTGTTGAGACTGGAGATGGGTTGTCAGTGACGTTTTCATAGATATAGAACATTGTGACAAATGGGTTTGGTTGGTGAGCTGACGGGATGGTGCAGGTCACAGTGAGCATCGTTGTAGCTGTGTCCTCACTGAAGTCAACTGTCATGATACCACCATCAGGCGGGACTACAAGGCAACAGTATTTTGTCTATCAATTTCTGTGACATGTTTTCATCATGGTCAATCTATTCTCTAACATGTTTTTTCTATCACAACCATCATTATTTAAGTTCTTTTATTGCTTGTTTCCTGTTTGTGAATATTATTTGCTTCCAATACCATTATTGATAGTAGAACACAATAGTTAAAGAGGGATTGCAAGTTCAAATGAGACTTCAAACTGGTTTAATCTGTGGAAAAATGAACTCTCTATAGATCTAGTTTAAAATATTTGATTTCCATTGTATATACCTATATTTCATGACTTTGAAGATATATGTAATTATGAGGAAAAAAAATAACGGTTTCAGAGAGCGATTCCTCGCCAAAATCGGAAAACGGCTCTCGATCTAATTTATGATGATAATAGGCAGAGACGTCAAAAGTAGGAAACAGCACCGCTGGCCCGCATCGACCGAGTTAATGTGTATACACTATCCATGAGAATCGCACGTGAATGATGCAACTACTTGGAGGATCGTTTTTTTTTTTTTTTTGGGGGGGGGGGGCAAACATTAGCAGTTTTAGTTGTGATATGTTCTGATTTCTACAGTACTTTTAGGAAATTCTAGTCTTCAAAAGGGACCACAATACCAGTTTCATAAAATAACTTGATGTTAAAGGGTATGGCTAGTAACTGATCAGTGGGAATCAATGGGAATGGTGGGGGATGATTGTTCCAATCCTTGTAGGATTCATTTACGAGCACATTATGTATCTATTGTTGTGTGAAAATTATTTGCTTTAGAATGGTCTCATATTCAAGTAATGTACAGTTTAATGGTTCCAGGCTAGCATGCCTGTACAGTGACGGGGCATTAAACTACGAATCGTTACCCGAATGCAGAGCAGAATACAGGCGAGTCAGCCGAATAGGCCAGAATACGGCCGAATAGCAGCCGAGTAGGTCGAATGAGCGGCCAGAATAACCCGAATAGCCTCGCGAATATAACTTGATTGACTATACGTGTGCAGGGAGGCCTCTTCTTCTGGCCACTATTCGGATTGGCATTTGACTTTTTTTTTTTTTTCGGGATGCCCAAAATTGAATCTGGTCATTTCCTATTCGGAACTTATTCTGGGAACTCCATGAATCAAATACGAATAGGTTCCGAATCCATCTGATTTAGGCCATATTCGGGCAGAATTGGTCAGAATTTATTCGGGAGAATTCGGTTCTGGTGTAACCCTGGCTTACGCGTCCTAAGGATCGCGGCGCACAACTGATAGCAGCTGATATGAACGTCGTTGTGTGTAGCGTAGGCCTATAGGCGCAGTGGAGGTGTGACACACAGCTTTTTGTTTTTCCTTTGAGATATGTGCTCCTCTGAAACCGAAAAGAAAACCCCAGTCACAAAGACATGCCGGATCACCCCGGATCTGATCCGGGGTGATCTGGGGAGAGATCCATGTTGACGCCTTAGGCATCTTTGGACATCCGGGAGGCCAACGCGGCAGCTTTTGGAGGTCAAAAACATCCGGCGTCATTCGGGGACTGCCGTGTTGGCAGAGCAATCCGGGGGTGATCCGGCATGTCTATGTGACTTGGTCTTTACGTTCTTGTTGAAGAGTCGGCCTCAGGCTCAGCTGCAGTTGAGCATGAGGCTGCATCACAGGGCGTACCGCAGCACTCCACTATCTATCGGCCTACTCGTTCCAGATAGTAGCAGAACCGGGCTTGCTAATGAAAAGAGTTCGTTGTGTAGAATATGCTATTGTTGGTGCTTTAATTTATTTTGATTGTTACTGAAAATAGTTTTAACTCAAATTGACAAGGGAAACCCATTTTCTTTTATGGTCACAGATTTATCAATACGTTGTTCATTCATCTTTGAAGTGTTCCGAGCATACCAAAGAATGTTTGGCCACACACAGATATTTCATTCCGCACGAAACGTACTCGGCCACGCGTCATGTTCGTCGGTTTGCACTGTCAAGAGGGGGAAAAAGTCAGAACGCGTCTTTTCGAAAACTATAATTCCCTAAACCTACTATAGAAACCGGAACATATAGCACTAAAACTGCATTAATTTGCCAAATAATAATCATCCCAGTAACATCTTTCAAGTGCAATTTCGCACAGATAGTGTATACACATTTCACTCGGTCGATGCGTGCCAGCTGGGTTTTTTTCTAGTGTTATTCGTCTCTGCTTAAAATTACATCGGAAGCCGTTTTCCGATTTTGGCGAGGAAGCACTCTCTGAAACTGATATCTTTTTCTTGTTATTTCTTCATAATTATGTATATATGCGACCCTGCATCAAAAAACCAACAAAAAGTTGCCAGACATGGATTTTTAGTTCAGAACAGAATCTGAAAGAGCAGACTTTAAGCTTTAAAATGATGTATAACTCAATTCAAATTGACTCTCCTAACCTATCATAAAATTGGAAAGAAAGCACACACTCCAGAAAAGTGTGAACTGAGAAAAGAGGCTCTGAAGTCCAGGGTTTATTCAAACGCCTAATCTTTACCAAGCCGCGCTAGCTGTGCTATGACTGGGAAAAAAGGAAGGATGTATATACCACAGGAGCAACAACAATGAAGGGATTATCAGCGTATGTTGTTCAGCATAATCTGGTAAATTAACAATTTTGATCAGGTAAATTAGTTGATTATTTTGGTTAATCTCAATTCAAAATTAAGCATGCTTTATAAATGCATTTTGATCATGTTGAATAAACATTTTGAAAGCATTCCCGTCATTCTTTCTAAAATTATCAGAGTTGAAAGTGAAGAGTATGGACAGGGTTTGTAAGAAATGAAAATCAAGGGGACTCTATACACGCTATATAGGCAATGATATGACACACCTAGTCACAATGTTCTACAAAAGGGGTGTTTGAGAAAAACGACCAAATACACAATTTCCTATCCGTTTTCATGATCCCAAACTTTAGCATTATGTAAAAAACTTTTACATAAAATGTGAAACTCAAGATTCGCTAGGTTAACCCATTTCACCTATTTCCAGTCCTCGCACAAAATCAGTGCGTGCGACTTTTTGTTGATTTTGTGATGCACGGTCACATAACCGTGAAAGACGAATGTTTTACGCCAAATCAGGAAAGTTAATCTTTCATAAATTGAAACATTTTGAAATTTCAAATAAATTTGCAATACCTCTTTAACAACTTAGATTTGTCCAGTCAAAGTATTGTTTACACCACCCTGTATTCTTAAAGCATGACATTCAGCTATGACAAAGAATATCTAATTGCTTTTCGACATATCAAACGTTTTTTTTTGTGTTTTTTTTTTTGGCGTGAAGTATGACTGCAAAGCTAATGTGAGAGTATGGATTGAGGGGGGAGTGGCAATTGCAAAACATTACAGCGCAACCATCGCATAAATTGTTTTCCTTAGAGTGAGAAGTAAAAGCAAAAAAAAAAAAAAAAAAAAAGAGAATGGAACAGAAATTAAGAAAAATATTTTTGTTAGAACATTGATGTCACGTTTGGACTTACAGTGAACATTGAGAGAAGCGATGCTGTCTTGCTGGTTAAGTCTCACCAATTGATGTCCAGTGGTTTCACATCGTAGAGATTGCCTGTAATTGTCCTTTGTTGGCACGAAGGTAAACGTACTTGTTGTATCAGTCAGTTCTGAATTAATAGCATTTGGGGCGTTTGTTGTTACTATCCCAGTAGTCTGTGGTATATTACCAAGATACCAGTTGATGTCTACTTCTGGTCGGCTTCCATCAGCTGTGCAATCTGCCTCGTATGTTTCTCCAGCGATCGGAGTAGAATTCAACGTTAATGATACAGTAGGTGCCACTGTTTAAGAGTTGAAACACACACAAATATTAGAAGCAAACACAAGTTGACACATACAAGTACAAACACATGTCATACACTCACACACACACACACACACACACACACACTCACACATACTAATAAAGTCTAATAAACAATAACCAAAAGAAAAAAAAATGCCCTTTACTTGCTATTAAAGTGTGTATCCTTAGCAGGTTAACTTTCTTATCTTTTTGTTTCGTATACAACACAAGTCGATGTGATATCTTTGGGCATAATGCGGTTGTTTCCTATTAAAACAATGTGAGAATTGAGAAAAGTGTGTTGTGAAAG
Source organism: Diadema antillarum (assembly GCF_040938485.1). Lineage (NCBI taxonomy): Eukaryota > Metazoa > Echinodermata > Echinoidea > Diadematoida > Diadematidae > Diadema > Diadema antillarum. The sequence continues at coordinate 287,976 of NW_027272355.1, read as the reverse complement.
CAAAAATATCCAACTAATTTCGGCGTGAATGCCGAGTACTGAGTACTTTTTCTTCATGATTTGATCTGAAACCTTGGATGGCGTCATTATTCTGCCCCAATTGCTGACCGTTGCTGACGGTGCAGTAAAGGATAATCATATCATCTTTGGACCAATTGATTCGGGTCATTTCTTGGAGATTCTGTTTTTTTTTTTTTTTTCGGCTCAGCCATCAGCGTCAGGTATAAATTAGTGTGGCAAATGTATACTCTTACTAATATTGGGTAAATTTAGTTGGGTAATTGTTGGTTGGTAAAAAAAAAAAATCATTCTGGGCAATTATCGCACAAATGAGCTTTTAGGTGATTAAACCAATATTGGGTAATTATTCTTACTTAAATATTGGGCGAATATTTACCAACAGAATTGATAATGGAGAGTTGGGTACTTTTTGCCCCGCTGTTGTGTAAAGTGACGCATTCCCTTGGCGTGTTGGGTAAGTTTTTTTTTTGGCAACTGATACTTGGGTAGAAATTCGCCTTATATAACATACCAACATTATTTTGCACATTAAGCCTGGGTATTTCTTACCGGTACTTGCCTAATTTTGTTACATTCCTTTCTAAGTTGGTAAATTTTTATGGACAAGTAAAAGAGTCTATATGAAGGGGACGCGTGTATGTGTGTATGTAAGTAACTGTCTGTGTGTTTGTTTGTGTGTGTGTGTGTGTGTGTGGTATAGGCCTAGGTATGGAAGGATGGCCAAACCTTACGATTTTGTAGGGGGTACCAAGAATCACTATAGGGTGTTCTTTGTTATAGGAATGGGGGGGGGGGGGGGGGGGGATAACACCCCCCCCACACACACACACGCAGACACGGTATTGTCTATATATATATATATATATATATATATATATATGTATATGTATATATATATATATATATGTACATTATAATATACAAGATATTATAATTACATATTATAATTAATATATATGTAAGCAATAGCTACATTGCGGGAGTATTTGTCTGTTGAAGCAGACTACAGGATACCCTTATAATATTGGTTGTTTATGTTTTGTGTGTGTGTGTGTGTGTGTGTAGGTGCGTGTGTGTGTCGGTTTGTGTGCAAATAGTGAGATGACACTATTTGAAACCCACATACCTGACTGGACTTGCCTACCACTTCATTCCAGTAACTAAAATATTGAAATTTTGATACCAGTTGGTTTCTGTTGGTTTCTACTGTTTTTTTTTTTCTGCTCATGAATATTTTTGTTTTGTTTGATAGATACTTTATTTTCTGCAAATCAATATACAAAAGTTACATATAATCATGAAGATGCAGGAAACATACAAAGTAAATTCAACGCAGAGTGGTTTGACTTGCATAAACCACGATATATATAAGTACATAATCATGAACATGTAGGAAATATATAAAATAAATTTAACACAGTCGTTTGACTTGCATAAACAACGATATGAAAGAAAATTAATGATATAATGATACAGTATGCATGTCTATGCAGCAGTGACAAGAAAAACATTTGTAGTTAAGAAACGATTATGCAGAGGGCCGCCATTATAAGCATTGCTTGAAAAGATGGCCGGCCCGAGGAAAAGATAGGGACGTACTAGATTCGTAACAATACAAATTCTGCTGCGAAGATAGCAGGGGAAAATAAACTCTGGTGTGTGATTGGTGATGGTGGTGGTGGTGAATGTGCGTGCAGGTGCTTGAAGGTGCACAAGGGCAGATAGGCTGGAATTTAGAATAATAGAATAGGTTTGCTGGAAGAGGGGACAATATGCGCTGTTGCTATCGGGAGACCAACATTAGTCATATGAATTATTTGTTTTTAGTTCGTGTTTGAAGTAAACTGTAATAAAATGTGCTTCTTTACGTTTGCTTTGAATGAAAACAAGGAGGCACACTATTTCAACTCCTCAGGAAGAGTGTTCCATGTATCGGGACTTTCATGTCTAATCGACTTTTGAGCAAGTAAAAGCTTCGGATTACTTAAATGAAAATCATGGGAACGACGGGTAGGGTATGAGTGAATAATATGGTCATTGGTTCCTAGGGTATTAAGAAAAAAATGGTAATAAATTTCGACTGTGTTTGTACATAAATATGGCAGTTAGGTATAGATGTATATCATAGGCTTTCAAAGTTCTTAGGCGATAAAATATGGGATCAGTGTGAGCCCCCCCCCCCCAAAAAAAAAAAAAAAAATATGTATGTGTGCATATACGAAGAGCCTTTTTCTGGAGAAGAACAATTGTGTTCAATTTAGTTTTGGTACAGTTGCCCCATACGATATTGCAGTACATTACATATGGTAAAAATAAAGCGTTATATAACAGAATTAAAGTTTCACCATTAATTATTTCATTCTTCTTAAAACACCAGTTGCTTTAGATATTGCTCTTGTAATATTCTCAGTTATGATTATTCCAAGTTAGATTGCTATCTAGGGTCACTCCTAGGAACTTGGTTGAATGTTTCTCAGCAATGTTTGTATCATCAATGAAAATGTGACCCGCTACAACAAAATGATCCTAAAGTCGGGGGAGGTCGATTATTCGAAAATTGCATGATATAATCCCCTAATCTTTCTGCTTTAAATTGATATATAACACATTTTATAAAGATAATCGGCTGCGGAGATATCGATGTTTAAAAGAGAGCATGTCGAGACGTCTGGAAAATCACTGTTTCGAGAAAAGCGCCCTAAAAGTCTTCCTTTCGACGCAATCGCGATCAAGGGACACGCAAGTCAGTTTTCACCTCTGGACAATAGAAGGTAAGCCCTAGCAACCCCCGAAGAGCTCATTCAAGCACATCAGCGTCGGCGGTCTCCTCACCAACCAATCAGTGACCAGGATGTGAGAAGCATAGCGCACCCCGCCCGCACGCACCAGTCGACTGGGCAGTGTGCGAGCTTCACGCTTCGGTTAGCAGCAAGCAGCAAACTGACCAATGAGATCACTCTGGTCGTTGTTAGGGGCGGAACCTATCTGTGGCGCTCAATCCAAATTTTCGAACCAGTTTCTGCTTAGTTGAAACGCCAAAAAACATGGCTCAGAAAAACGCTATTTTTTGGTCTTTCCTTTGATCATTTTTCTTCAAAATTTCGACAGATGATAGAAGACATGTTAGACTCCAATGATATATCAAAATCAGAAAATCGTACGTTTTGACCAATTTTAATGCTCTGACTTCAAACTCGATTTTCACGGCTTCGACCGTGCGCGACTTTAGGACCTTTTTGTTGTAGCGGGTCACAAATACTTTGAGGAAGGGTGGCTTGGGATTGAAACGTATGAAAGTGTATAAAACATGTCTTATCAATATTCAGTGAAAACTTATTACTTCTAAACCATTTCGAGATGTTGCTTAATTCCGTATTTAGTGTATCAACCAGTGTTACAATATCCTTGTGGGAATAAAAAACATTGGTGTCGTCTGCAAATAAGATGAAATTTAAATGAGGAGAGGAGTTGATAATATCATTAATATAAATCAAAAAGAGTAGGGGCCCGAAGATAGATCCCTGAGGGACACCGCATGACACGTTAGAATATGTTGAGCGAGTGTATTTAAATGCAACATATTGTTTTCGATGACTTAGATAACTTCTGAATCACGACAGAGTAATCCCTCTCACACCATAATTATGTAATTTCTCAAGTAAAATGTTTTTTTTATTGAATTGAAAAGGTTTATTGATATCAACATCGTCGCAGCCAAAGGCCGAATTGTGATGCTTTACAGCAAATGATATAAAAGAATACATAAAAAAAGCTCAAAAGAGGAATGCATGTACAAAAAGATGAACTATACACATGAATATCCATAACAAACTTAAATAAAGTGCACGACTTATTCTATGAAATATAAAATATTACAGTTGAAAAAAGAATCGCGAGATTAATATTGCACAATATTATCGTGATATACATCTTTTTTGTTATCTTACTTCCCATTTCTCTCTCTCTCTCTTTCTGTCATGATCAATAGTGTCAAACGCTTTACTAAGATCCATAAAGACTCAAATTATATGCTCCTTTTTAGTAAGCGCATGAATAATATTATCAACAGATTTAATTATAGCATAATCGGTAGAAAATCCTTTCCTAAAACCAAACTGATTCGCATTTAATATTTCATTTTCAATCATGAACGAGTGGAGACGCTTGTAAACTACCTTTTCTAGAATTTTCGGTATTGCAGGTAACAATGAGATGGGACTATAAATTTTCACCATTAAGGGATCTTCTCTTTTATAAATGGGAATAACTTTGGCCGTTTTGAAGGAGTCTGGATACTTTCCGTTAAGTAGGGATAGATTGAATATATAGAAGAGAAGGGCTGCTAGGGAGTAAATTATTTTTTTTTTCAACAAATTCACACGTAAGTTATCAGGCCCACAGGATTTACTTCATTTCAGAGATCGAACAGTATCAATAATTTCCGATTCATTAATTGGAGTCAAAAACAAAGAATTTTGATTACTTTCAGATAAATAATCTTTATAATTTTTTAATATCATTTATGGGAATAGATGCTGCTAAAGAAGGACGAACATTGACAAAAAAAAATTGTTAAAAATATTTGCAATTTGGTCAGGATTGGTAATAACATTATCGTTATGAGTAATGCTGTCAGGACATTCCGTAGGTTTCTTTTTGAGTATTTCATTAACGGTCCGCCAAAGAGCACTTTTATCATCCTTATTAGATTCGAGTTTATTCGAAATATATGATTTACGTGAAACTCGAATCAAGGTAGTTAGTTTATTTCTATATGTTTTGTACCTTTTCACGTTTTCAGGAGTAGGTTTTCTCAGAGATATTTCATAAAGACGGTTTCGAGTGAGAATGAAGTGTATAAGACCTTGAGTAATCCAGGGTTGCCGAGCTTTTTTCCTTCCATTTCTTTTGGGAGTTAAAGGAATATGTTTATCATAATGATCTAATAATTTTTGTATTCAAATATTCAAAACCTGTTCAATTTCTCATCGTGAAAAAGATAAAAATAATATTGTTAAATTTAATGTTTTTTGTGATTTCAATAAACTCTGAAATGCCTTAAATGTATTAGAAATTTATTGAATATTATTGCTGTGTTATTCACTATTTCAACTTGTACCTTTGACGAGGTATTTTCATATTTTATAATAAAAGTGTAATCTACACGGTAACCATGTCTCAAAGCATTACAACTAAATGACCCTATATAATGTCATTGAAATATCCCTGGTACTAACTAGGTCTAGGATGTAGGCTAAGCCTAGATGTACTTGTAGGTATAGGCTTTACAACTAGCTGTATAGGAATGTGATAGGTTAGATATGAACAACATCTTGACATACACATATCCTGGTAAACACCCATACATCAAATAATTCAACATAAAATTAGTTTTGTCAAGTGGATTATGTGGACAAATGAAAATTGGGCAATATCTAATTGGGTAATTATTGATTGGGCAAATGAAAACCCAACTCAATAACCAATGGTAGGGAAATTACAAAGTTGGGTAAAGTCTAATTGATCAACAGCTGATAGGCAATTCTATTTGCCCAACCACATAGCAAACTCATTACCCAACATCAGTTGAGCAGATTTTAACCAATGACTGTGTGGACAGTATGTTGCCTAGCGTTGGTTAAAGGTTGGACATTTTTTTTTTTTTGCCCAACTGTTATAAGAGTGTATTACATCATAATCATTAGAGACATGAGGATGAGACGAATATGTTTCAGGGTTAGGCCTATATCACGTCATCTATTTATAAACGAGCAATCTCCGAATATTCTGTTTTGCACGCCCAACAAATGGAAACTGTTGTAAAATACCATAAAACAACTTGCCTTACTGGTTTGTCTTGCAGCACGAGTTTTTATGCAATGATAGAAATATCGTGTTATCGGAGCAATGTTGCGAAATTGCTAATCATCGCATCACACGACATTTACTGTTGTCTACGCATTTATAAATTATAAAGCGCAAAAGCCACGGAACACCTTGCAAAGGATTAGACAGACGTGGCAACCCAGCTGGTATCCTCACTGATGATGGCTTTCTTATTTGACTGACAGTCTGGCCTAAAGCCCGCCGCACACTATACGATCCTATACCGGTCGTACGACCTGAATACCAAAGTGGGATGTCACCAGTCGTAGAGATTTGACGTGTTGAATCAAGATACAGTAAAATACAAGCGCACGCAGTGCGCACTGTGCTTTAATTCTCATTGGTAAAATGTATTAAAGACAGAACAGTCGTAAGCCTACTCGTAAGGTCAGGTTGTACAGTGTGCGTTGGCAGGTCGTACGACTCGGTCTTATGGTCTTAAGGTCGTATATAGTCGTGAGTCGTATAGTGTGCGGTGGGCTTTATAGTCCCTTTGCTACTCCTACTGAACTTTCCTTCATTCATTCGGTATATGCCCAATACAGTTGGTGTTAATTATTGCTTTATTCGTTTGTTATACGTCTTTCTTTTTTTTCTGGGGAATTTTCAAGACATCTTAACAAAACATGCTTTGCTTGCAGGCATATGATTATGAGGGGAACTTTCACTACAAAGGTGGGAAAACGAATAATTTGTCATGTGTTTGCATTCAAGTGTGATGTCATAATTAGGCTAGATGACTTGTATTCTCTTTAAATTCTGATTCCTCATTCGTTATTTCTTATTCGTTGTTCACTCATTTCATTTTAAACAGTAACATCAATACATATTAAACTAAAGATTTTAAGAAGGTTTTGGAACCTGAAAGATCAGTCACTTTTGGTCCTTCTTGTAATCTACATGCTATCTAGGGGCAAACTCACCCTCTACAGTAACTTGTGCTGCTGGTGCAGGATCTGTCACTTCTGAAGACTGGCAAACATAACTCCCTTCCTCGAAAATCTGTGTATCAGTGATTGTCAGTGTAGATGAGGTGGCATCATCTGATACACTGAAGTCAGCATATTTTAGTGAAAGAGTTAGTCTGTTTCCTCCACTGAACATGGTGACAGCAGGGCTCACTGAATCATCAGTCCATGTGAAAATTGATGATGTCCCTCCAGTAACTGTACATGTTAGCTGTGAAGTAGTTCCACGTTCCACTGCTACAGAGGACGAAGGTCCATTCAGCGTCTGGCAGTGTGTTACCATTATTACCTGCAAGTAGAGAGGGAGAAAGAGAAGAACGGTTTCTTACACGTTTGTGTTTGGTGTAGGTGCATGCTGGCTATATTGGACAATGTCCTTGTATATTCACGGAAAACACTATACAGGCCATCTACTGCTGAATGCCTAAATAATGTTGTTGTTGTTGTTTTAAATAGAAAAAAAAGCATGGGACTCTATAAAAAGAAATATCAATTTGCCCCAACAACACTAACATAAACTCAGACCAAAATAAATCTTAAATGATATACAACATAATGTCTCCACGAGGGAGCTCATAGTGAGTGATTCTAGAGGGAGCTTATAATGTCTCCACGACATTTTCAAATTACATCGTTATACTTACGCCGTGCAGAATCATTGCTGCAACCGAAATGTACAGTAGATGATAAGCCGCCATGGCCGTATTCTGTTCAAAGCGGGGGCAAGCAGACAGCAAAAAAAAAAAAAAAAAAAAAAAAAAGAAGAATCAAAGTGCGTGTATAAGAAATACATTTTCAAGTCATCATAACTCTTGTATTGTCATTGCAATTGAGTATCTATTTTGTTGTTATGTATCTTTATCTTATGAGGCGGTCGGTAGAGATTTTCATTATCCTGTAAACTGGCCTGACTGGGCAAATGCAGAGAGCGATTTGCAAGTCATTATCATTAATGTTTTTCCTGCTTTTGATAAATACAAACATCTACGTTAATATTTTCTTTCATTTTGTTGTATTATTTTTATGGTAGCATGTTACCAGGTTGATAGATGCACTATTATATACTTCTGTTTTTCTTGAATGTAGAAAATGAGAAATATAAAGCGAGAAGATATGACTCGGTTTATTCGCTTTGGCGGCCACCTGTCTATAGCGTCCACCTGTCTATAGCGACCACTGAAAAATCCCCCGGAAGAAAAACCTGTTAAAGACCCTGTGTATAGCAGTCACCTATAACACGGCCAGCGGCCACAAATTTTGTGTCCCGCGGTAGATTTTAACCTGTCTATAGCGGCCAAAGATCCGGTGGAGCCGTACTTGAGCCGATAATTCAGCTTGTTTTTCTGCTTTGTAGCCGTGAGAGTAATTCATGGGGCATCATTTAGTGACCGCCACCGCTGCAGTCATCACTCATTCCAGTCATTATAATGCACTAGTGTTAAGCTTTCTTCACGACTGTACATAGGCCGAGGCATGATACTGTGCAACCGGTGATAAACAGCAGCATCGTCCAATGCATGAAACACACGTGTGTATATGTGTACACATTCGTGTAGGCCTACATGGAAGTACCTTCCAGGGCCAGCGGAACGTTTTCAAAAGTGCGGGGGGGGGCACTTCCGGGTTTCATGAGCTGACAAGCAAAAAAAAAAAATAAAAAAATAAAAAAATAAAGTAAAAAAAGGGTCTTCAGCGCCAAAACATAACTTTACCGCGGCCAGACTTCAAGATCTATATCTATATATCTATTTCTTTCTAGTGCACTTACGTACTTCCGGGTAAAAAAAAGTGGGAGGGGGGGGGGGGGGGGGCAAAGAGAAGACACCTTATGTATTCCTTTGTATCGTGCAGAAAAAGTGTGTGTGTGGGGGGGGGGGAGCGAGCCCCCCCCCCCCCATCTTTCCGCCTACAGATGTATACAATATTGTACATGTACATGTACAAACGCAGAGCACACAAAGTTGGATAACCTGTCTATAGCGTTCACCTGTGTATAACGCCTATGTTTTATTTCCCTCGGGTGGCCGCTATAGACATGTTTGACTGATGACATTCGTTTAATAAGATTTACCTATAGCCGTTGTGCTACGTGTACTTTCAACACTTCTGATTATATACATGAATTATACAAGTATTCATCATTATACGACTCAACTAAAATGCTGTGTTACCGTGAAACAAACCACGGACAGATTTTAAATCCATAATGGAAAGAAGCATCGAAGCATAATGGTGGTACTTCGTGAATATTTTGCAGGCAAATCGCAATACCAGGGTTCTAGAGAATAGATATATCAGTCAGAATTGTAAGTGGAAAGATATGTCTTACCTTTGATGACTTAGTTTGTTGTTGAAATGTCTTTCACTGGATAGGCTGTCCCGCTTTCTTCACATGTAGTTGCATAAAACACTCAACGAGGAAGCAAGACACACTCTGAGGCGAGTCAGTGAATTGCCCACCTTGACGGTTGACTATCGATAACCAAACTATTTGATGATAGTCGATATATCGCCCTCTTTTGACGATGAACCATTTATTGATTTCATAAGGAGGGCGTGGTAGGAGGGGAAAAAGAAAATATTGGCATGTGTTTTTTTTTTTTCTTATGCTATCACATTTCCTCTTATGTTACTGGGAAAATATGAAATAAAAATATGGGAAAAATACAACCATTACGGTGATGTAGACACATCTTTGTTTCATATTTTGCCAAACCTGAGGATCCCTGATGTTACTCCATTACACTACAGCTCATTTATGATATCCATGCAAGCTTTAACTGACATCTTACTGTTCATTTGTGATCACATAATGACGTTCTCATAACTTTAATCTGTTGATATTTTCGATGGTATAAAGTAACAACAGTGAGATACAACTTGAATCAAATAGAGGAGCCCAATGGAAAAGGTTGACCTGCGAAATTTTGTCCGATTGGACACCTTCTGGAGATGCGCAAAAACTTGACATGAAACATGACATTCAAGTAAAGAATGAAGTAATTAATATGCAATGACCTTCTTCATTAAAGTGCATCCACATTAAAAAAAAAAGGTTCTTTGGCGCGCCAGAATTCACTAGTGCCGAGAATATCTCTGTCTACACCCAATATCATCTAAAAAAAATAGAGAAGCATGTATGATATACATAATAATTCAAAAGGTGAAATCATGCATGTCAGATAAAGGTCGTGACAGTGGCAGCACTGCACGGGACACGTTGTCACGGTAACGGGAGACATGAAGGGTGATGCAATATTTTCTGTTTTTGTCTAGGTCATATTTTGAAGGGGCATGTTATTGCTCTCCCTATCTCTCTCTCTCTCTCTCTTTCGCCTTTTGTCTCAATTTTACTATTTCCAAAACTGCTTATTACAGTACAGGGAACTCTATAGAAACCACTTAAATTGATATATATCCATGCATATTCTGGTATTCTATGAATAGCTGCATCGCATAGATCATCTTTATATATCAAGGTGTATGTATACGCTGTTGCTGCTGTACACGCTTTATTGAACTCATGGTAGATTGACATTTTTTTTTTTTTTAAAATCATGATGCACAATTTGAGGTCTTATTTCTGTCTGTTGGTTCGGTTTACCAAACCGTAAAGTTAAGCATGTTAAGACGTGAGATGGTCGATATCACAATTCTCCCCAAAACGGCGACAGAGTTGCCATTCATCAAGTCTGCTGCCACCAATGCTACTGCGTATAACTTGTTGATATTTCATAATTCTTCCGACATAGTGTATGGAACCGGATTTAGCCAAAGAGGTTCCTATACCCAGCACGTCATACTCAATACCCTCGCATTCTGAACCTTTCCTGTCCAACACATGAACGGAAGCCCAAACTACGACTCTATGCTGATCATCTGACTGATCGTTTGACCGGGAGAGACGCATCGTTATCGTCTGAACGGCAATACTTGTGTGTGCAATATTGTTTGTTTATATGATTGGAATGACCGGTGACTTTATCTGCATTTGCATCCAATATTGGCACTGGTGGCCTGCTTTATACAGCGTTCCTCTGAAAGAACGGTGTCTGGCATGGACCCAAATTTTGTCTCTCTCTCTCTTTTTTATTTTTGCAATGAGACTATAGCACTACTATAATATTAAACGACAAATGCATAGAGCACGTCAATACAAATATTTTATATCAAACACTTCAGTTTTAAGAAACCTCGACATGATAAAGTACATAGAGTATAACATAAATGTTAACAATAACAATAACAATGATGTATGCATCTTACTAGTGGATCTTTTTAGAATCAACTCAGATCCGACCTTTTAAAAGTTTTCTTCCTTACACATTTAAATTAAACAAAGTACACAATATGTCATGAGCATTATTTTCTAAATCTTTAAAGAAGATCGCTTTGTCTGAATTGTTCGCAGGCATGCAGTCAACCTAATGTATGCACACAGTTCTGGTGATGTAGAACCTATCAATACAGTAAATTCTTGTTCACCATATTTTTCAGACGTTTTAATAACCGGCACTGTGTAAGTCAATTTGTCCTGGTTATTCGAAGTAATGATGTAGTAATCCCTTATATATATATATATATATATATATATATATATATATATATATACATATATACAGTGTGAAAAGAAGAGCCAGGTGGACGTAGCTAGGTCAACGTGTCTGTTTATTGCCGCCGAGCTTTCGGTCCCAAACGGACCTTCATCAGGGCTGTAACGATACAAAAATGACTCACTCGTATGGCTACACTAATAAATATATATTCATATATATATATATATATACTAATATAAATCTAACTGGCGTGAGTCTATAATGACTGTATAATCAATCAATCCGTAATTACAGCTGTATATAACATATTCCAATAATCATATACATAATCAATTGCATATTATTGAATACATTTCATATCACACTCGTGTTATTAATTGAGGTGAAGGTATATAACAAAAACACCAATTCAGTATCCTCATCTTATGTGTTGTGTGACAGACGACTGTAATAATATCAAACTAGACATCTTTATGTTGTCGACGATAATACAGCATGTGGCAGCATTGCAAGACGTAAGTGGCTATATAATACAGTACAATACAGTATAATACAGTCTTTTCACACTGAATGCAAATAATGAAGGCCACACACTGGTACTGTAAATGGTCGATACCCCTTCTCACAGTCTCTCTCTCTCTCTCTCTCTCTCTCTATATATATATATATATATATCGCTATCCAGATCAGTATTCATAATGTTCACTGTTTAATGTTTGTTGTTTGTAAGTGTACACCTCATCCAGCTTTAATTCTGCCATACATAGGTACAAACAATCAAACAAACAAACAAACAAAGAAACAACAACAAAAAACAACAACAAAAGAACAACGCATTGAATCTAACACGCATGTAGTTAAAACACTTACACAATGTGATATCAATTCATTTGACAAATTGAGATTTTGGGAAAACTTCATTTTTGCAGCTTTATGGCGTTCTTCTATTGGTTGGTTTATCTAATACAGAACCTACATCAAAATCAAAGAATAATGCAATATTGGCCAAATAATTCATAAATATGGAGTGATTAAGACGGACAGTTCGCCTTACAATATGCATATAGGATGGGTTTGAAACTACGTGTCAAATTATTATCAAATTCAAGAACAAGATTCATCATTATCATGTTTTTTTTTTTCATCATAGAGACTTTCCTTCATTGACTCAAGATTGAGGTTATCATACACGTCTTATTCGAAATAGATTCAAAGAGTGTCCCGTCTAAGTTTCGAACTGACAAGTGTTACATTTTGTAAAAGGACGGAAACAATCAAAACCAAGAGTAATATTGTCATATCAGTCATTAATTCGACTGATACTAAGTATCTCTCTCTCTCTCTCTCTCTCTAAATCATATACGGGGATATGATAATGTACATACAGTAATATAATATCAATATAACCCACATAGTGAATGAGGTATGTTGCACTATACATTCAAGTAGTTCCGTCACATGCGCTTATAGTTGGGAATCGGCTGATCGACCTCAGTGCTGCTTATCAAAGGACTGCGTGATGCGGTTTCCGGCAATAAATTAAACGCTATTTATTGTTATTTCTTCCCAAACGTACAAGTTTCCAATTAATCAGTAGAAACTTGTTGATATCTATCATCTATAATATCTGTGGGGATTTATTAAATCGTATTCATTTGGTACAATAACAAAGTTATAATATTTGTTCTAATGGGCATCTAAATTGAAACTTGTTGATACTAATTCAAATCACAATGACAACAATAACTAGACTCGGAATTTGTCAACACTGACAAATTAGGTGATCCGATCTCTTCGAAAGTCAATGATTTGAGTCCTGATCCCAATAGGCATGACCGTAAAGGTTCATCTGTGGTTATGGACATTGGCCGTGTGATGTTTGGATTCTCATTTAAAAAAAAGGGAGTCGGGTTTGCCATCTTTGGTACCATATTCCGTATACACTATAACGAAGATACAGAATAAAGTATATTTGACCATTGACCCCACTTTGCACAGCCAAGATGGCATCTGAGAAAGAAATGGTTATTTTGTGAAATGATCCTGGTAACGTGATCTTTGTGTGTGCAAAATATTGGAAAGATAGGACATGTATTCACCAAGATACAGGATGAAACATTTATGACCTTTGACCCTAATTTACATACCCAAGATGGTGTCTGATCAAGAAGTTGTTATTTTATGAAATAATGTAGGTGACATGAACTAAACATGTGCAAAATATGGGATTGATAACCATTGTTGTTCTTCATCTATTGCACAGAATGTAGTAGAAAGAAAGAAAAATAAAGAAAAAATTATGTTATTTTATAGAAATTTGAAGGAGAAGCATTAAAAAATCAGAAAAAGATAAAAATAGGAAGGGAGATTAAGACTAAATAAAGAAAAAGAAGAAAAAAAGAGTTTGAAAAAAAAAATATTGGCAAGGGTGAGGCTCGAACCAGGGACCTTAGGATTACGAGTCGGATGCGCTATGCAATGACCTATTTCATGCTCCATAGGCCCTGTGTATTAAGCAAAATGACGCTGCATCGAAGCCACGTGCCATTTTCAACCAAGTTTTTCGACGTGATGCCGGCCTCGTATGAAAAAATGGAGGGCACATTAACGATAGCCCAAAGTCTCAGCTACAACATACTAAAATCTGGGAAAAATTCACCGAAGTATAAGTGAGCTAATGCTCGAAAAAGATAGTCATGTCAATTTTCACTGCCAGAAAAACTGCTCTCCCATAGAGATAACACGTAAACTGGTCAAATTTGACAAGATTACATTTAATCCATTTTTACGAGGTGATGCCGCCATCCAATCAAAATGTTGTAATTACATTAATGAAAGAACATTTAATAAGCTACAACATACTGAAATCTGGGTGAAAATTGGCAAAGGATAAGTGAGATACGCCCAAGTAAACTTGAAAATTGATGACGTCATTTTGAAAATTTACTTTTTTTACTTTATTAAGAAATTTGATATCTTTGAATCACTTTTTCAGTATCGCCAACCCATAAACTGACATGTACAACTCATCAGCTTTCAGAATATGTAAAGAAAATTGGGGGTCACCGTCCATCCTGACGAGTAAAATCGGATTTAAAATTGGCGGTTTTGGGGCATTGTTGTACTGTATATCGCCATTGACGCGCGCGCGGAATTTCAACTTTGACAGTCCCGTATGACGTCATATTGAGTCGGATTGACTTGAAACTTGCTAGAAATATTCCTTGACTTTTCAGACATCCGATAAATGTAAAAAATCGGGAAATTTCTGTTGCATATGAGCTGTACGTGCGTATATGTGCGCGCGCGTACGCGTCCGTCCAATTTTTTCAATTTTTCAGAAAATGCTCCAAATGGTCTGAAACGTATGCAAAAAAAATTTGAGCTTGATTGGAGCATACAAATATTTCAACGCGCGCGTACGCGCACGTCTTTACGATGCGAGGAATTCTGAAAATATGGGTAGAATTCCCTTGAATTGAAATTTATGTGACGTAAATTTCATTGAGAAATTCCACTCCATTAATGAGATATGATTGAAAATGTGTTTTCATATAATGACGTCATAGTGACGTCATGGTCGACTGATCACTACGATTTTACTTGACATGTCGTCTTTGGGACATGATACACATATGTGACCCGCGACAACGGTTTCAGGCAAAAGTCGCAAGAGCAAATTCCCTCCTAGGCGGGGTACAAAGATTTTGACCATTATTTTTGTCGATCTAGGTTTTTTGCAGAAATCGAATCTTTGATATGTTTTCTACATCTACACTAAATTTCATAGCATAAGACTAAGTTTTTCCTATCGAAAATGGAATTTTAAGCACCCTATGCTGGATCGCACTCGCCAGTTTCGAGCTTCTTTCGAACGCCGCGCCAATATCCCCAGTGTTGCTACGGCGCATGGTCTCGCATGCGATTGGCTGGTGCGTCGCATACATTTACATAATTCGGCTTTCGGAGACACCAGTTGCAGCGTGTGGGGAATGCTTTGTCTACGCGTGCACAAATTACATGCTCTATTGTTCTTGCTATAGTGGTTTATACGCTCGCTCTGTAGTGCGTGCTCTTCGTTTGGCTTTCTATCCAAACTATTCTACCGCAATGTTCGACAACGGAAGTGAAACAAAAATCGTGTAGCATGGCATAATCGTGTGAAAAGAAAACTAAATATTCTCAAATGTGTCTACTTGTACATGTAGTAAAGATTATGACAGCAGAATGACTCAATGGAAGGCAGATAAGAGGAAAGGAGCAGTCACATGTGACCAATTATATTCAAATACTACACGTCAAAATCGCACCAAACTAACAAGTCGTGTTTTTTTTTTTTGTCTTAATTTAAGCATGACCCTTGCCAGCACAAGCAATTCTGCTTTCAAAAGGGTCGCCAATGATAAATACAAATCAACCACAATTAAAACACGATTTGTAAATGTGTGGATTTGCCACCGCTCCTGTTACATATTATGCACACAGTCATGGCGTGTGGATGCCATTGCGTAATACGTGGACCATACACGTCATGTACATGTACACCATACGTGCAATTATCGTATTCGCCATCTTGAAAGACGTACTGGTAATTAAAACAAACCCGAGTGAAACGCATTGTTATTCGGCTCCATACGCTGAGCTCCGAGGAAGGTGCCCGGGAAATTTGACTCTCTCAGTGAGCCAATCAGAAGACGATGTGGTTGCTAGAGGCGGGGCTTAACATCGATTGGCACCATCGTACGGATGGATGATTCTCCCCTCGCATCGCCGCTCGGACATTGTCTTTGAGAAAGAGGTGAATCTTCAAAGCCTGTTTTCTCGCAATTTTGTCAGGCTAACAGCTTAAAAAGTGCATTTTATTTCTCTTTCTATGCCCACTTATGGTGCCGAAGAATACAAGTGTTTTATATCAATGCAAAGCTTAGGAAATGGGCAATGTGATTCAGTGAAAAAGTGAATTTTCAAAATTCCCGACTTTTGCCTGAAACCGTTGTCGCCGGTCACATATGGTATAAGTTTGACATTCATAGGCAATGCACTTTCTGAGCTAGTCTCTACACAACTTTTGCGGAGAAATAAAGAAGAAGAAGAAGAAGAAGAAGAAGAACAAAGAATCAGTACAGATACAGAAGGTGATCCGAGAGGATTCTCGGATCACCTAATAACAACACAAATGTCTCTTATAAAACATAAAGAACCTCGGGAAAATAATATTGAGTCCGTTGTTGTTGGTTTTTTTTTTGATATGTGAATTACCATGAAAACGGTATTCTAGTATTTTTAAGGTTAGGTTAATCAATGGTGATTATTATTTTCATTAACGAAAACCCAGACGTCAGATTCAGAGTCGTGTCCTTGTCGCCATACAGGGACTGTACAGGGTGCAATACAATATAATTTACTGCTGTACACTAATTACATGTACATTGAATAACACTGGTAACTACAGCATAATGATGATAAGACAATAAATAACTTAGAAATAATGTCCACAACAATAACATGACCAATGTGATGACTGTTGAACCCGCGTACTTAGTTACAGTAAGCCATCAAGAAAATGTTCATTTTACTAGTGATACGTCAACAGGCACTAACAAGCATTTGGAAGCTGTGAAAAGCCAATTTCTACAATTAAACTTGTAAAATTATCTACGAAACAAATTTCTTACCAATAATAACTTGTGGACATTTTTAAGCCTCCGCAAGAAGGGTGCCGAAGGCATTATATGTTTTCTGGTTGTCTGTCCGTTCGTCCGTACGTCCGTACGTCCGTACGTCCGACATCCCTCGTCCGTTTCCATTTGTAAACGCGATAACTTGAGTAATATTGATCAGAATTTTACCAAACTTGGTCCAACTATAAAGTATGATAGGGCAATTACTTGATCACATTTTGGGTGAAATCAATCAGAGGTCAACGGTCTAAAGTCAAGGTCAAATCATGATATTGAATCCGTTTACGCGATAACTAAAGACTGAATCAAGCAAATTTCACGAAACTTTGTCAAAGGATGACGTATGGTTGAGATGGGGCAATTACTTGATTAGTTTTTGAGTGAAATCGGCCAGAGGTCAAAGGTCAAGGTAAAATCGTAGAATTTATTCATTGACGCAATAACTCAAGACTGGATAAAGCAAACTTCACCAAGCTTGGTCCAAGGATGACGTATGATGGGCAATTAATTCAATTTTTTTTTGAGTGAAATCGGCAAGAGGTCAAAGGTCAAAGAGTCAAGGTCAAATGTTCAAAATTTCACTATTTCCCCCATATCTAGGCGATGCCTCAAGGTATTTTCTTGAAACTTAGTGTATACATGTACTACCAAATAAAAATACCCCAGAGAGAGTTTCAGGTCAAAGGTCCGGTGAAAATGTTACAATTGCACTTTTTTTTTTCTCCAGATCTGGAAAATGGTTCAGGGTATCTTCATGGAAATCGGTACATATGCATGACATTGTACTGACTGGCAAAGAATTAAGGGAATTAAGGGGTCATGGGTCAAAGGTGAAGGTCAACTCCTCAAAATTTCACTATTTCCCTCATATTTATGCAATTCTTGCAGGATTTTTCTTGAAACATAATGTATTACCAAATAGATCTTCTCTGGAAAATTTCCTGCAAAAAGGTCAAAGGTTAAAAGATCAAAGCTCAAGTGAAAGTGCTTTATTTAATTTTTTCCGCCATATCTTGAAAGTGACTCAAGGTATCGTGAAACTTGATAAATATTTATGCATGTTCTACCCAACAGTCTTTCTCTTGGGAATTTTAGGGTCATATGGTCAAAGGTCAAGGGTCAAAGGCCAGGTTTAAATGGATTTAAAAAGAATACTGAAATTACACTTTTTCTTCGTACCTTGAAAACTACTCAATTCATAAACTTATAAAGGGTCAAAAGTAAAGTAAAAATCCTTATTTCCCCAAATACATGTAGGGCCTGTCTGTACTCTTAGACTATATAGCAAACCTACTTCAAGGAAAGTGAATATTGAACACATTTGTTTAATACAAACCTGTCATTTCAACATGTTGCCAGTTATGTGAAACTGCCATCACACATTGTCAAGACATTGTACTACAGGCCTATGAGGAGAACCATGCATTATGGCGGAGGCATGCCAGTCGCCATAGCGATATTTCTAGTTAAAGATACATTTGATACGATATTTGAAAAATCTGTTCGCATCAACACGACTCAGCATTGCATATAAACAAGCAAACTACTCTACGGGCATGCAGGGAGTCGTTTTGTTTGTTGAACATTGATAAAGGCGTAAAAACCTTAAGGACAATCACGGCACAACAATACATAAGAATTGAAATAATTGATATTCTGTTGCAGTTTGTTACATTTCTGTTGAAAGGCTGCTATATTCTCAAATCTTTCGCTGAGTAGGACCTAAAATTTTAACGTCAGTCAATTAAGATTAATTAGCTCAGGAGGACCTACAAAATGTAAAGTCGGTCAAGTAAGACTTGAAGCGGGCACTAACAAACACTGACACATCCCATAATATATGAAAATTAACTCAAGCTAAAATTAGCGGCTTTCAAAATGGTTTTTCATCGTTATAGACGCCTAGACTGTTATATCCGCAACAGATTCATACAATCTCTCATCCAAGTTCTGGAGTGACAGGTATTCCTGGAAAGAGCAAAGTAAGCACAGTTGAATGGAAATAATTTCATATTAGTTTTAAATCATGTCTGTAATCAATTAACCTTTGATGAGTGATGATACCTAAAAGAATTAAGACATATCAAAGCGTTCAAATGCCTTCATTTTAATGACATATTATTACATTAATCGTTTCCAATTCGGTTTCATTTAACACTATTCAATTGTGTATAATCAATACGGTCCGACAAACTATATGTTCACTCTCATCAAATTTTAAACTTATTAATCAATTAATATTTTTTTAATCAAAAAGATGTTTTATAACATAAGAAAGGAAGCACAGTCCTGTGCAAGTACAACCCAGCTTGAATTTACGTTATAACACAATAAATAAACAGTGTTTGATAATACACTGTATCTTTTATGACGAGTCAGTAAAAATACTCATCAATAGAATGATGTTTGACTCACTAAACCTGCATTTGTGAAGGTGCTATTTGATTGGTAAATATTCGTCTGGATTTGATAAGGTTTTTATTTAATGTTTATGTGACTCCAGTATTCTTTGTCGTGTAATGGTGAGTTGAGTTTAATTCTTTTTTCTGCCTTTTCTTTCCTTTTGTCCAGGCGCGTGGTAAAGAAATACAGTTGACACGGAGTGATTTGTACTTTTAACAAGATATATCTGCATAGGAAAGTAAACAGTTTTACAACAGCTAGATCAACAATAAGTTCATTAACACAATATAAGAAAAAGTTAATATCATGAGGAGCATCTTTCACTCTGACGATGAAAGAAATTAAAATGGTATAGCTTACGTGATGCACTTCCATTGTCGGTTCAAGTTTCCTCTGAATGACGTCATAAGAGCATCTCTTTGTTGGCTCCATTTCCCAGCAGCTGGTCATTATAGAGTATCTAAGGAAGGAGGAGAAATGAACAACATTTAAGACCTACTGATCTCCTTATACTGATCTGTGTATTTATTCATTAAACAAATTTGATAATACGCAAGTGTTCCATGCGAAGGTGTCTAATCTAGACTGATTCCACAAAGAGCTGTTGGAATCAATGCAAATTCTCAACTAAAACAAGCAAATAACAGCAACAATCCACGCAAACGAGCACACACACACACACGCACACATTATACATTCACCTGCGAGCAAACTGGTAGTGAAGGTAAATACTCACAATTCTTGACCACAGTGAGAAGGGCGTGGCATCTTGTATCCCTTGGTAACCTGCTGCCTCACCATGTCCATTGTCATTTTGGGAAAGGGTCTTGCTCCTTGAAGACATATTAAACATATTACGTATTTAAATATTACATTTGATAGTGTTTTAGTTAATTTTTCTGTGCTTTTTTTTTGCTAACTACTTTTATACTTTCTTCACTGGCAGAATAAATTATCATTCTCAAAGGAATGCACACTAATTGTATATCTCAGGACATTACTTTTTTTTATTAGGTTAACAAATATCATGTGTCATTTTACTATGTAGGTCTATGTTCTGGAGCGAATTATACGGGCAGAATAACTTCATAATTATTCCTTTATCATTCCTTCCTTTAGTCTAGACCGAGGTTTATGAATTTTGTGATGTTAAACAAAGAAACAATTTATGTCATACCTAGAGTGACTATTTCCCAAAGAAGAATTCCGTAAGACCAGACATCACCCTCTAGAGTCCAATTTGTATTCTGCATTCCTTCAGGTGAACTCCAGCGTGTTGGTTTCTGCAAAAAGGAAAAAGAAAATGAACAGCATATCTCATATATTTTAAAGAATACAAAAATCTGTATCCCCATTCATTTTCACGTTAATGAAGAAGTCGGAGACAGCTATACTGTCTTGTCTTGAGTAGCAGTTTCTCAGACTTACTCTTTAGAGACTAAGGAGGGAATGGACTAGGCCTTTTTTCACACAAGCTTACTTTTTTTTAGTTGACTGAGGCACTCTGTGGCATGAAAACATTCGCCCAGTAAATGTTTATTGCAGGATTTTTTTTCTTCACAAAGGTGTATGTGTGTGTGTGTGTGTTTTATTGATATATCTTATATGAAGTGGGTATAACCTGTATAATAAAAATCCTTTTCAGAAAAAGAAAATCTAATGTCCTTGTTAAGTGGAGTATCTACTTCTTGCATAGTAGTCATGTTCAGATGGATTCATGCTAATTCATTCTAGGATTGTATCCTTGAATAATATGGGTTTTCCCGTTCATTTATACTTTTGTCATTCAATTTCCTATTCTGAGCATTCGGTTTCACGCATTCAACGCTTGAAGCTCTGAATCAGGAATCACATTCAAAAATCCGATCTTTCGAATTCACTATGAGAGCATTCAAATTCACTGTCGGAGCATTCAAATTGAAGAGAGGAGCACGCATTTCAGCAGAGAGCGTTCAAATTCTGTCAAGCTGGCGACGGAATCTCGTCGAATGTACAGGAATGTACAGGCACATGTCCCTCGGATAATATAGGACATAAAATGGAGGTCCCATGCGTGAGAAAGTCACAACTCATGCACGTACAAGATCCCACTTTATGTACTAATCTAAAAGAGCATGACGTTTAACCCGGTGAAGTAATCCCACCTACATCCAACTGGACTCCATGGAAGACCAGCTATTGCAACTGAATATGGACTGCCCGGCCATCTTCTTAGTTGGAAAATGAAATAAACAAACACATATTATAGGAACTGTATAGGCCTCCAGACGAGCATAATACGGAAGGTTGATTGACACCTTCGGGAAAATGAATCGACTACATTAAAAGTGATAACATGAACATTGTTTAAGTCTTATTTGGTGTTTTTTATTGGGTTACTTTTGCGGGACTCTGTGAGATCATTGTGCGTCAGTTTGTCTTCAAATGGATGCTGTCAGCATGCAGTATTATCAAGACAGATGATTAAATGACGTTGTGTTGTTTTGCAATTTAAAATTCATTGAGATGAAAAACAAAGATTACATGAACAGAGAACAATGTAGACCCTGTAAATAATCATAATTACACTATTAAGCCTTCACTGGTTGTGTGTGCCCTTTCTCCTTTCAAAAAAAAAAAAAAAAAGGTCTACTCCATTTTCCTCTTTAAATTGATTGCACGAAGTACGAACTCGATCGCTTGCAAATAAAATTGAGCGCTCCAATCAAGCTCGGGACTATCACTCATGACTATCGCCTAAATTTGAATGCACGAGTAGGAAGTGCAATGCTCACATTTGGAAATTGAACGCCCAAACGTGAATTTGATTTGGCAAAGTTGAAATCGAACTCCCATAAATGGAATTCTGAATTTGAATTCCCGAATACTTTCGCGTGTGTGCGCTGTGTGAATTTAAATGTACATAAATGAATTGGAATTGCAAAAGTATGAAAGTGACCGGAAAAACTATACCTACCCTCCCAGAGGGTGAAATGAATGACGTCATACCGTAGTCAGAAATCTTACAGATCCTGTCTTCCGTCATTAAAATGTTGTGAGCACACAGATTTCCATGGATAATCTAAGGAAGATATCACATTGTGAACACTCTGATAAGAAATATCATGGATTACAGGCTTGAAAGAACGCTATTTTATTGTACATAATTATCTTTTTCAAAACTCAGGTAGAAGAAACATGCACACACACACACACAACATACACACACAAACACATACAATGGGCTCACGTCACAGGATGCGATTTAAATATGTCATATTCATGTGGATAAAAAATAAATGTGGAGGAAGCTAATACATGCTTGTGGGGTTATAGATTCCAAGAGAGAAAGAAAACCATCAAGTACACATCTACATGTGTGTGTGTGTGTGTGTGTGTGTGTGCGTGTGTGTGTGCCTAGACTAAAATTCAAGCCCAGCTTGTTGTCTTGAATCCAGTCTTTTTTAAATGGCTAAGTCTACTATAGACAGTTTGAAGAAACATATTTGGATTTTGTGAGAGAATAACGAGATATTGTATATATTATCGGCAAACAAAGACAAGACGAAGACTGAATTGATGCATAGTTATGTCATTGATATGGTGAAGAAGAAAGATCCTCTGGAGACATCGAAACCAATATGTTAGGGCTCACTGGAAGAAGACTGTACCCTATCTGGAAAAATACATTGTTCATCAATAATAAGCCTCGACCAGCGTCTAATCACATTTCAAAGAATCAGTAAGTCCGGCCTTCTTCCGATAACGGCGAAGTTGTCCACAAGAATTGAATCTGGTCCAAAAAGGGGTGGTTTATTTAATAGGCATTTCATGACATTGGTAATGAACATGGAAATATGAAGAAAAATAACAGAGCATTAATTATGATATGAGAGCTATCATCTATAAAAATGATTATAAGTAGCTACATCCTCGAAACCTCAGAAAGCTCTATATTTAAAATCTGAATGAGTGCCTGGTGTCCTCTATAATGTTTAATCATTTCATAAACAATTTGAACGTCTGCATTACTTACATATATATCAAATAGATCAAAATTGACATTTCTTGTGTAATTACCTTGTTGGACGCAAGAAATTCCATTCCTTTTGCCACCTGCCCGGCGAACTTCAGTAACTTGGACTCATCAAAGCGGGGTCTTGTTGGCTTGACGTTCCCATAGGGAGATTTTGAAGACTGGTTATTAAACTGGAGAAAGGTCAGCAGTGTCCCACCGGAAACAAATTCGTGTACAATGGTACCTGATTGATGTCACAATATATATTAATTTTTACAGTAGTCGATGCAAAGGCTTTGAATACTTCAACTTTGCAGATATTATTTTTTCTTGATTATTACCAACATAGAATATTCTAAGCAAATGAATGTCATTCAATAACTTTGCTTAACATCATGAAAAGAGCAAATCAATCACTGTTTAAAGCGCTTTTTTTTCCATTGAAAGATACTACGCTTAGATAACGCAATATTTTGTATTTTTGTTTGTTTTTTCTCGGAGTTAACTGATAATACTTACGATATTCTTCACAGGATCCAAGACACCTCACGATATTTTGATGGTTTGGTAGTTTTTGCAAATATTTCACCACCTGCAGAAGGTCTGGAACACTTTCTGTATAGCAGAAATTAGATATTTTGATAATCAAAAAAGATGCATGAAGCTAAAGAAACAAAAGAATTATAATTGACATTCGAAATCACAATTTTCTGCTAGTCTACGGTTTAAAAGCATGCTTTAAACAAAGAGATTTTCTTTTTAAGTCGATCAGCGAAACATATATACTTTTTTTTTTGGGTGTTACGAATTCCAACATTTATTCTTCAAGACCCGTCATAAGCCTATTTTCATGATCATTTAACATACAAATCATTGTCACAAAAGTCATTTTTTTCTTTACAATGCACGACTGTATAATTTTACCCTTAAACATGCAGTGAGGGCTTTATAATGCATCTATCTTTAAGTGTTGTGTATTTCTTTTTTTATATATAATTGCAGGCAAATGGCATTTTCAACCTTAGAAATGCTGAAAGGGACACCTGCTGGCATTTTGTATCATCATGAACTAATGCTGTTGCTCTTAGACGTATAGCTTCAAATATCAATCAATAACTTTGTAAGCTGACTTTTTATTATTCAAATGCTTAAAAAAATCCACAATTAAACAGAAAAGCAAATCATCGTGTTATCTAATGAAAACAGTATTAATGACAACCTGTGATCTGCCTCAGGGCTACCGGAGCCACTCCCTGTTTTGTGCGGCGTTCACCCTTCCACACGTCGCCAAACTTCCCCAAGCCGATGGAACCAAGTCGAGAAAAGAACGTTAAGTTTTCAGGTTCCAGAGCAACGGTGCTTGGTGTAAGTGGCTGATATACAGCATTACCTGTCAAATGGAGGAAAATAGGCTTTCATGTTTTCATTACAGTCTACCCTCTTTTTTGTTTGTCTGTTTGTTTGTTTCTGCGTTTGAGACGTTTAAAAAAAAAGCGACCTTTTGTGTAGTGATGCTCTTCCATCACAATACTCGACTGCAAGTTAGGATAGCTTGTAATTGATTTGGTCATCAATATTGAAATACTTCATACTACGCCCTCTGACGTCATCAAATATATCAACACATATCCACTTTCATCATATTGAACCTAACCTGCCACTTCTCACCAGTGTTCAAAATATGGCAACGGCAACTATAAACGCACGCACACACTCACACACCTATATATACACGAACCCTCCCATAAGCACATGCATGTATATTATAGCTACTATAAGAATGATTACACTGAACATGCTGAATGAAGGGAATATATTGCCGCACTTTGTCTGATTTATATATATGTATGTATATATATATATGTATATATATATATATATATATATATATATATGTATGTACATATTATTTTACATATCACAAATATATTATATATTATATCACCTGAAATTAATAATGATGTATATGCAAAAAAGAGTGACATCAAATATTCACTAGCAAGATAAACTGATGATTCAGGACCATTTGCTAACTGAAAACAACAACGATATCGTGTATAGAAAGGTGAAATACAACCTTTGCTTCTGCTTTCGATCATCTCATAAGCACTGTTCTCGTTGCCTCCAGATAAGCCTGTCCTAATATTGTACAAACACGAGCAAAATGAATAAATAATTGTTAATTATGTATTTTCTTACTGAGACACAACAAACGATACTGAAACCGTAACTGTACACAATGATTTTGGTATCAAGAGTAAAGGTTAAACCTAAATGTTCATAGTAGGCCTACCATCTCTTTGTTCTGCGGCAACTGAAAACTACTCCTCTTTTTATCAGAAAGCAAATGCTGGGATTAACGGGTGATGTGTATTGTTCTTACCTTGCCTGCTTCTCAGATGTACTTGGCACTAAAAGCGAGGGAAAAGAACAGAAACAAAACGAAATTGTACAAAATCATACCTGATATAACGAAATCAAGCAGAAATAAATCAAATCAAATCAAACAGGTGCCGCATTGTATAAGTTGTATCTAGTCTGATTTTTTTTCATTACTGTGATTAAATAACTTTCATTATTGTTTATTATTGTTGTATTACTGTCTCATACGGTAATTACGGATAGGTCCTAATATGGGTCCTTCTCTACTCAATCGGCCTTCGAAGATGATTTTTTTTGATGTAACTATGTTTGGGTAATTGTAATATTAACCATTATATTTCCATCTTCTATTTATGAACGTCTTTAGTCAGAATGAGTGAGAGAAAACGTGTTTGTATAAATATGCACACGCACGCACACACAAATAGTAATTGTCGTTGTTAGGACTGTTTTCTACTGATTTTAATCAACCTGTAGACTTTGCTTTTACAAAAACGTTCACGTGTGTGCCATGCACGGGGCAGGCCAAGAACCGTCACTATATACCCACAATTTTTGATTTTCTATGAAAAGAGTAAGAAATACATACAATAATGAAAATGATAGTATCATAATGATGATGGTGATGATGATGATAATGGTAATGATGATGATAATAGTAATAATAATAATAGTAATAGTAATAATAATAATAATAATAATAATAATAATATTATTATTATTATTATCATATTATGATTATTATTATGATTATCGTTATTATTATTATCATTATCATCATTATGATTATATAATCTGTACAATTATTAGTTCATAACAATGACCTACACCAACCTTGACTGGAAGCTTTGGTCTGTTTGTAGAACTGCAGAATATTTACTGCTACGGAAACAGCTAGCAGTACCCCCATGATTGACACAGCGGCTATCATACCAGACGAGGGACAGTCACAAGGACAAGCGCCACCTAGATTAATAATAATAATAAATAAAATAATCATAATCATAATAATAATTATAATAATAATAATAATAAAAATAACAATAATGATGATGATGATGATAATAATAATAATAATAATAATAACAATAATAATAATAATAATAAATCATTTGTTAAGTGCAGAAACCATGTCGATATATTCTCCTGCGCTACAAGAGCTCTTAAATCCCTATGCTGCGTAATGCTGCATGGGAAGTAAAAAAAGAAATAGGTCTATGCTAAAAGAAAGAAGTTTTCACTTTTGAAATAAAGCTGTCTAAAGTCTGACATTTCCGAATGTCTAATGGTAATTTATTCCACAATCTAAGGGCTGCACAAGAAAATGATGGGTCACATAAGGTAACTTTTGTTTTGATCTGCAATATCAATCTAGCATTTGTACTACGGAGATTATGACCATGAGTCTGCGATTTAAAATTCAATAATTCACTGATATAACTAGGATCCTGACCATTCAGAGCTTTATAAACCAGCATCAATATCTTGAAATCAATTCTTTGGCGGATGGGCAGCCAGTGCAATTCCCTTAAAAGTGGTGTAAGATGAGCAAATCTTGGGAGATTACAAATCAATCTTGCACATGAGATTGTGTTTTGAACCCGCAGGAACTTAACTATCTGTGAATCCGGTAATCCAGTTCAGAGTGTTACAGTAGTCTAATTTGCATGTAACAAATGCATGGACTATAGTCGTCATACTTTCCTGATCGAAATATTTACGAATGCTTCAAATCATATGTCATATAGTATGCTGATTTACATACACTAGTAACCTGAGATTCCATATATTCAAATGGGTATCAGAAAACACCCAAAGTTTCTCACAATAATTATTGTATGGTTTTATAACAGTTTCAGCGAGTGATATGCAATGTGATTACAATCAAAATGACAAAAAATGATGATACTGTGTTACAATAATTATCAGTAACCCTGTTGCTTTGAAAGGAAGTTCATACTCTGAAAAAATGGTGGCAAGTTCTGTAAGTTTATCATAATATTATGCTTGCTTAAGAGTTAAAATGTCTTCTTGGGAATATCAAAACAAGTGAGCAATAGAATATTTGCTTAGTACGCCTACTAAAGTGGTTTTGGCTAATGCGCAATATTTGAACATTCAACAACCACGTAATATGTTCATAACACACACACACACACACACACACACACATATGTATATATATATATATATATATATATATATATATATATATATATATTTATATATACACATTATGAACCTAAAGGGGGGGGGGGAGTTAAAGAGTCGGTGAACTTGTGTGAAAAAAAAACGCACACATTTTAGGGATACAAAACGAGGAGTCTGAGTTGGAAGATCTCGGCCAGGAATTTAAGCAGCATCTTTGCCCTCTCGCTAATTCAAGGACTGCACAGTGTTGAAGAGAGTTGGCTTATTGGAACGTTAAACAGGCTAGTGTCTGGAGTGTTCCGTTTGCTTTATGTTATTCTTTGATATTGTATTATTTCATCTAAACAAGTGCGTCTGTTGAGAGTTGTTCTGAAGTTGCGATGTTCATGATGGTGTTCTGCTACTTGGTCACAATTAGTGATGACAACAACATCGATGTCTGTATATATATCGCCCCTTTCTACTCCGATGTTACCATTAGTACTTATCTCATTTTTGATTTAGATTACATCTGTGGTCCTGCATATAGGCAAAGCAACTACACGATGGGGTTATAGTCCAAGGTTTGTGCATGGTAATATCATGAGTCAGTCATGCATCTTGTTTGCTTCAGACCCCGAGTCGACAAAGGCCACTCACTCCAACGAAACGCCCCGTTTAGTCTCCAATTCAGTAAAAATGAACGTTTACACGGTAAGCATGTGATCTCATTGCTGAAAGCTGTATTATCCTCGCGTTCACGAATGCTTTCCAAACCTCTCGAATATCATTTCCCACGCGGACTTTATACTTGGTGTAAAAACGCATGCCATATGCTTCGTCGAGATGTGATCGCTGTACAAAAAACTATCGAACGTGATGTAATTTTGAAGAGAGAATTTCCGGATGGCAGAAAGTGCACATCATTGTGTCAAATGCTTTCTACCTCCTTCTACGACATGATGGTGATACTTTGAGTTGTAATTGGTATACACCACGAGGAATTTCCTTATGGCTAATGTTGAACAAGCATTTTCGCAATAATCTCTTCCTTATCGAAATATCCCGGGTGTCCGCTATAAATTTATGCACATTAGAGATGAAAGCGTGATGATAATATTTTACAACCACCATTTACGCTGTTGCTATGAATGCACACAAGCTTCCACTCTGAAAAATGATGACAAATTCCATAAGTTCACAGAAATTATGCTTGTCTTACAGTTGTTAGTCTTGCACCAGCAAAGTTACATTGTAACTATTTTATCCTTTCATTTTGTCGCATAGTCTCTCTAATAAAAGTGCAATAAAAAATCTTGAGCTCATAGTTATTTTGTCTTTCCAAAGATATTGTAATGGACTTGGGGATAAGATCAAAACAAGCACTAAATATTTGCGTAATTATGATTTTATAGTGACTTGATGGCGTATATACCTATGAGCCTCATTCTTCTTATGATTAAACATTCGAAGTCCAACACGTGGAAAATTCCAAGATGACTATATAAATTTATTTATTCATTTGTGTTTTCATCTAAAGGGGAGGACATGTATGTACTCACCACACACACACACACACACACACACACACACACAAGAAACGACGCACACATTTTAGATTAAAAAAACACAAAAAACAATTAGAGTCTGATTTGAAAGACCTCGGTCAGCAGCACCCTTGCCTCTCCCAAATTCCAGGATTGTACAGTGGTGATCAGAGAGGTGGTTTGTTTGAATATGAAACATAGAAATGACTGGATTATCTGTTTGCTTTACAGCACTCCTTATTGTTCTTTTTTTTCATCTAAACAAGTGCGTCAGGCGAGAATTAAAGTAGGGCTGTTCACAATGGTGGTGTTGTACTAGGTCACAATTAGTGATGGCAACACCATAGAAAAAATGTATTTATAACGAACATGGCATTGTCTGCAAAGTGCCCCTTTCTACTCTGTTGTTACTATTAACGCTTATTTAAAATAAGACTGATTTAGTACTCAGTTTACATTACTTGTGGTACTGTGTAGATAAAGGCAACTACCTCAGTGAGGTTAAAGTCCAAATTTCTGCAAAGTGATATTGTGAGCCAGTCATGCATATCGTTTGCTTTAGAAGTCTATATAAAGGTAATTTGATACAGCATCATGCACAGTGTCGTAACCCATTCAGATCTAAAAGTTTACTCAATGAGCTCATGATCTATTACCGAATGTTGTACTATCCTCGCGTTCACACATGCTTTTCAAACCGACAGAGAAGCAACTTCCAAAGTAGATTATGTTACATGAACTGCAATCCGTAATGTCTTTTAGTACTATTTAAACATATTTATGTAGTCTCGTTCTATACCTCGTTCTGTTTTGTTTGCTTTGCTTCATGTGGTGTTGTTTGTTTTGTTTTGTTTTTTCCTCTGTCTTAGTATGTTTTATAATTCTCTCCATGTTCCCTTGATGTTATTCGTAATTTTTGTTAATTTCAATATTTTGTGCTTGTTTTAATATGTGTCGTCCTCTCTGTGCTCCTTTTATCATTTGATATTTTAATGTTTAAATTGCAATATGTGTATGATTTGTTTTCAAGGGTACATTCTATTTTAAGAAGCCTGTGGCTTTCTCAGAACTGTACCTGCTACATTTTGTAAACATTTTATATCGAAACGATTTTTATTACTGAATAAATGTATGAATTGAATGAATGAATGTATATACCCGATGTTAAAACACATTCGATCTGAATTGTATTTAGCATTGTCGAGATAAACGTGGTCCCTGAGTTAGCTTTCGAACTTCATGCAATTTTGAAAGCACTTCCTGATAGCAGGAGGTGTACACTATGCCAGTTGATTATCACTTCGAACGAAAAAAAAAAATGTTATTATAGTGTCACTTAAGTTTGCCTTGCTGTAATTTGTACCCCGCGAGAGATTTTCTTGTGGTTAAGGTTTAGCTTCCGTTTAAGCTATAATCTCTTCCTGTCCAAAACATCGTTGGTGTACGCTACAAAATGAAAGCACCTCACAGATGAAGATGTGACATTATAATGATTATTTGTGAAGAGTTAGCGCGCGGTCTTAGGACAGAACAAAATCTAAAGTCTATCTAATGTTTGAATAGCATCCATATCACCAGTCTATGCATTTTGCAATGACATTTCTTGGTATTTCCTAAAACCTATAAAAAAAATAGTCATTCGTCTTGAATATTAAATCTTTTTAATGGGTCATCCCAAAGTATGCCTTGGATTATCGCATCTATAGAACAGAAAGCTCTTTTCTTATGAATACGGTGTAGGTATACATCCGTTAGAATAAACACAGTTATATGTTATTCCTGCTTGGTTGTAACGCACTTTGTTATAACAAAAGAAAACTGCTGAAACGAGGACTTTATGTTACAATGGGAGTCGCCTGTATTAAAGTGTGGAAAAAGTGTTCGTTGTTGATATCGACGACGCTAAAATCTTACAGGTAGGCCTATCTGATATCACATGATGATAGTGATACAAATATTTTGTGGTTGCAGCTGATATGTTCTTTACTTATCATCCCTTTAACTGGTAAGAACAGATTGGGTAGAATATATTGCTATAGGGAAAGAAAAGGGGAATCCCCAAAACTAGACAACAATACACTCCCCGTGAAAAAGCAAACAAATACCAGTAAGATCACGGTCTGTGTACCCGTATAGTGTTAATAGCGCCAATACTCGCTGTGCACAGTCTTAAAAAAAAAAAAAAATCATTAGCGTACATTTGAGCTTGATATCTGTATGTTACGTGAGTGTCAAAAATTGAACATCAAAAATAGGGAAATAATTGAACGTGGATTACTAATGATAAAACGAATGTTGTTAAATTACAGGATTGCTCGAATTATTTTCACTTTTTTCCTCAAATTTGATCTTCAGAGACTACCAACGTCACAATGACTGGACAAGAATGAGCAAAATGAGCTAAAGACACTGGAGTCTTCGTTTCTTCACCGAAGATCGGTTTAATTGTAGCACCTGCAGCTCATGACGATTGATGACTGGAATTTACATGAAAACTGCAGGTTAAAGGTATGGTATTTGTGAAGGTGAGTATTGGCCTTTTCACTTTTGTGAGAAACCAAGTAAAGACTTATGAAATAATACAAAGCATACCATTCTAAGAGGAAGTCAAGGTTTGTTAGATGGGTTTTGGAATGGCTTAGACATCCAAAAAAAAAAAGAAGAGTAAAACAAAGCGATCCTAATGTAAGATGGATCCCGCCTTTTCTTAAAAATGCTCTGTTTTTGGATATCTCAGCCATTTCAAAACCAAATCCGTAATAAACCTTGAATCCCTCTTGGAATTGGATGCTCTTTCATATTTCATAACAAGTTTCTCATTATCTCAACAACAACAACAACAACAACAACAACAACAACAACAACAAGAAAAGATGTAAGAAACTTGAAGTTAGGTCTCAACAACAATTATACGATCCCTTTAACGCGCATGATATTTACCCTCTTGTTATTTTGCATTCACAAAAAAGTTTAGTTATAATGCCATCAAGATTTCATCTTCTCCCAAATTCATATAACTGCTTTAGATATTCACCTGGACTCTTTCTTCGCAGTTGTACGATTGTATCTCACAAAAAGAAGAAGGTAAAGGCAAACGTAACATGATATATACTATAAAGTCTAATTTATAACCGATGATCTCGGAAAAAAATCAGTATTGACAATTAATATCACATCAATATTTAAATTATGGGTTTGAATTCAATAATAATACGATTCTTTGATCGATATGAGGTTTCTATGGTACTGGTTATCTTTTCAATTCAAAATTTCCAGCATTTCCAGGATTAGAGTTCTCTCCTTTCGACTGAAAAAGAAGAAAAAAAAACTTTGGATCGAGGAAGCCATACCATCTAATGCATAATTATGTATCATAATGGAAAGAACTTAAAACATAAATTATACTTAACCTGCTTGCTATCTTATTTCCATTATGGCTGATGTACACACACAGGTTGACCAAATCAGCAAATGCATTCATGTGTATGTTTGTATATTTTTACAAAATACATAAACGTTTTTCTTTGAAAATCAGCTCATGCAGTATTTTGAGATGCACGTTGTCATAAGCAGAACAAGCAATTTTTGAAGAACATAAGCGCTAAATGTGGTAGGATATTGCAGCGTGTATCATCAAAGGTAGAATACACATGTATTTTTCATGACTGTATACAAAAGCATGCCATCACCAACCACAACACATATGGCCATTTTTACAATCAGTGGTGTAAAACACAGTGTTGGCACTAATTGGTGTATAACTTTCTTATACACTGACAGATATGCATTATTTTTTCTCACAAACTTACCACCCACAGTGTCTACCTTGGGTACCTTAATGAACTTTCCTCTCTTTTTCTTTCAGATGTGGCAGGCACTTACATGCTTGAAATCCAACACTTTTGGTGTACTCATTCTGACATAGTATTTTTGTCAGAGCTAGCTTATTAAATTGTGTATTCCTTTTCATTATTTTTGTTGTTGTTGTGATAGACAGGTATCCAACATTAAGAACTATTATGTTTACCAGGTTCTGCTTTGTCTTCTTTAAAGACTGAAATTTTCCAAACTTTATGTTTCGGAGGTGACATTTTCCGTTAACAATTAACCCCTCTTTTGAGTTAGCTCTTGTTCACAATTATAGAATTCAACTTTGCTAATTTCCATCAAAACAGAATAGTAATCAATCTGACTTAACTTTGATCCAAAGATTATCTAATTCAAATAGCTTATCATTTTTTGGTGAGCGTTTATAAATTTATGTAACTTTTCCGTTAACGTTTCTGTCACCTCCGAGACAACAGATTTATGTATTTGATTTTTTTTTATTCTTGACATCAGTTATACATTACATTTGCAAAAATGTAACATATCCCCTCACATTATCTCTGAAAAGGTAGTAGAAATATAGCCTGTTGTTTTCATTTCGGAGCACTTTACAATTTTCCGTTAACACTTGTCACCTCCGAAACAATTGTCACCTCCGAAACAACAAGCATATTATATTTGATAATTTCTCAAAGACAAAGCAATTTTGTTTGATTCTGTCCAAGTGACAGGAATCTCTTTTGGATGAAAATAGTAATATGGCAACAGGAAGTGAGAATTTTCTAGAGATCAATAAAAGATCTAATAAAAACTAAGAATTACTGTTTCGGAGGTGACAAAACACTGTTAACAAGATTTTTTGTTCATTTCTGTTGAAGAGAAACCATATCATGTACACCAATGGTTTCATTAATTTTAGTAACATAAATCTCAATGTAGAGAAATCAACTAACACACTCTCACTCTTTTTTTTTTATTACTAGACTGTATGTTTTAGGGCAAATTTACATTTTTTTCACTTTTTTTAACAATGAGAATGCACAAAATACACCCATCTGTTGTATATAAAATATTGTAATCAAGATCAATTCTCCTGCTTTAGTTAAGTAAACATATAGATGCTTTCATCTTTAGAAGCTTGATTTCCACAAGCAATTTAGTTGTAAACATTTACCAATCACAGCTTTCCATGTAGGTTGCTTTTCCTTGTGTTTCGGAGGTGACATTGTTTGTTAACACCATATTGTTATGTGATAGTGAAAGGCAAGACTTCAGTTCCTTGTCACTATCTATTAACATTTTCCAATACATTTAATATAGACTACAAAATCATCATAACAGAAGTGACTTTTGTATACATAGCTCACCAGAATTCCCTTGATACCAAAGTGATACATGTGGCAGTTCATGTATGCCCTAGTCCACAATCTTTAAAAAAATAGAATGTAAAAAAAAAATCATCAAATAATCAAACTCCACTAAAAGGCCACATGCCTATAGCTGGTGCACAACTTGTTCTTGAATTCTTAGTTGTTGTTTTTCCATGTACAATGTGGTAATCATAAACAAAATTATGTGATCTTTTTTTTTTTTTAATATGACAATAATAATTACATTTTCTAAGTTGAACCAACTGTTTATGACATTGTATTTTTTAAGATTATTGAAGTTATGTGACAACTAAAGTGAACAGAGGAACAAGTCCCCAGGACTGGACAGGGAAAGATCCAAAAACAAAATTTGTAGTTCTATCTCAATATAATTTTGATGAGGTGTTTACCTTGTTTTGTTATTATGTTTTATCTTAGAATTTGGCTTTAAGTACTGGAATTTCAAGGAAAAGAAATTGGTTTCTTAAAGGACAAGTCCACCTTCATATACATGTGGATTGAGTGAATGCAACAACATTAGTAGAACACATCATTGAAAGTTTGGGGGAAATTGGACAATCCATTCAAAAGTTATGGGTTTTTATAAAGTATCTGCGCAATCACTGCTGGATGAGACGACTACGACAGTGTATGATGTCACATGCGTACAACGATATAAGGAAAATATAATGAATTTCACAAAACTTTACTTTTTGAAAAAAGTGCAAATTTCTTCAACTTGCTAAGTACTGATGTATTTTAGGGCAATATTATTCACCCTGCTTTCCAAAAGAGAGAAGTCATGTGTTCTTTTGTTATGCAAGAAAAGTGAAAATACAGTACAGCTGTATGTTGAATTTTCTTGATACTTTCTCTATATCCTTGTACACATGTGACATCACAAGCTATAGAAGTCTTCTCATTCAGCTTTGACTGAGCAGAAACTTCAAAAATCCATAACTTTGGAACGGATTGCCTTACTTTCCTCAAACTCTCACTGATGTGTTTTACTATTATTGCTGTATTTACTCAACCCTAATGTCTATTGAGGTGAACTTGTCCTTTTCCAGTTTTGGTCCCTTATAGCTTTATTTGAGACCAGTTTGTGTCCGGGACCATCTGTGAAGTTGATGGGGAAAATTACTGAACAAAAACAAATTTTCCCCTCAAGTTCACAGAAAAGCATTATGCTGCTCTCTTCAGCTGGGAAACACAAACTGTTGTCTTAACCAAATTGTAAAAACCTGTTAAAGATTAGTATGAATTACAATCTCAAACAAAATATGAGCTGGTATCCATTATCATGAAAGAGAATAACTAAAAAAGATAACAAGTAAGAACTGAAAGAAAGAGCTTATATTTGAAAATTAAAGCCATGAGGAAAGACAAGAATGTTCACTAAATAGTTAACACCTGAGAAGTTAGGTTGTCTCTGTGTTGTGTCACCTCAAAAGTAATAAAATGGTTTTTCTTATCTTATACTTTTTACTCTCAAAGTGACTAATATGATTTGCAGGTAATTTTCAAGCAATTCAGAAAGATACATAAAATATATTTTAGTAATGTCAACAGTTTAAATGAATCTGGTGTATAGAAAATTTATCCCTGATGAACCAAACACCTTTCACCAGTATTATAACATTTGTATGGTGGCTATCAAGGATGATGAAGAATTCATGAACATCCTTGAATTAATCTATTTATAAAACTATGTGCAATCAAAAACGTACTCAAGTCAAATAAGAATTTTTGCTTTTGGTATTCATACCGTATGTCCCCACCAAAAAACTACAGTGGTACCCTCCGCAACGATAACTTTAAAGATAGTGAATCAATCTAAAATACAATTTGAGGGATTGAAACTATAACTCATTGCCCACACCTTACAGAAAACCCCATTAAATTTGCTTCAGAGGTCAAAGGGAATTGAGGATTTTTGTAGCAGAGCCTTTGAGGAATCCCTTCCCTCCAAGTTCTGCATATTGTGTTTACACATTAATATGCAGTTCTAAGAGCATCCAGGTGTGCTGAACTTGGAAGAATCAGACTCCTGACATCCTTTACAACAATCCACATTTCTTTGAGATCACTTAA
Source organism: Diadema antillarum (assembly GCF_040938485.1). Lineage (NCBI taxonomy): Eukaryota > Metazoa > Echinodermata > Echinoidea > Diadematoida > Diadematidae > Diadema > Diadema antillarum. Next base: position 251,113 of record NW_027272355.1, on the reverse strand, counting down.
CCAAATTGACTGGAGCTTCCTGCAAAATAGAGCTAAGATGTTATAATTTAAGACCCCAAAGTACAATTTAGCTGATTTAATCATATTGGGTGCTATCAATGCAAAAGTCTAATTGTAAATTTGTTGGGGGGGGGGGGACATACTATATGAATACTTGAACACAATGTTAACATTGAATGTCACCTCCGAAACAAAGTTATTCTTCCCTGGTGTTGTGGAATAAAATGTTCTGAGAGCAAAGAAACATTACTAAAATTATCTTACACCCTCATTTCAATTAAGGTAGAAAATGGAATGCCATGTTCCTTCAGGTTACAATATCTCGCTTATGTCCGTCATATTCTTACTGTAAATGAATATTTCAACACAATGTTAACATTGAATGTCACCTCCGAAAGTAGTGATTCTTCCCTGGTGTTGTGGAATAAAATGTTCTGAGAGCAAAGAAACATTACTTAAATGATCTCACACCCTCATCTCAATTTAAGGTAGAAAATGGAATGCCATGTTTCTTCAGATTACAATATTTAGCTATACATCCTTTGTCCAAATGGAAGGCAAACTACCGGTACCCATGCTAATTCATGAAGTGTAAAAAAAACACTTGTTCTGTGTGGTTTATCTGCTTCAAACAGGAGTTAATTTCTTGTTCTCGAGTTATAATTACTAGAAACATTGATAAAAAGAAGAAGTTTTTGTGTTTTTGTCTCTTATTCTCAAAGAAAGTGAGTGTTAATATTAGTGTAACCTCCGAAACATTCTAATATGTTAACTGTCACCTGCGAAACATCCATGTGTGAAAAATCCAAGTTTTAAAGAAATGATTGGAATTTCATTTAACCTACATAGGAAGGTAGCCCTTCTTAAAGACTTGCTATAGTAAGAGTTTGACCGGGCCTGCCCTCCAATAAATAGTTAAAATCTTCAAAATTACATGTCAATTGGTATATTTAGCAAAAATTTATAAATCTCATGTATTTTTTTAAAAATTCACTTTATATTCAACCCCAAATAGTTTTAATTCACAAACTGTATATTGTTGTTAACCATATAAACTTTGCATGGTGAAGTTTGACTACAGAGTTTTGTCAATATGGTGCAATTCATGAAAGCAAAATTTTGCTTAAATTTACTTCAGGTGCCAGGGTTTTCCTTAAATTACACCAATAACCCGTCAGCTTTAAGGTCTGAAATGTTATTTTTTTCAAAAATTTGAATACTTTCAAACAGGAATCAAACAGAATAATGAAAAAAATATTTTGTTTGAAATTTTGACCCTCCGAGTACAAAAGTTTCACCACTGATCGTAAAAAAGGCCATATTTCAAGAGCATGGTTGCAATTAGTCTGGATTCAAGGCATTTATCTGATCAGCAAATAGGTCATGACGACAATTATGACTTCTCTCTCTCTGTTTCGAGTTTGAAGAGCGTTACACATCAAAACCGTCGAAAATGGCTGCACATTGCAGTGTGATTTGGCAAAGTACCATTCGTTGCATTTTACATGGGCATACGTATATAGATTAAGCACAGACGCCAATGAACAATCACAAAACAAGTGCTATTATTATTGAACGAGTCCACTATCAGCTCAGAGTATGATTTTATGACTATGATAGAAGCCAACAGTTTGCACACTACTACCTGTTGGAGATTCCGAAGACAACGGAACCGACGTTACTCCATTTGAGGTCGGTTTAACTGTCGTACCAGCTAAGTAAACTGGTGAATTAAAAAAAAAAAGAACACACACACACATAGCATGTCTTTTTTATGATTGCATAACAGCATGACATCACCAACCACAAGGCGTATTTCAAGAGATGGTTGCAATTAGTCTGGATTCAAGGCATTTATCTGATCAGCTATAAATGCCATGACGAAAAACATGACTTTCTCTCTTTGTTTCGAGTTTGAAGAGCGTTACACGTGAAACCCGTCGTAAATGACTTCTCATTACAATTTGATTTGGCAAAGTACCATTCCTCGCATTTTACATTGCGTATAAAGATCACGCATATCATAAACGTCAATGGACAGTTACAAAAACAAATGCTGTATCATTAGATAACCGATTTCATTATCACCTCTAAGTATGCTTTTAAGTACTTTATGGTCACTACGGAATCTAAGACAAATAATGAAGGCCAACAGCTGGCACACTCCTACCTGTTGGAGATTTCGACGACATCGGAACCGACGTTACTCCATTTGAGGTCGGTTTGACTGTCGTACCAGCTGAATAAAACACACACACACACGGCAAAGACAGTTTAATGTTCCATGAACGATATTGGTTTTATGCTAAATGTTGATATTTCCTTTTGTATAATACACTTAAATACACTTAAATAAATAAATAAATAGATAAATAAATAAATTCAGTCCCAAATACCGCAAAAAAAAATTCAGTAGCTAAATTTTGTTACTTTGTCTGTCAAAATACTCTACGAAAATAACAGCGTCACAGGCATTACACCTGTTGCTTCAAAATGGTGTTTTAATTGTTTTCTATGTTTGACGGAATAATTTTTCATTATGTTAGGCCTATCTTTCTCTTATATTCTATGCACTCAACATAATCTTTTGTACGTTCTTATTTTCTCAAACTCTTGCGCTTCAGTTATAGTAATGGCCGTAATGTACTTACTGCCTGGAACAAAATTCCTTGTAGCTGTGGTGTTTCCAAGATAGTTTCCACTCACACAGAGATACTCCGTATCAAAATCGGGTGTTGCCCTAGTGAAAGCTGAAGCTGTTGAGACTGGAGATGGGTTGTCAGTGACGTTTTCGTAGATATAGAACATAGTGACAAATGGGTTTGGTTGGTCAGCTGACGGGATGGTACAGGTCACAGTGAGCATCGTGGTAGCTGTGTCGTCATAGAAGCCAACGGTCATGATACCAGCATCAGGCGGGACTACAAGGCAACAGTAATTTTCTCTATCAATTTCTGTGACATGTTTTGTCATTGTCAATCTATTCACTAACACGTTAGATGAACCATTTTTAAAGATTGTTTTTTACTACAACTATCATTTTTTTAAAGTTCTTTTGTTGCTTGTTTCCTGTTTGTGAATATCCTTTTCTTCCAATACTATTATTGATAGTAGAACACAATACAAATGAGATTTCAAACTGTTTCAATTTTCCCAAAGACAAACTCTCTAGATCTATTATAAGTTATTTGCCTTCCACTATAAGTTCGTAATTATGGAGAAATAATAGCAGTTTCAGACGGCACTTCCTCGCCAAAATCGGAAAACGGCTCTCGATCTAATTCATGATAATGATATGCAGAGACGTCATAAGTATAGGAAACAGCAGCCCTGGCCCGCATCGACCGACCTAATGTGTATACACTATCCTTGAGAATCGCACTTGAAAGATGTTACTGCTATGGGAGGATTATTTTTTGGCAAACATAAGCAGTTTTAGTATGATGTGTTCCAATTTCTACAGTACGTTTAGGAAAGCATATTCTTCAAAGGGACCACCATACCAGTTTCATAAAATCATTTGATGGTAAACTAGGACCCCGTTTACAGTGCGAGGCTCGGCCGAGCCCGGCCTTTTCTCAGTGTAAACGCAAACTGGGCCAAATGCGCTGCCAATTTTAGTCTGGCTTCCAGACCCTCTGTCTGTATATTTCGCTGTTCAGGATATTAACCCCCTCAACGTCGAAAACTAGTATAGTTTAAGGTGGTTTTGTCCTGCAAAGGATTTTTTCCTTCGGCAAAGGCCTTTGCCAGAACGGCGACTTTTTCGCCACGGAATTCAGTTGGCAAAGGGTCTGAAAACCATAATACCAAATTGCGTTTGTTTACAAGCAGAGCGCCAACTACGACAAAATATTGAACGGTTCGAATCAAAAGCGCGGCCGAGCCCTGCAGTGTAAACGGACAAAATTGCGGGGCTCGGCCTCGCAATTGAGGCTGGGCTCGGCCGCGGCTCGGCCGCGGTTCGGCCCAGCCCCGCACTGTAAACGGGGTCTGAGAACAAGGCAGAAAAATTCAGACGTGTTCTGGCTTAATATTTTTTTTTTCAATGATTGACAGTGCAACCCGACGAGTGCGGCCGAGTTGGTGTCATGCGGAATGCCAAGTATGTGCGTGCAGAACATTCTTTGGTATGCTGTGAACACTTCAAAGATGAATGTATTGATTAATCTGTGGCCATGAAGAGAAGACGGGTTTCTCTTGTCGATTTAAGTTAAAACTTTTTTTTTTTTTCAGTTACAACAATCAAACACGGCAGCTACGCCGCGGCCACACTGACCATCCCGAATTGTTTTGCCAACATGGCAGTCCCCGGATGACGCCGGATGTTCTTGACCTCCAAAAAAGTTGCCTCCCGGATGTCCAAGGATGCCCAAGGCGTCAACTCGGATCTCTCCCGGATCACCCCGGATCTGAACCGGGGTGATCCGGCATGTCTTTGTGACTCGGGTTTTACGTTCATTGTTGAAGAGTCGGCCTCAGGCGCAGCTGCAGTTGAGCATGAAGCTGCACCAGGGCGTACCGCAGCACTCCACTACTACCGGCTTATACTCGTACCAGATCTGTTAGTAGCAGAACCGGGCTTGGTGATGTAGTTCGTTGTGTAGAACATACGATTGTTGGTGCTTTAATTCATTTAATTGACTTGTTACTGAAAATAGTTTTAACTAAAATCGACAAGGGAAACCCATTTCCTTTTATGGTCACAGATTTATCAATACATTGTACATTCATCTTTGAAACGCTCCGAGCATAATTTACCCAAGAATGTTTCGCCACACGCGAATATTTCATTCCGCACGAAACTATGGAAGGCCATCGCCGCCAAAACGTGTGCCAAACCATACGCACACATGTCAGAACGTACGCATGCCTATTTCATAACGTACGCATGGTTCTGTCATAACATACGCATGGGACATTTGCTATCATTTTTCAATGAAATTCCCAACGTACGCATGCTTCTGTCATAACGTACGCGTGGTCTTGCCATTACATACGCGTGGATTCGGAAAAAATGGCACACTCTCAGACAGAACCAAGCGTATGTAATGAATGAACAATGCGTACGTAATTACAGAGCCACGCGTACGTTATGACGGAACCATGCGTACGTAATAACTCGACGATGCGTACGTAGTGCATAACATATTTTTCTGTAGCTATTACGATCTCGCACAACCAGTGAGAAAGTAATTACTAGTATAAGTTAACGTATCAGTTCTGTTTAGTTCAATTTAGAATCGGCCTTTATTCTGTTATCTACATAGAATGTATTTCAATGAAAGAGAGTATTCTCTTTTTTTCAAGAACAATAAGACGCACAATCAATTCAAAAGAGTAAAATTAAATATACAGTAGTCTGATGACAGAATGCAAAGTTGTGTTGATTTTAACACTTCACTTCAGGATAGAGGAATTAAACGGTGATCTAACTGATTTATGCTAGAACGATTTTGGCGGGAATGGAATGCAGGAAGCTGTCGTTATAAGTAGGCTAATGACTTGAAGAGACGAAAGTCTGTAGAAAAGAGTTTTAAAAAGATCATATGAAACTGAAAGTACAGAGGAAACGAGAAAACCATGCATGTAATTCAATATTCTGGAGTTGCATTGTGTTGATAAAAATAGACTGTCAAGTATAAAGGGGTGGAGTGAGAGCTGTGAGTCCTGTGTGTGCACTTAGCAAGAAGACGGTACGATATGCCTTAAACTGTATAGGCGTGAATTTTGTTGAATTATTTGATATTGGATACATTCATGAATAGTGATCCGAAATATCAAATGCATAAAGTATTTCGTGAATGACATAATTAGATGTTTACTGATCTTTACAGTTTGATATGCTTTTTCAAGGGAGCTTGGAAAGAAAAGCAAAGGTGTTGGGCATAATTTAATTCGTTTCGTCAGTGATTTCTATTAACTGCAAGGTCCGTGGTATGAGATAGAACTATGGAAGAGGAGTTGCTTCGGATTATTGAAATGCAAATCTTTGCAATGACGTGTGGGATAGGAGGTTGATATTGCAGTTGGGGATGAATGTATCGTGGAAGAAATGAGGTAATTATGTTGATGTTCTTCAACATAACAGACTGGTAGGTACGGATGTCATGTACTCTCATAGTTCTATAGTTGTTTTTAATAAGGAACCGGGTATGAGCTAAATAGTTAGAATACACATTCGAATGTCCTTTTCTGTAAGAGAAATAATCCATCAATTTTGGATTTATTACAGTTACTCCATAGAGTAGGCTATTATAGAAGTTGAGCCATGGTGAAACAAGATAGTTACTTAATGGGTTGAAAAGCAAAAATATTTTCGCGGCATGATATTGTCGCGACTTGGAGCCGACGGCCTTTTTTCGTGGCATAATTTAATGTTATCGCCACTGGCATTCAATGCATATGGTATAGTAGACAGAAACTGTCGAGTGCATTTAAATTTCGCCAACCTGGACTCGCGAAATTCTCGAATTGACAATGCACACAAACATTTCTGGTGTTCTAGGATAAATTAATTATCAGAACTTTTTTCTTGGGGAGGGGTCAATAGAGTAGAGTGTTTCAATTGCAATTGATACTTGTTCTACATCAACGTATAAATAGGCGCCGAATTAATCAGTGTTTAGTAGCAGCCACGGTAAGAAATAATCAAAGGCATACATATCAAGGCGGGATACAAATCTACGACCTCCTGCGATCTCCTGATCGTCGGCCAGGTGTCCTATCCACTCAGACCAACGGGCCTCGCCCGGCAGCCAGTGCTGGTTTTAATATCATACCAAGAATGCCCAATATATGCTCGACTGTGACTACAAAAAGCAAAACCACTGCATCTCTCTCCTACTGCCGAATCTCGTCCTGGAAATTGAATTTGGAGTTTTGTTGGTACTAGATTCAGGGGACGCCAACACCTCGGATTGTGACGAAATCCGAGATGAATAATGAAATTGTTTGCCAATAGAAGAGTCTCCCCGATTCGAAAGCAATCTCACTATGCAACTATTAGAAATTTAAGATAAACTTGACAATTTGTCAAAATTGCACTTTTCAGAAAACATTGGCCTTTCTATCACTCTGTATTGTTGTTCGCTGCAAGTTACTGTACTACCAGAGTTCTTGTGATACCGTTCATATACTATTGAACTAGATCTAAACACAGTAACAAAATATCTCTTAATATGCAGCTTTCATATCCGTATCTTCTCTATTCAAGAGTGAGTTCCGTACACAGCTACGATTGGTGTCACTCTGTTTGACTCAGCATAAGCTAAGTGTACATGTATACGATAATTGTCCTTGTGTTTGTTCGTGCATTCATCGCTTTTACCAAAATGGGGCAGACGACAAGGGAGGAGGTGTCATTAACCATTAACGGATACTTTTCATACACCTGTAGCTCTCTTTTTAACAGACCCCCTATTGCAGTAATGCTGACTTTGCCTCTGAATACAATATTACAAACGTCTTGTCTAAGGTTTATAACTGCATGCTTGAATTGATGTAGTTCTTTTTCCATGAATCCAATTAACAACAATTTCAGTTTTCACTACTCATTGCCAAACCCTTAAGGCAGGGCTCGACACTAACGGTGGCCCGGGGCCAGAAAAATTCAGAAATGAAGATTTTGTTGGCACATTACTAATGTTTGCCTTTACTTTTGGAAATAGACAGCGGTAACAATCGGCTCCGTAAGATGCTGAAATAAATGTCAGATGTTGCTTTTTAATTTTGGAAATTAATAACGGTAATATTCGACTCCGTATGATACTAAAATAACATTCGGCTCCGTAATTGTCAGATGATTAATTTCACTTTCGGAAGTGGACAGCAATAACATTTGGCTCCGTACGGTAATAAAATCAATGTCCGATGTTTGCTTATATAAATTTGGAAATGAATAACGGTAATATTCTGCTCCGTATGATACTAAAATAAATGTCTGATGTTTGCTTATACTTTTTGAAAATGAATAACGGTAAGATTCAGCTCTGTTCGGTGCTAAAATCAATGTCAGATATTTGATTTTGCGTTCGGAAATGAATAAGGATAACATTCGGCTCCGGAAGATGCTGAAATAAATGTCGAATGTTTGCTATGATGTTCGGAAATGAATACTAATAATATTCAACTCCGTACGATAATAAAATAAATCCCGGATGTTTGCTTTTACGTTCGGAAGTAAATAGCAGTAACATTCAGTTCCGGAAGATGCTAAAATAAATATCGAATATTTGCTTTGGCGTTCGGAAATGAATAACAATAATATTCAACTCCGTACGATGATAAAATAAATGTCTGATGTTTGCTTTTATGTTCGAATGTAAATAGCAACAACAATCAGCTCCGAAAGATGCTAAAATAAATGTCGAATGATCCCTTTGACATTCGGAAATGAATAACACTAAAATTTAACTCCGTACAATGATTAGATAAATGTCGGATGTTTGCTTTTTCTTTCGAAAGTAAATAGCAATAACATTCGGCTCCGGAAGATGCTAAATTGAACGTTCGGAAGTGAATAGCAGTAATATTCTGCTCCATACGATGCTAAAATAAATGTCGGATATTTGCTATTAAATTTCGCAATGAATAACAGTAACATTCAGCTGCGTTTGATGGTAAAGTAAATGTCTGATGTCTGCCTTGACGCTAAAAAATCAAAAACAGTAACATTCGGCTTCGTAATTGTCAGATGATTAATTTCACTTTCGGAAGTGGACAGCAATAACATTTGGCTCCGTACGGTAATAAAATCAATGTCCGATGTTTGCTTATATAAATTTGGAAATGAATAACGGTAATATTCTGCTCCGTACGATGCTAAAATAAATAACAGACTGTTGCTTTTACATTTGGAAATGATTAACGGTATCAATCGGCTCAGTTAGATATTGAAATAAATAGCGGATGTTTGCTTTCACGTTCGGAAATGAATTAGGATAACATTCAGCTCCGTAAGATGCTAAAATGAATGTCGGTGGTTTGCTTTTACATTTGAAAATGATTAACGGTAACATTCGGTTACATAAGGTGTTAAGATACTAGTAAATGTTGGATGATTGCTTTTGCAATCAGAAATGAATAACGGGAACTTTCGGTTCTTTACAATGCCAAAACAAATGTCGGATGTTTACAAATGTCTGCAAATGCTCCCACTTTATCAGTTCAAACGTAATTTTTGACAACCTAAATAGGCATCAACTTTTATAATAATCTACAAGCCTATTTGCTAAATCTTAGAACTCAGAATAGCAGCAAGATGACTGAATTTTCTATTTATTTATTTTAGACACGGGTACCTGTATCATTCCAACACACCCGCTATAGATTGATCATGAAATGAAAAGACAATGCGTACGTAATGACAAGACCATGCGTACGTAATGACAAGACCACCCGTACGTAAGGAAAAGGCCATACGTACGTAATGTCAAGACCATACGTATGTAATGTCAAGACCATACGTACGCAGTGTCAAGAATCTATTAGACCATACGTATGTAATGGCAGAAGCACACGTACGTAATGATAAGACCATGCGTACGTTATGACAGTAGCATGCGTACGCTAAGAATTTCATAGAAATATAATGACAAATGTCCATGCGTACGTTATGACAGAACCATGCGTACGTTCCGAAATGACCACGCGTACGTTGTGACAAGCACGCGTATGGTGTTGGCACGCGTTTTGGCGGCGATGGCCTTCCATACGAAACGTACTCGGCCACGCGTCATGTTCGTCTGGTTGCACTGTCAATAGGGGGAAAAGTCAGAACACGTCTTTTCGAAAACTATAATTCCCTAAACCTACTATAGAAATCGGAACATATCACACTAAAACTGCATTAATTTGCCAAACAATAATCCTCCCAGTAACATCTTGCATGTGCAATTTTGCACGGATAGTGTTTACACATTTAACTCGGTCAATGCATGCCAAATGTGTTCCTAGTTATTCGTCTCTGCTTAAAATTACAACGGAATCCGTTTTTCGATTTTGGCGAGGAAACTGATATGTTTTTCTTGTTATTTCTTCATAATTATGTATATATGCGACCCTGCATCACAAAACCAACAAAAAGTCGCCAAACATGGATTTTTAGTTCAGAACAGATTCTGAAAATGATATATGACTCAATTCAAATTGACTCTCCTAACCTATCCTAAAATTGAAAAGAAAGCGCACACTCCAGAAAAGTGTGAACTGAGAAAAGACAGGATGTAGACCACAGAGCAACAGCAATGAAGGGATTATCAGTTTATGCTGTTCAGCATAATCTGGTAAATTGATAATTTCAATCCGGTAAATTAGTTGATTATTTTGGTTAATCTCAATTAAAAATTGAGCATGCTTTATAAATGAATTCTGTTCATGTTAAATGCAAACTTTCCGCCATTTTTTCCGTCATTCTTTCTAAAATTATCAGAGTTGAAAGTGAAGGGTATGGACAGGGTTTTGAAGAAATGAAAAGGGGACTCTGTAAGAAACACCTAATCACACTGCTCTACAAAAAGGTGTTTGAGAAAAACGACCACAAACACAACTTCCTATCCGTTTTATGATCCCAAACTTCAGCATAACGTAGAAGACTTTCATAAAATATGAAAAACTCAAGATTTGCTAGGTTAACCCATTTCACCAATTTTCAGTCCTCACACACAATCAGTGCGTGTGACTTTTTGTTGATTTTGTAATGCACGGTCACATACCGTGAAAGACGAATGTTTTATGTCAGATCAGGAAAGTTTTCTTTCGAAAAATTGAAACATTTTTAAATTCAAATACATTTGCAATACCTCTTTAACAACTTATTTGTCCAGTCAAATGATTGTTTACACTACCCTGTATTTCTAAAGCATGACATTCAGCTATGACAACGAATATTTAATTGTTTTTTTGACATTTCAAACGGTTTTTTGATTTTGGCGTAAATTATGACTGCAAAATTAATGTGAGAGTATGGATTGAGGGGGGAGTGACAATTGCAAAATATTACAACGCAACCATCATATAAATTGTTTTCCTTATAAAGTGAGAAATAAAAGCAAAAAAAAAAAAGAGCAATGAGCAGAAATGAAGAGATATATTATTTTTGTAAGAACATTGATGTCGCGTTTGGACTTACAGTGAACATTGAGAGAAGCGATGCTGTCTTGCTGGTTAAGCCTGGTCAATTGATGCCCAGTTGTTTCACATCGTAGAGATTGCCTGTAATTATCCTTTGTTGGCACGAAGGTAAACGTACTTGTTGTATCAGTCAGATCTGAATCAACAGCATTTGGGTCATTTGTTGTGACTATCCCAGTAGTCTGCTGAACGCCTCCAAGATACCAGATGATGTCTACTACTGGTCGGCTTCCTACAGCTGTGCACACTGCCTCGTATGTTTCTCCAGCGATCAGAGTAGAATTCAGCGTTAATGATAAAGTTGGTGCAACTGTTAAAGAGTTGAAAGACACACACACACACACACACACACACAAATGTTAGAATCAAACACAAGTTGACACATACAAGTACAAACACATGTCGCACACACAAACACATATACTAATAAAGTCTTATAAGCAGTAACCAAAACAAAGAGTGCCCTTTTCTCGCTTTTAAAGTGTGTATCCTTAGCAGGTTAACTTTCTTTTTGCTTCGAACAACACATCTCGGTGTGACATCTTTTGTCATAATGCGGTTGTTTCTTATTAACACAATGTGAGAATTTAGAAAAGAGTATTGTCAGAGCAAATAATTTATATCAAACTTATTTCGGGATGAATGCCGGGTACTAAGTACTTTTTTCCTCATGTTTTGATCTGAAACCTTGGATGGCGTCATAATTCTGCTCCACATGCTGACCGTTGCTGACGGTGCAGTAAAGGACAATAATATCATCTCCCCCGACTAATTGATTAAGGTCTTTTCTTGGAGATCGTCAGCGACTTTCGGATCCTTTTGTCATGGCGGGTCACATTTCTATGGTACAATGCAGCGGCCGTCCCTTATTTTTTGTCCTTACGAAATGTAACGAATCTTACATTATCCTGCAAACATAAAGGTATACGTTTGTGTCGCATAAATATTACATCATAATCATTAGAAACATGAGGACGAGACGAATATGTTATATAATTATGTCTCGGAAGAATGAGGGGGGGGGGGGGGGGAGGTTTAATGTTGGTCGTGGGCCTATATCTATTTATCAACAATCTGCGAATATTCTGTTTTGCACGTCCTACACCTAGAAACTGTTGTGAAACACCATTAAAACAATTTGCCTCACTTGTTTGTCTTGCAGCACGAGTTTTTATGCAATGATAGAAATATCATATTATAGGAGCATTGTTGCGAAATGGATAATCATCGCACACGACATTAATGTTGATCACGCATATTACAAATAAGAAAGTACAAAAGCAACGGAACACCACGCAAAGGAAACTTTTACTGCAAGGGTGGGAAAAGGAATAATGTAATGCGTTTGCATTCAAGTGTGATCAAGTGTGATCAGTGGCACGTGCCCCGGGCGCCACTCCTAGGGGGCGCAAAAAAAAAAACGAAAAAAAAAAACGAAGAAGAAGAAAAAAAAAGAAAAAACGAAGAAAAAGAAGAGAAAAAAAAAGAAAAGAAGAAGAAGAAGAAGAAGAAGAAGAAGAAAACTCGCCCGGAAGGGGGGGGGGGGGCAGAAAACCAAATCAAACAAGATAAAAACAAAACATGATGACGCGGTCACACGGACAAAATGACCATGCTTATTGTGTTCACACAAGAATTCCAGGTTCTGCAAGCTGAAATACAAAAATTTTCGGCTCGATCGCCAACATTTATATAAAAAAGAAGGTAAGAACAAAACGTGATGATGACGCGGACAAAATGACAATGTCTATTGTGTTCACACATGTCATTTTATATTTAGCAGGCAAAATGTTTCACGGAGCAGCGGCTGCAATTTCTTTCGTTCTGAAGCGATCGCCAATTGGATCAAAAGAAGGCGCCAACGGTTATGAACATGGGGGGGGGGAGGAGGGGCGCAAAAAAACAACAAATCAAACAAGATAAGAACAAAACGTAATGATAACGCGGAAATATACAAATTTCGGCTCACTCGCTCGTACGATTTAGAGTGTTTTTTCAAGTCCTCAGTTTGTTGGTATAAATCGTTATCTATACGGCCGTCACTATATCTTGATTAGAATTGTAAGATTTAATAAGCAAAAAATGACAAGAGTTCCATGTTTTGTAAGCTGAAATACAAAAATTTTCGGCTCGCTCGCTGCGCTCGCTCGCTAAATTTATAAAAAAAAACCAAAACAAAAAACGTGACGATGACGCGGACAAAATGACAATGTCTATTGTGTTCACACATCTCATTTTATATTTAGCAGGAAAAATGTTACTCGGAGCAGCGGCTGCAATTTCATTCGTTCTGAAGCGATCGCCGATTGGATCAAGAAGACGCCAACGGTTTCGAACATATAACGGGGGGGGGGGGGTGCAAAAAAAAACAAGTCAAAAAAGATAAGAGCAAAACGTAATCATGACGCGGAAATATACGAATTTCGGCTCACTCGCTCGTACTATAAAACAGAGTATTTTTTCAAATCCTCAGTTTGTTGGTATAAATCGTTATATATAAGGTCGTCACTATATCTTGATTAGAATCGTAAGATTTAATAAGCCAAAAATGACAAGTATCCCATGATTTGTAAGCCGAAATACAAAAATTTTCGGCTCGCTCGCTGCGCTCGCTCGCCAAAATTTATATTAAAAAAGTGATAAGAACAAAACGTGATGATGACGCGGAAATATACAAATTCGGCTCACTCGCGCGTACTAATTTAGATTATTTTTTAAAGTCCTCAGTTTGTTGGTATAAATCGTTATCTATCAGACCGTCACTATATCTTGATTAGAATTGTAAGATTTGATAAGCAAAAAGTGATAAGAATTCCATGTTTTGTAAGCTGAAATACAAAAAATTTCGGCTCGCTCGCTGCGCTCGCTCGCCAAAATTTATCAAAATTCATTACATTTAAATCACTCTCAAAAGGCCCCTTTTAAGTGCTTGAAAAAGCATATCATGTGCACTTGGTTTAAAGTCCCTACCGGGATGGGGTTGGGTTGAACACTTTTTCAGAAATTAGGGGCGCAATTTTCGCGCTTGCCCCGGGCGCCGTTTCACCTAGATACGCCACTGAGTGTGATGTCATAGGTATTCATGACTTGTATGAAATTGACTTGTATTTGTAAAATGACTTGTAAATTCTGATCCTTATTAATGATAATGATAATGATTATGAATAACATCTACTTAGCGTTTGATAGTGATGTTTCTAAGCGCATCGATCCGGAAAAAAAGTATGACATTGAGGTAAAATACAGCATTATGTTTATGTAAATATTATGATATAAAGACAGCAGCAGCAGCAACAACAACAACAACAGAATTAGGGTTGATTAAACAGATAAGTTTTTAACAATGACTTGAACTTATCAACATTTTTAGCATTACGAATATAGAGAGGGCGTTAATTCCAAAGAAACGGGGAAGTAACAGAAAAAAGAACTATCACCATAACGGGTACAGGTGCGGGGATCATGTGAAAGTTGGAGAGTGGAGGAAGAATCAGAGAGAACGGGTTTAAGTGGAGGAGCGGAAAGAAATTAAGTCTTTAAGATAAGATGGGATAAGATTATTACATATCCTTGTAAACAATAAGGAGGATTATAAAGGTGATACGTTGATGTATGGGGAGCCAGTGGAGGGATTGGAGAACAGGAGTAATGTGGTCAGATCTTTTTGTAAGGGTCACAAGCCTAGCAGCTGTATTTTGAATTCTTTGAAGTGGTGCAATACTCGAAGCAGGGCTACTCAGTCCAACAAGAAGGGAATTCCAGTAGTCAAGATGAGAAGAAACAAATGCGTGAATGAGACGTTCAGTGGAAGACTGATCCAATAACTTACGTATTTTACCAATTTTACAAATACCCCAAGCAGAAAAACATGAATTCTGAGTGTGTTGTTGAAAGTTCAGATGCTTATCTACAATAACTCCGAGATCTCTGATGGACTGAAAGATGGTGATAGCACTGTCTTCAAGGGAAAATTCTGTAAGAGCACTACCCCACCTGAACTTAGAATGAACATATAAAAATTCTGATTTGACACAATTCAGTTTCAAATAATTATCGCGAGACCATTGCTTAATATCATCAACACATCTGCTATGTTTGCAGAATGCTTTGATTTGGGTATTTGGTTGTATAATTATGTAAATTTGAGCACCGTATTCTGATTCCTTATTCGTAGTTCACTAATTTTATTTTCAACAGTATAACATCTATACATATAAAACTAAAGATTATAAGGAGGCATTGGAACCTGATAGATCAGTCACTTTTGGTCCTTCTTGTAATCTAAATGCTATATTACTAGTAAACTTACCCTCAACAGTAACTTGTGCAGCTGGTGCAGGATTCCCCACCTCATTCGAATGACAAACATAACTCCCTTCCTCTGCAACCTGTGTATCAGTGATTGTCAGTGTAGATGATGTGGCATCATCTGATACACTGAAGTCAGCATATTTTGGTAAAGGAGTTAGTTTGTTCCCTCCACTGAACATGGTGACAGAAGGGCTCACTGTATCATCACTCCATGTGAAAATTGATGATGTTCCTCCAGTCACTGTACATCTCAGCTCTGTGTTAGTTCCAGCTTCCACTGCTACAGATGAAGGTCCATTGAGCGTCTGGCAGTGTGTTACCATTATTACCTGCAAGTAGAGAGGGAGAAAGAGAAGAACGGTATCTTACACGTTTGTGTTTGGTGTAGGTGCATGCTGGCTATATTGGACAGTGTAATATTTATTGTATATTCACAAAAAGCACTACATATGCCATCTACTGCTGAATGTCTGATATGTTGCTTAAATACAAAAACAAAACAAAACACGGGACTCTTTAAAGAAAAATAAAGATTTGTCCCAACAATACTGACATAAACTCAGATTTCATTCATTTCATTTCACACATGCATGTTCACATGCATTTTTTTTTATTTTCATTTCCAATCAAACACAGGTAATACACTTTGACATGATTACATATATTGGAACATAATAATCTTAATATATCTTAATAATCTTAATAATAAATCAAAATAAATCTTAAATAAAATAGATATGCAAGATAATGTCTCCACGAGGGAGCTCATAATGAATGTCTTGTAGAGGGATCTTATTATAATAAACGACGTTTTCAAATTACATCGTTATACTTACGCCGTGCAGAATCATTGTTGCAACCGAAATGTACATTAGGTGATAAGGCGCCATGGCTGTATTCTGTTCAAAGCGGGGGAAAGCAGACAGCAAAAAAAAAAATAAATAAAATCAGAGTGCGTGTATAAGAAATACGTTTTCAAGCCATCATAACTCTTGTATTGTCATTGCAATTTAGTATCTATTCATTTCATTTTATTTTCATACTTCTCATTTATGAACATTACAACAGAAACCAGACAAGTTCTTTTACCTTGTGAACAATGTGCAGAAAACAAACAATATACATGGTGATAACACAGTAATTACATGTAATGATAACTGGTCAAAATCGAAATCGAAATGGGGTTGATCAAAGAGAAGTATGACGGGACCTACATGAAAGCTAGCTTGTTTGGCTGTAAGCCCCGAGTAATCAGTGTTTGTGAAAAAGAAACGGAGAACGGATAGAAGACCAGAATGATGATGTAAGGTTGCCAAATTTTATGTAATAAAAAAGAAGAAGAAAAAGAAGTAGAAGAAAAACAAACAAACTATACATTAATATGAACTTACTGTGACCGAGCCATCATTATTATACAGCCTACTTTGGTGTATATACTATAAACTATTGTTGCATTAAAACTTTCACCAGGATATGATCAGTAAGACACAAAAAGTAACATGTACAACTATTAAGCCATTTGGTGCCTGCCGTCAAGCTCTGCATAGAAGGTTAGAGAGGGACAGAGGGAAAGAGGAAGAGAGGGAAACGAAGTAGAGTGTGGAATTGCTAATGATGAATTCAGAGAGCCCCATGGCAAGACCCTAAATGGAATCTGTAACGTGTTGACAAAATGTTTGATTGGACAATAACATACCACAGTATTACATAAGACATTACGACTGTTCAGTGTCTGCAAAATATGCACTCAATAAAAACTCTTTTAATTTACGTTTAAAGGAATATAAAGACGAGCAGCTTGTTATTTCGGGGGAGAGGTCATTCCAGTATCTAGGGCCCGTATACATTATCGTTTTTTTAGCGAAAATTGTTCGAGTACGTGGAAGGTGAAATGCGTCACTTTGGCGGGTAGGATAATTATGAATCAAATAGTTTTTTCTGAACATGCTAGTAAAAACATCCGGTAACTCGTTGGCAGAAAATTTGTACATAAATATGCCGACGTTGTAACTGAACAGATCTGATATTTTCAGTATCTTATTTTTCAAAAATAAATCATTCGTGTGGGACAAATATCCGACATGGTTGATATTTCTGATGGCACGTTTTTGAATACGGAACAGTATATCAAGAAGATTTCTAGTTGCATTCCCCCACACAAGAATACCATAATTAAGGTACGGAGTAATCAAAGTAGAATAAAGATTAAGCAGAATTTGACTTGGAAAAACACTCTTAAGTTTATTAAGAACACCCGTATTTTTAGAAAGAATGTTACTTAAATAACTAACGTGGGATTTCCAAGATAAATCACTATCAATAAAAAGCCCTAAAAATTTTATACTACTGACTTGATTTAATTCAGTTTCATTAAACTTAATATGAAAAGGAAGGGTTTTAAGACTATTGCTAAAAAGCATACAATGAGTTTTATCAATATTAAGTGACAATTTGTTGGCGTATATCCAAGATTGCACAGATTTAAGTTCTTTATTCACTGTGTTAACAAGAGTATAAGGATCTCTGTGTGTAAAAAACAGATTGGAGTCGTCAGCAAAACATATAAAGGAAAGAATTGGCGAGGAACTAGGAAGATCGTTAATGTACAAAATGAACAATAGTGGGCCTAGTAAGGAGCCCTGTGGAACACCACATGAAATTAACTTTAACTGAGAATCACGGCCATTTATACTCACAAATTGTTTTCTGTTTGATAAATAATCTCGAAACCAGTCCAAAGCCTTCCCACGTATACCATAATGTCGTAGCTTGTAAATCAAAATATCGTGGTCAATTGTGTCGAAGGCCTTCGAAAAATCAAGAAAAACTCCAATAGTGTGGGAGACATCATCTATAGCATGAGCAACTTTATGGATAAAAGTGAGTAAGGCATGGGTCGTACTGTGGTTTTTCCTAAAACCAAACTGGGAGTTACAAAAAACTTCACACTTTTCGAGAAATTTGTGTGTGCGCGTATATACCAACCTTTTAAGAAGTTTTGAAAATGAAGTTAACAAAGATATAGGGCGATAATTTGTCACAGATTCTTTTTGTCCTTTTTTAAAAATTGGTACTACTTTAGCTATTTTCATTTTTTGTGGAACTATGCCAGTAGATAACGATAAATTAAAAATGTGTGTTAATGGTATAACTATTTCATTAATGATGTTTTTAAGGAGAAAATTGGTGATTCCATCACATCCAGAGCTTTTCTTAGTGTTCAAGTTTTGCACGATATCTCTGATTTCTTCTTCAATGACAGGTTCAAAAAAAAGAGACTGCTGATTCTGGTCTTTTAGAAAGTAATAAAAATCAGTATTTGAATGCGGAATACTGCTGGCAAGATTAGGTCCTATGCTTACAAAGTATTCATTGAATACTTCTGCCACGTCAGCTTCATCTTCAATATACTTATCATTATTAATAATATGCCTAGGTGGTTCGATGTTATTTTTAGTGTTCAGCGCTTCATTTATCACCTTCCACGTACTCTTGATGTCATTTTTATGCTTGATAAATTGCTTTGAAAAATGCATTCGTTTGGCTAAACGTATGGATGATGTAAGAACGTTGCGATAATGCACATACCGAGACCGAGTTCGACTGTTAGGATCACTTCGGTATTAATTTGTAGAAAAGAGCATTTTTACGGTTAATAGACCTCAGGAGAGATTTCGTAATCCATGGTTTCTTTGGAACCTTTTTACGGTTTAAACGAGTAAATGGCTTAACGGGTATAATGGAATTGAATGCGGACGATAATATTTGTGAAAAGTGTTCAAAAGCTAAATTTGCATCACTTTGGTTATTAACAATTGACCAATTAACGGATCCTAGTCTCTCCCTAAGTCTATTAAGATAAGTTTCTGACATTTCTCGAAAACCAGAATTGGGCGAATAAAAAGAGGCATTACTTATGTTAACATTGGGCAGAACAGCGAAAATCGGAAAATGATCGGATACATCAGACACTATTACACCAAACGTGATATTGGAAAGAGAACTATTAACAAAAATGTTGTCAATTAGAGTTGCTGTGACATCTGAAATTCGAGTGGGCTTCTTTATAAGAGGTGAAAAGGATTCGGATAACATCACATTGAGGAAATCTTGGCATGCGGAGTTGGTATGACAGTCTAAAAGGTTGAAATTGAAGTCACCCATGATGAAACAACTTTTATTCTCCAAATATTTATCAGCTAAAAGTACGGATAAAGATTCAATAAATTCAGTGGGGCTTGTATTTGGAGGTCTGTATATTTCACCGACAACAATACTTTTTCTATTTGGAACCCTAATTTCAATGAAAATACTCTCAATAACTTCAGACATTAAACTGAATTCGTCTAAGAGTTCATAATTCAAATTCTGAGTGACGTAAAGCCCAACTCCGCCGCCTTTTTTACCTGCCCTGTTTTTTGTCAAAAGTGTGAAGCCATCAATGGTAAATAGCGAAGAAGGTGATGTTTCATTTAACCAGGTTTCACTGATTCCGATAACCTGACTATCAAATTTAACTTGATTCACGAACATATTGAATTGATCAAAGTTTTTGTTTATACTCCTTATGTTAAAGTGCGAAATAAAAAATTGGTTTGGATTAGAATGAGATAATGAAATTATGTCGTCTTCAATGTGGTATTCTGTAGGTGGTGTTTGACGACTGGTGTCGTTTACATCAGAATCAAGTATCAGTTCGTGAGCTTGTGAGTTCAAAAAACTAATTATATCAGGGTTCTTACCCTCTTCGCTATTTGTGGCATGTACGGGTACATCCTCTTTGTCTTGTGCATAAGCAGACATAACAACGATTCCATTATTCATATCATTCACACTATTTGACTCAGCCATTGTGAAAGAGTTTCAGAACAGTGGGTATTACATAAACTTGTTGACACAAAACTCTGCTTTTGAACTTGTTTGCTGCTTGCTGTTTAGGGAGAAGACGACATTCACCTGTCTGAGTTATATAAGATGCTTGAGTAGCTAGCAAAGGAATGTCTTTAAACAAAACATGAGCAAGCATTATGCGTAAACCAAGCTTGAAGTGCGAGTACGATTTTTGTCTTGAGGTAGGGATTTCACGGGATGATTTACAAAGAAAAATACCTGTGTTTGTCAGTACAAGCAGCAAGAAAACTGTATAAAAAGCAGGGAGAGACACTGGAATGACTATTTTCCCCTTTGAAGAAATGTGACACATTTGAGTAGCTACGTACGTACAGACATTGACAGCAAAAATGTCGGTTGTACGGTTACAACCAGAAAATAAGAAACACTTGAAACATGTTAACAGCTTGTGTTCACTGGGTGTGGAATAATGACAGGGGGTGTGAATTTGGCTACTGGAGTATCTGCATACCAGAAAAAGAAGGGACAAGTTCATGTGGTCACAAATAAGAATTGTGTCGATACATTTTGTGCTATTATCATAGGCATTTAAAAGTGCACGCTTGGCACACATATAAAAGAAATTAAAAATGTTTGTGGAGCTTGCGTTTGGCATTTCAACATAGATATACCTTCTATAAAAAACAGAAGGAATAAATGACGTTGAACATAATGTGCATAGATCAAAACTTACTATATCAAACAAGGTAAACGCAACTGTCTCAACCTCTGAGAACAGAAGCAGGAATACCATTAACACGAGAACGGAATTATACATTTCTTTAACCGTTTCCAATAGAGACAATTTGTGGTCACCCCTCCCTCCTATACATGTGAACAGAATGACGAGCAGAGATGACATTTTCTTTTTTCCTCTTGTCAACCCTTTTCTATTGTAAACAAGGAAAAAAAGTATCATTATGATACAGATTCTGAATTACATATTACTGGTACAATGTACCCAATGTCATTACTTTTTGGTTGCTGTTGGAGAAAAAAACAACAACAGCAATAAAGTTGGAGGTAATGTATTAAAATCATTCATATTGGGTTTAATATAACCTGCAGTTGAATGCAACAAGATTCATGTCAAGCCATTTACGTACATACCAATGCACAATCCGTGAAATTGTGTAGAAAAAACAAATATTACATTATTTCACAGCATTAGGCGAGTCGTTGAACATAATTTGATAAGGGTAAAATAAATGACAATTATCCGGTTACAACGACTGCCTTGGTAATAAGACAACAGTGGGCTACAGCACAAAACACACTGCTCAAGTATTGTTGCAAACTGATTGTAATGGTGTGGCTACGTATTTCGAACTGAGTATGATTAAGGTGTGAAATACGAATTACCTGCGAGACCTATTAAGGACGACGTTCGTTCGTGTCAAAATCAGTTAAAATTACATATTTCAGATGGACTTTGATAATGTGAAACGATTTTACTGGGAAGCATACTATGGACGACGTCCGTTCATGTCCAAACCAGTTGTGAATTACAAATTAAATTTGGTTAACAAGCTGGTTGGAAAACGTACTGTAGACGGTGTTCGTACGTAACAAGATCGACTAGTTTGGTATACACAGCGTTTAAATACAGAGTCACAGGTTGCATCAGCACCTTTCAGATCAAGTTCATTCTTCTCGTAAAAGTGATAACAATGTAAATCAGTATCAAAGCTCAGTTGTGTAGTAAATGAGGTTTAGAAGGGCACGTACATTTTATGTGGACTTCTTCAAAATAAATGTGGAATGGTGAACTAACCAGATAAGTTGCGCTAAGAGTTTGCGATAGAGGATTCGTCGCTTACCGTAAACGCTGTAGTTTTGTGCTGATAAATCCTTGGGTCACATGGAGATGTTTAGAGGGAAAAAAGCAGAAAACTAACGAACGCAGTAGATGACTTAGCCGAAGATTGGAATGAAGATTTAATCTTTGTATTGGTTCCACACCGCTGTGCCTCTTTCCTTCCAGTAGAGCAGCACTCTGGTACCAGCCACTGATATTTTGGTGGAAACATTTCTTTCCTTCCTCATGTTGTACGCGACTTTCGCGAGGGAACTTCTCGTAGCTTTAAGGGCGGGTGGGAGATCCGTGCGAACGGTTATTCTGCGGGTTTCCTGCGGGTCAGTGGCAGCTGAGGCGTTGGCTGACCGTGGCTGGCGCTGGCGTTGGCGCTCATCAAACGCAGCGAGGACTTTATTTCTGTCCTTCATGTAGACAAATTTTGCGATGATGGCGCGAGGGGCTGGGGCTTGGGGAGAGCCCTCGTTGGATTGGGTGGGTGCATTGCGTCGGGGAAGTCGATGCGCATTGACCAGGGCGATGGTGGCGGCTTCGTCGTGGCTCAACCCTAGGTAGACAAAGGTATCTCTAAGCAGATTCTCAACCTATTGGGTTGTTATGTATCTTTATCTTGGAGGCTGTCGGTAGAGATATTCATTATCTTGTAGACTGGCCTGACTGGGCAAATGCAGAGAGCGATTTGCAAGTCATTATTATTTTTTTTTCTGCTTTTGATAATTACAAACATCTACGTTGATATTTTCTTTGATTTATTGTATTTTATGGTAGCATGTTACCAGGTTGATAGATACACCACTATATACTTCTGTTTTTCTTGAATGTAGAAAACGAGAAATAAGCGGGAAGATATGACTCGGCTTATTTTCTTAGCGGCCACATGTCTAAAGCGACCACTGAAAACCCCCCGAAAGAAAAATCCTGTTAAAGAACCTGCGTATAGCGGCCACCTATCCAACACAGCCAGCGGCCACAAATTTTGTTTCCCGCGGTAGATTTTAACCTGTCTATAGCGGCCACAGATCCAATGGAGCCGTAGTTGAGCCGATAATTCAGCTTGTTTTTCTGCTTTGTAGCCGTGAGAGTAATTCACGGGCAACGTTTGGTGACCGCCACCGCTGCATTCATCACTCATTCCAGTCATTATAATGCACTAGTGTTAAGCTTTCTTCACGACTGTACGTAGGCCGACGCATGATACTGTGCGACCGGTGATAAACACCAGCATTATCCAATGCATGAAACACACGTGTGCATGTACACATTCATGTAGGCCTACATGGAAGTACCTTCCGGGGCCAACGAAACGTTTTCAGAAGTTTGAGGGGCTCTTCCGGGTTTCGTGAGCTGACAAGCAACTGACAAGCAAAAAAAACAAACAAACAAACAAACAAACAAAAAACAAGAAAAGATAAAAAAGGGGTCTTCAGCGCCAAAACATAACCTTACCGCAGCCACACTTCAAGATCTAGGCCTATATCCAGATATCTATTTATTTATAGTGCACCTACGTACTTCCGGGTTAAATAAAAAGTTGTGGGGGGGGGGGGCAAAGAGATTACACCTTATGTATTCCTTTGTATCGTGCAGACAAAGTGGGGGGGGGGGGGGGGACGAGCCCCCTGACTCCCTCCCCCGTTCCGCCGGCCATGCCTACAGATCGTATATAACAATTATGTACGCCCACTATTTTTTTTTATCATGGCTACATATACTAAAACACTGATCAATTCAGTGCTTATTTACGTCTATGTAGGGCAATTTGTCAATCAGTTGCAAAGAAAAATATCTGGACATAAGAATTTCATGAATTTGAATAACAAAGCAGTACCCGCTGCATGCTATAAGGATTAGAACCAACACTTACTGTCGGGCGAAAGCTCGGTGGTCTAGTGGAGATGACGCCTGTCCGGTGATCAGGAGGTCGTATAGGTTCGAATCCTGCTCGAGTATGTACGCCCATGATTCTTTATCATGGCTACTACTAAAACACTGATCAATTCAGTGCTTATTTACGTCGATGTAGGGCAATTTGTCAATCAGTTGCAAATTATACATTTACATGTACGCTGAGCACACAAAGTTGGATAACCTGTCTATAGCGGCCACCTGTCTATAACGCTTATTTTTTGTTTCCCTTGGGTGGCCGCTATAGACAGGTTTGACTGAGTAGGCCATTCGTTTAAGGATATGGACGTAAGATTTGCCTTCAGCTGCTGTGCTACGTGTACTTTCAACACTTCTGATTATATACACGAATTATACAAGTATTCACCATTGTACGAATCACCTAAAATGCTGTGTTACGGTGAAATAGGTACACGGACAAACGGATTATGAATCCATAATAGAAAGAAGCATTGAAGCATAATGATGGTACTTCTTGAATAGTTTGCAGGCAAATCGCTATACCAGGGTCCTAGAGAATAGATATATCAGTCAGAATTGTAAGTGGAAAGATATGTCTTACCTTTGATGACTTATTTTGTTGTTGAAATGTCTTTCACTGGATAGACCGGCGCGCTTTCTTCACATGTAGTTAAATGAAACACTCAACGAAGAAACAAGACACACTCTGAGGCGAGTCAGTGAATTGCCCCCCTCGACTATCGATAACCAAACTATTTGATGATAGTCGATATATCGCCCTCTTTTGACGATGAACCATTTATTAATTTCATAAGGAGGGCGTGGTAGGAGGGTAAAAGAAAATATTTGCATGTGTTTTTATGTTATGCTATCACATACCCTCTTCTGTTACTGGGAAAATATGATATAAAAATATGGGAAAAATACTGTCATCACGGTGATGTGAACACATCTTTGTTTCATATTTTGCCAAACCTTAGGATTCCTGGTGTTAGTCCATTACACTATACAGCTCATCATGATATCCATGCAAGCTTTAACTGACATCTTACTGTTTATTTGTGAACAGATAATGACGTTCTTATTTAAACTTTATCTTGTCGATATTTTTTTACGGTATAAAGTTACAACAGTGAGATACAGCTTGAATAAAATAGAGGAGCCTAATGGAAAAGTTTGGCCTGCGGAATTTTGTCCGAATGGACACCTGCGGGAGACGCGCAAAAACTTGAAATAATATGCAATGACCTTGTTCATTGAAGTGTAGCCACATATAAAAAAAAAGTTCTTTGGCACGCCAGAATTCACTGGTGCCGAGAATATCTCTGTCTTCACCCATTATCATCTCCGAATAGAGAAGCATGTGTGATATACATAATAATTCAAAAGGTGAAATCGTTGTCACGGTAACGGTAGACATGAAGGGTGATTCAATATTTTGTTTTTGTCTAGGTCATATTTTGAAGGGGCATGTTAGTGCTCCCCCCCATCTCTCTCTCTCTCTTTCTCGCCTTTCGTCTCAGTTTTATTATTTACAAAATTGCTTATTACTTTACTGCTATTATTGATATCGCATTCTGAACCTTTCCTGTCCAACACATGAACAGAAGCCAAAAGTACGACTCTATGCTGAAGTTCTGACTGATCGTTTGACCGGAAGAGACTTCTGTTCAAACGATGCTTCGCATCATTATCGTCTGAACGGCAATAATTGTGTGTGCAATATTGTTTGTTTATATGATTGGAATGACCGGTGACTTTATCTGCATTTGCATCCAATATTGGCACTGGTGGCCTGCTTTTATACAGCGTTCCTCTGAAAGAATGGTGTTTGGCATGGACCCAAATTTTGTCTCTTTCTCTCTCTCTTTTATTTTTGCAATGAGACTATAGCACTACTATTAAACGACAAATGCATAGAGACGTCAATACAAATATTTTATATCAAACACTTCAGTTTTAAGAAACCTCGACATGGTAAAGTAAATAGAGTATAACATAAATATTAACAATAACAATGATGTATGCATCTTACTAGTGGATCTTTTTAGAACCAACTCAGATCCGACCTTTTAAAAGTTTTCTTCCATACACATTTAAGTTAAACAAAGTACATAAAATGTCATGAGCATTATTTTTTAATCTTTAAAGAAGATCGTTATGTCTAAATTGTTCGCAGGCATGCAATCAACATTGTATGCACACATTTCTGGTGATGTAGGACCTATACATACAGTATATTCTTGTTCACCATTTTTCTGACGTTTTAATAACCGGCACTGTGTAATGCAATTTGTCCTGGTTATTCGAAGTAATGCTGTAGTAATCCCTTACATATCGCTGTCCAGATCAGTATTCATAATGTTCACTGTCTAATGTTTGTTCTTTGTAAGTGTACACCTCATCCAGTTTTAATTCTGCCATACAAAGGTACAAACAATCAAACAAACAAACAAACAACAAAACAGCAACAAAAGAACAAAGCATTATGAATCTAACACGCATGTTGTTAAAGCACTTACACAGTGTAATATCAATACATTTGACACATTGAGATTTGGGGGAAAACTTCATTTTTGCAGCTTTATTGCGTTCTTCTATTGGTTGGTTTATCTAATACAGAACCTACATCAAAATCAGAAAATAATGTAATATTGTCCAAATAATTCATATATTATAGAGTGGATAAGAGACAGTTCGCCTTACAATAAAGGATGGGTTTGAAACTACGGGTCAAATTATTACCAAATTCAAGAACAAGATTTATCATTATCATTTTTTACATCATAAAGACTTTCCTTCATTGACTCAAGATTAAGGTTATCATATCGGAATAGATTCAAAGAGTGTCCCGTCTAAGTTTCGAAGTGACAAGTGTTACATTTTGTAAAAGGACGAAGACAATCAAAACCAAGAGTAATATTGTCATATCAGTCATTGATTCGACTGATACTAAAAGTATCTCTCTCTCCCTCTCTCTCTCTCTAAATCATATGTTTGGATATGATTATGTACATACAGTAATATAATATCAATATAACCCACATACTGAATGAGGTATGTTGCACTATGATACATGCAAGTAGTTCCGTCACATGGGCTTATAGTTGGGACTCGGCTGATCAACCTCAGTGCTGTTTATCAAAGGACTGCGTGATGCGGTTTCCGGCAATAAATCAAAAGCTATTTCTTGTTATTTCTTTCCAAACGTAGTTTCAAATTTATCGGTAGAAACTTTGTGACATCTATCACCTATAATATCTGTGGGTATTTATTGAATCGTATTCCTTCGGTACGATAGAAAAGTTATAATGTTTATTCTAATGGACATCTAAATTAAAACTTAATAGTAATACAAATCACAATGACAACCATAATAACAACACAAATGTCTCTTTTAAAAACATAAAGAACCTCGGAAAATGATATTGAGTGCGTTTTTTTTAAATATGTGAATTACCATGAAAACGGCATTCTAGTATTTATAAGGTTAGATTAATCATTATTTTCATTATCGAAAACCCAGACGTCAGATTCAGAGTCGTGTCCTTGTCGCCATACAGGGACTGTACAGGGTGTCATACAATACAATTATTTACTGCTGTACACTAATTACATGTACATTGAATAACACTGGTAACTACAGCAAAATGATAAGAAAATAAATAACTTAGAAAGAATGTCCACAACAATAACATGAGTAATGTGATGACTGTTGAACCAGCGTACTTACACCACCATGTTTGTAGTTACAGTAGGCCTAAGCCATCAAGAAAATGTTCATTTTACTAGTGATACGTAAACAGGCACTAACAAGCATGTGGAAGCTGTGAAAGGCCAATTTCTACAATTGAACTTGTAAAATTATCTACGAAACAAATTTTTTACCAATAATAACTTGTGGACATTTTTAAGCCTCCGCAAAAAGGGTGCCGGAGGCATTATATGTTTTCGGGTTGTCTGTCCGTTCGTCCGTACGTCCGTTCCCATTTGTATACGCGATAACTTGAGTAATATTGATCGGAATATTACCAAACTTGGTCCAACTATAAAATATGATAGGGCAATGACTTGATCACATTTTGGGTGAAATCAATCAGAGGTCAAATGTCTAAAGTCAATGTCAAATCATAAAATTGAATCCGTTTACGCGATAACTAAAGACTGAACCAAGCAAATTTCACGACACTGTGTCCAAGGATGACGTATGGTTGAGATGGGGCAATTACTTGATTAGTTTTTGAGTGAAATCGGCCAGAGGTCAAAGGTCAAGGTCAAATCCTAGAATTATTCATTGACGCAATAACTCAAGACTGGATAAAGCAAACTTCATCAAGCTTGGTCCAAGGATGACGTATGATGGGGCAATTAATTTAAGTTGTTTTTGAGTGAAATCGGCAAGAGGTCAAAGGTCAAAAGGTCAAGGTCAAATGCTCAAAATTTCACTATTTCCGCCATATCTAGGCGATGCCTCAAGGTATTTTCTTGAAACTTAGTGTATACATGTACTACCAAATAAAAATTCCCCAGAGAGAGTTTCAGGTCAAAGGTCAGGTGAAATTGTTAAAATTTCACTTTTTTTTCTCCAGATCTCGCAAATGGTTCAAGTTATCTTCATGAAAATCGGTACATATGCATGTACTGACTGGCAAGGATTATTTAGGGAATCAAGGGGTCATGGGTCAAAGGTCAAGGTCAACTCCTCAAAATTTCACTTTTCCCCTCATATTATGCGATTCTTGCAGGATTTTTCTTCAAACACAATGTATTATCACATAGATATTCTCTGAAAAATTTCTTGCAAAAAGGTCAAAGGTCAGAAAGTCAAAGCTCAAGTGAAAGCGCTATATTTAATTCTTTTCCTCCATATCTTGAAAGTGACTCAAGGTATCGTGAAACTGAATAGATATAATATATGCATGTTCTACCCAACAGTGTTTCTCTCGGGAATTTTAGGGTCATATGGTCAAAGTTCAAGGGTCAAAGGCCAGGCTAAAATAGATTTTTTTTTAAAAAATACTGAAATTACACTTTTTCTTCGTACCTTGAAAACTACTCAATGCACAAACTTATAAAGGGTCAAAAGTAAAGTCAAAAATCCTTATTTCCCCAAATACATAGGGCCTGTCTGTACTCTTAGACTATATAGCAAACCTACTTCAAGGAAAGTGAATATTGAACACATTTGTTACATATCTGTCATTTCAACATGTTGCCAGTTATGTGAAACTGCCATCACACATTGTCAAGACATTGTACTACAGACCTATGAGGAGAACCATGCATTATGGCAGAGGAATGCCAGTCGCCATAGCAATATTTCTAGTTAAAGGTACATTTCATACGATATTTGAAAAATCTGTTCGCATTAACACGACTCAGCATTGCATAAAAACAAGCAAAATAGTACTACTCTACGGGCGTGCAGGGAGTCGTTTTTGCTGTGTTGAACATTGATAAAGACGTAAAAACCTTTAGGACAATCACGGCACAGGAATACATAAGAATTGAAATAATTGATATTCTGTTGCAGTTTGTTACGTTTCTGTTGAAAGGCTGCTCTATTCTCAAATCTTTGCTCAGTAGGACCTAAAAATGTAACGTCAGTCAATTAAGATTAATTAGCTCAGGAGGACCTACAAAATGTAAAGTCGGTCAATTAAGACTTGAAGCGGGCACTAACAAACACTGACACATCCCATAATATATGAAAATTAACTCAAGCTACAATTAGCGTCTATCAAAATGGTTTTTCATCGTTATGGACGCCTAGACTGTTATATCCGCAACAGATTCATACAATCTCTCATCTAAGTTCTGGAGTGACAGGTATTCCTGGAAAGAGCAAAGTAAGCACAGTTGAATGGAAATAACTTCATATTAGTCTTAAATCATTTCTGTGATCAATTAACCTTTGATGTATGATGATATCTAAAAGAATTAAGACATACCAAAGCGTTCAAATGCCTTCATTTTAATAATGACATATTATTACATTAATCGTTTCCAATTCAGTTTCATTTAACACTATTCAATTGTGTATAATCAATACGGTCCGACAAACTATATGTTCACTCTCATCAAATTTTAAACTAATTAATCAATTAATAATCTTTTAATCAAAAAGATGTTTTATAACATAAGAAAGGAAGCACAGTCCTGTGCAAGTACAACCCAGCTTGAATTTACGTTATAACACAATAAACAAACAGTGTTTGATAATACACTGTATCTTTTACGACGAGTCAGTAAAAATACTCATCAATAGAATGATGTTTGACTCACTAAACCTGCATTTGTGAAGGTGCTACTTGATTGGTAAATATTCGTCTGGATTTGATAAGGTTTTTTTTTTTAAATGTTTATGTGACTCCAGTATTCTTTGTCGTGTAATGGTGAGTTGAGTTTAATTCTTTTTTCTGCCTTTTCTTTCCTTTTGTCCAGGCGCGTGGTAAAGAAATACAGTTGACACGGAGTGATTTGTACTTTTAACAAGATACATCTGCATAGGAAAGTAAACAGTTTTACAACAGCTAGATCGACAATAAGTTCATTAACACAATATAAGAAAAAGTTAATATCATGAGGAGCATCTTTCACTCTGACGATGAAAGAAATGAAACCGGTAACATAGCTTACGTGATACACTTCCATTATCGGCTCAAGTTTCCTCTGAATGACGTCATAAGAGCATCTCTTTGCTGGCACTATTTCCCAGCAGCTGGTCATTATAGAGTATCTGAGGAAGGAGGAGAAATAGACATTTTCAAGACCTTTTGATCTCCTTATATACTGATCTGTGTTTTTATTCATTAAACAAATTTGATAAATACGCAATGTGCCATTGTCGCGAAAGTGTCGCATCTAGACTGATTCCGCAAAAAGCGCAGTTGGAATCGAGGAAAATTCTCATCAACGAAAACAAGCAAACAACAGCAAAATCCACGCACACACACATTATACATTCACCTGCTAGCAAACAGAAAATGAAGGTAAATACTCACAATTCTTGACCACAGTGAGAAGGGCGTGGCATCTTGTATCCCTTGGTAACCTGCTGCTTCACCATGTCCATCGTCATTTTGGGATATGGCCTTGCTCCTTGAAGACATATTAAACATATCACGTATTTCAACATTATATCTAATAGTGTTTAAGTTATTTTTTTCTGTTTTCTTTTTTTTTTTGCTACCTACTTTTATACTCTTTCTTCACTGGCAGTATAAATCATGATTCTCAAAGGAATGCACACTAATTGTAAATCTCAAGACATTACATTTTTTTTTTGTAAATTACGTTCACAAATATTATGTGTCATTTTACATATCATAAAAGTTCTATATTCTGGTATGAATTATACGGGGAGAATAACTTCATATTATCACTTCCTTTAGTCTAGATCGAGGTTAATGAATTATGTGATGTAATACCTAGAGTGACGATCTCCCAAAGAAGGATTCCGTATGACCAAATATCGCTTTCTAGAGTCCAATTTTTATTCTGCATTCCTTCAGGTGACATCCAGCGTGTTGGCTTCTGCAAAAAAGGGGAAAAAAAGTGAACAGCATATCTCATACATTTTAAAGAATACAAACATTTTTACCTCCATTCAATTTCACGTTAATGAACTAAGCAAAGACAGGTATCAGTGTGTTGTCTTGAGTAGCAGATTCTCAGACTTACTGTTTTGAGACTAAGGAGGGAATGGAATAGGCCCTTTAACACACAATCTTACTTTTTTGAGTTGATTGAGATATACTCTGTGGCAGGAAAACATTCGCGCAGTAGTAGGAGAATTTTTTTTCCATATAGGTGTGTGTGTGTGTGTGTTTTATTGATATATGTTATATGATGTAGGTATATCTAAACCCTTTTCAGAAAAAGAAAAAAATAATGTCCTTGTTAAGAGGGGTATCTACTTCTTGTTAGTAATCATGTTCAGATGGAATTATGCAAATTCCTTCTACGATTGTATCCTTGAATAATATAGGTTTTCCCGGTCAATTTCATACTTTTGTCATTCAACGTGTTCAAGTTCCTATTCTGAGCATTCGGTTTTACGCATTCAACGCTGGCAGCACTTTTCAAATCGGCAATCACATTAAAAAATCCAGTCATTCGAATTCACTATCGGAGCATTCAAATTTAAGTGAGGAGCACGCATTTCAGCAGTGAGCCTTCAAATTGATGTCAATCTGGCGACGGAATCTCGTCGGCCACCTATTCATTGAAAATTTTGAACTCGGGCTTCACTAAAAGGAGTACAGGCACATGTCCCTCGGATAATACAGGACATAAAATGGAGGTCCCATGTGTGAGAGAGTAACAACTCATGCACGTAAAAAATCCCTCTTCATGTATACTCATCGCAAAGAGTAGGGCGTTTAAGCCGGTCAAGTGGTCTCACCTACACCCAACTGGACCCCATCGTGCCCATGGAAGACCAGCTTTTGCAGCTGAATATGGGCTATCGAGCCATCTTCTCAGATGGAAAATGAAACAAACAAACAAACGAATATTATAGGAAATGTATAGGCCTACAGACGAGCATAATATGGAAGGTTTATTGACACCTTCGGGAAAAGAAAAAACCCATCAATTTCGACTACATTAAAACTGATAACATGAACAATGAATGCATCTAATTTGGTGTTTTTTGCTATCTTATTGGTTTACTTTTGAGGGACTATGTGAGATCATTGTGCGTCAGTTTGTCTTCAAATTGATACATTGTCATTATGTGGTTAGTGTTGGGGCGAAAGATGATTAGACTATCGTTGTGTTGTTTGGATGCACTGCTGATTGGACCTAACAATTTAAAATTTATTGAGATGAGAAACAAGACTGTTCTCTGTTCATTGCAATGAACAGAGAACAATGTAGGACCTTTGAATAATCATAATTAGATACTGTACTATTAAGCCTTCACCGGTTGTGTGTGCCTTTTCTCCTTTCTTTAAGAAGGAGAAGAAGAAGAAGTTTACTCCATTTCCTCTTTAAATTGAGTGCAGGAAGTACGAACTTGGTCGCCTGTAAATGAAATTACACGCTCCAAACAAGCTCGGGACTATCACAGGACTATCCCGTGAATTTGAATGCACGAGTGGGAAGTGCAATGCTCATTATTTGGAAATTGAATGCCCGATCGTGAATATGATTTGACGAAAACGAAATAGAACTCCCATGAGTGAAATTGATGCCTCGGATTCTGAATTTGAATGTCCGAATATTTTCGCCTGCGTGCGCTGTGTGAATTTTGAATGCACATTAATGAATAATGGAATTGCAAAAGTATGAAATTTACCGGTAAAACCTATACTTACCCTCCCAGAGGGTGAAATGAATGACGTCATACCGTAGTCAGAAATCTTACAGATCCTGTCTTCCGTCATTAAAATGTTGTGAGCACACAGATTTCCATGGATAATCTAAGGAAGATATCAAATTGTGAACACTCTGATAAGAAATATCATGGATTACAGGCTTGAGTGAACGTTATTATATTGCATATAATTATTATCTTTTTCAAAACGCAGGTGGAAGGAACACACACACACACAACACACACACACACAATGGGCTCAAGTCACAGGATGCGATTTAAATCTGTCATATTCATATGGATGAAAAATCATATGTGGAGGAAGTTGGTACATTTTTGTGGGGTTTTATAATTATGTTCCAAGAAAGAAAGAACACCATCAAGTACACATTTACATGTGTGTGTGTGTGTGTGTGTGTGTGTGTGCCTAAACAGAAATTCAAGCATATTTTGTTGTGACAGCTCTCATGTCATAATTGGTGCTCTGTTCTTTTCCTACATAACGTCCTGTTCCTTACCAATGTCATGAAATGCCTATTAAATAAAACATTCCTTTGTGGATCAGATTCAATTCTTGTGGACAACTTTGCCGTTATCGGAAGAAGGCAGAACTTATTTTGATTCTTTGAAATGTGATTGCACACTGGGTGGACGAGGTGTATTACTGATGAACATTGTATTTCTCCATTAGGGTACAGTCTTCTTCCAGTGAGCCCTAACATACTAATGCGATGTCTCCAGAGGATCTTTTTTCTTCACTCAATGACAAAACTATGCATCAATTCAGTCTTCGTCTTGTCTTTGTTTGCCGATAGCATATATAATATCTCATTATTCTCTTACATGATCCAAATATGCTTCTTGAAACTGTCTATAGTAGACTTAATCATTAAAAAAATGGATTCAAGATTCATAATTGGTGCTCTGTTTTTTTCCTACATAATCACCTGTTCCTTACCAATGTCATGAAATGCGTATTAAATAAAACATTCCTTTGTGGATCAGATTCAATTCTTGTGGACAACTTGTGGACAACATCTAAGAAACTGATAATAAGCAGCTACATCCTAGAAACCTTAAAAGCTCTAGATTTCAAATCTGAATCAGTAGCAGGTGTCTTCTATTATCTTTACTCATTTCATAAATAATTTGTACGTCTGCATTACTTGCACTTATATCAAATAGATACAAATTGACATTTCTTGCATAATTACCTTGTTGGACGCAAGGAATTCCATTCCTTTTGCCACCTGCCAGGCGAACTTCAGTAACTTGGACTCATCAAAGCGGGGTCTTGCTGGCTTGATGTTCCCATAGGGAGATTTTGAGGACTGGTTATTAAACTTTAGAAAAGTCAGCAGTGTCCCACCGGAAACAAATTCGTGTACAATGGTACCTGTTTGATGTCACAATATATATTAATTTTTACAGTAGTCGATGCAAAGGCCTTGAATACTTCAACTTTGCAGATATTGTTTTTTTTTTCTTGATTATTGCCAACATAGAATATTCTAAGCAAATGAATGTCATTCAATAACTTTGCTTAACATCATGAAAAGAGCAAATCAAACGCTGTTTATAGCGCTTTTTTTCCATTGAAAGATACTACGCTTAGATAACGCGATATTTTATTTTTTTTTTTCTCGGAGTAAACTGATAATACTTACGATATTCTTCACAGAATCCAAGACACCTCACGATATTTTGATGGTTTGGTAGTTTTTGCAAGTATTTCACCACCTGCAGAAGGTCTGGAACACTTACTGTATAGCAGAAATTAGATATTTTGATGATTAAAAAAGATGCATGAAGCTAAAGGAACGAAAGAATCATAATTGACATTCGAAATCACAATTTCCTGCTAGTCTACGGTTTAAAAGCATGCTTTAAACAAAGAGATTTTCTTTTTAAGTCGATCAGCGAAATATATACTTTTTTGTGTTACGAATTCCAACATTTATTCTTCAAGACCCGTCGTAAACATATTTTCATGATCATTTACATACAAATCATTGTCACAAAAGTATTTTTTTTTCTGTACAATGCCTTACTGTATGATTTTACCCTTAAACATGCAGTGAGGGCTTTATAATGCATCTATTTTTTTAAATACTCTGTATTTCTTTTTTTTTAAATACATGATTGCAGGCAAATGGCATTTTCAACCTTAGAAATGCTTAAGGGGACACCTGCTGGCATTTTGTATCATCATGAACTAATGCTGTTGCTCTTAGACGTATAGCTTCAAATATCAATCAATTACTTTGTAAGTTGACTTTTTATTATTTAAATGCTTAAAAAAATCCACAATTAAACAGAAAAGCAAAACATCGTGTTATCTAATGAAAACAGTATCAATGATAACCTGTGATCTGCCTCAGGGCTACCGGAGCCACTCCCTGTTTTGTGCGGAGTTCACCCTTCCACACGTCGCCAAACTTCCCCAAGCCGATGGAACCAAGTCGAGAAAAGAACGTTAAGTTTTCAGGTTCCAGAGCAACGGTGCTTGGTGTAAGTGGCTGATATACAGCATTACCTGTCAAATGGAGGAAAATAAGCTCTCATGTTTTCATTACAGTCTACCCTCTTTTTTGTTTGTTTGTTTGTTTGTTTCTGCGTTTGAGGACGTTTAAAAAAAGTGACCTCTTGTATAGTGATGCTCTGCCATCACAATACTTGACTATTAGTTAGGATTATAGCTTGTAATTGGTTTGGTCATCAATATTGAAATACTTCATACTACGCCCTCTGACGTCATCAAAAATATCAAAACATATCCACTTTCATCATATTGAACCTAACCAGCCACTTCTCATCTGTGTGCAAAATATGGCAACGGCAACTATAAACGCACGCACACACTCACACACCTACACACGAACCCTCCCATGTAAGAACATGCATGTATATTATAGCTACTATAAGAATGATTACACTGAACATGCTGAATGAAGGGAATATATTGCCGCACTTTGTCTGATTTATATATATGTATATATATATATATATATATATATATACATATTATTTTACATATCACAAATACATGATTATATTATATCACCTGAAATTAATAATGATATATATGCAAAGAAGAATGACATCAAATATTCACTAGCAAGAAAAATTGATGATTTAGGACCATTTGTTAACTCAAAACAACAACGATACCGTGTGTAAACAGGTGAAATACAACCTTTGCTTCTGCTTTCGATCATCTCATAAGCACTGTTCTCGTTGCCTCCAGATAAGCCTGTCCTAATATTGTACAAACACGAGGAAAGTGAATAAATAATTGTTAATTATGCATTTTCTTACTGAGACACAACAAACGATACTGAAACCGTAACTGTACACAATGATTTTGGTATCAAGAGTAAAGGTTAAACCTAAATGTTCATAGTAGGCCTACCATCTCTTTGTTCTGCGGCAATTGAAAACTACTCCTCTTTTTATCAGAAAGCAAAATGCTGGGATTAACGGGTGATGTGTATTGTTCTTACCTTGCCTGCTTCTCAGATGTACTTGGCACTAAAAGCGAGGGAAAAGAACAGAAACAAAACGAAATTGTACAAAATCATACCTGATATAACGAAATTAAGCAGAAATAAATCAAATCAAATCAAACAGGTGCCGCATTGTATAAGTTCTATCTATTCTGAATTTTTTTCATTACTGTGATTAAATAACAGTCATTATTGTTTATTATTGTTGTATTACTGTCTCATACGGTAATTACGGAAAGGTCCTAATATGGGTCCTTCTCTACTCATTCGGCCTTCGAAGATGAATTTTTTGATGTAACTATGTTTGGGTAATTGTAATATTAACCATTATATTTCCATCTTCTATTTATGAACGTCTTTAGTCAGGATGAGTGAGAGAAAACGTGTTTGTACAAATATGCACACGCACGCACACACAAATAGTATTTTAGCGGTACGACACACCACATATAATTATCGTTGTCAGGACTGTTTCCATTAATTTTAATCAACCTGTAGACTTTGCTTTTACAAAAACGTCCACGTGTGTGCCATGCACGAGGCAGGCCAAGAACCGTCACTATATACCCACATTTTTTGATTTTCTATGAAAAGAGTAAGAAATACATACAATAATGAAAATGATAGTATCATAATTATTATGGTAATGATGATGATAATAATAATAATAATAATAATAATAATAATAATAATGATGATAATAATAATAATAATAATAATAATAGTAGTAATAACATTATTATTATTATATTTTGATTATGATTATGATTATATAATCTGTACAATTATTAGTTCATAACAATGACCTACACCAACCTTGACTGGAAGCTTTGGTCTGTTTGTAGAACTGCAGAATATTTACTGCTACGGAAACAGCTAGCAGTACCACCATGATTGACACAGCGGCTATCATACCAGACGAGGGACAGTCACAAGGACAAGCGCCACCTAGATTAATAATAATAATAGATAAAATAATCATAATCATGATAATAATGATAATAATAATAATAATAACAATAATGATGATGATGATAATGATGATGATGATGATAATAATAATAATAATAATAATAATAATAATAATAATAAATCATTTGTTAAGCGCAGAAACCATGTCGATATATTCTCCTGCGCTACAAGAGCTCTTAAATCCCTATGCTGCATAATGCTGCATGGGAAGTAAAAAAAGAAATAGGTCTATGCTAAAAGAAAGAAGTTTTCACTTTTGAAATAAAGCTGTCTAAAGTCTGACATTTCCGAATGTCTAATGGTAATTTATTCCACAATCTAAGGGCTGCACAAGAAAATGATGGGTCACATAAGGTAACTTTTGTTTTGATTTGGGTTATCTGCAATATCAATCTAGCGTTTGTACTATGGAGATTATGACCATGAGTCTGCGATTTAAAATTCAATAATTCACTGATATAACTAGGATCCTGACCATTCAGAGCTTTATAAACCAGCATCAATATCTTGAAATCAATTCTTTGGCGGATGGGCAGCCAGTGCAATTCCCTTAAAAGTGGTGTAAGATGAGCAAATCTTGGGAGATTACAGATCAATCTTGCACATGAGATTGTGTTTTGAACCCGCAGGAACTTAAGTATCTGTGAATCCGGTAATCCAGTTCAGAGTGTTACAGTAGTCTAATTTGCATGTAACAAATGCATGGACTATAGGTGTCATACTTTCCTGATCGAAATATTTACGAATGCTTCAAATCATATGTCATATAGTATGCTGATTTACATACACTAGTAACCTGAGATTCCATATATTCAAATGGGTATCAGAAAACACCCCAAGTTTCTCACAATATTGGATGGTTTTATAACAGTTTCAGCAAGTGATATGCAATGTGATTACAATTAAAATGACAAAAAATGATGATACTGTGTTACAATAATTATCAGTAACCCTGTTGCTTTGAAAGGAAGTTCATACTCTGAAAAAATGGTGGCAAGTTCTGTAAGTTTATCATAATAGTATGCTTGCTTAAGAGTTAAAATGTCTTCTTGGGAATATCAAAACAAGTGAGCAATAGAATATTTGCTTAGTACGCCTACTAAAGTGGTTTTGGCTAATGCACAATATTTGAACATTCAACAACCACGTAATATGTTCATAATACACACACACACAAACACACACACACACACACACACACACACACACACACACACATATATATATATATATATATACATTATGAACCTAAAGGGGGGGGGGAGTTAAAGAGTCGGTGAACTTGTGTGAAAAAAGAAACGCACGCATTTTAGGGATACAAAACGAGGAGTCTGAGTTGGAAGATCTCGGCCAGGAATTTAAGCAGCATCTTTGCCCTCTCGCTAATTCAAGGACTGCACAGTGTTGAAGAGAGTTGGCTTATTGGAACGTTAAACAGGCTAGTGTCTGGAGTGTTCCGTTTGCTTTATGTTATTCTTTGATATTGTATTATTTCATCTAAACAAGTGCGTCTGTTGAGAGTTGTTCTGAAGTTGCGATGTTTATGATGGTGTTCTGCAGCTACTTGGTCACAATTAGTGATGACAACAACATCGATGTCTGTATATATATCGCCCCTTTCTACTCCGATGTTACCATTAGTACTTATCTCATTTTGAATTTAGATTACATCTGTGGTCCTGCCTATAGGCAAAGCAACTACACGATGGGGTTATAGTCCAAGGTTTGTGCATGGTGATATCATGAGTCAGTCATGCATCTTGTTTGCTTCAGACCCCGAGTCGACAAAGGCCACTCACTCCAACGAAACGCCCCGTTTAGTCTCCAATTCAGTAAAAATGAACGTTTACACGGTAAGCATGTGATGATCTCATTGCTGAAAGCTGTATTATCCTCGCGTTCACGAATGCTTTCCAAACCTCTCGAATATCATTTCCCACGCGGACTTTATACTTGGTGTAAAAACGCATGCCATATGAATCATATGCTTCGTCGAGATGTGATTGCTGTACAAAAAAATATCGAACGTGTTGTAATTTTGAAGAGAGAACTTCCGGATGGCAGAAAGTGCACGTCATTGTGTCAAATGCTTTCTACCAGCCTCCTTCTGCGACATGATGGTGATACTTTGAGTTGTAATTGGTATACATCACGAGGAATTTCCTTATGGCTAATGTTGAACAAGTATTTTCGCAATAATCTCTTCCTCATCGAAACATCCCGGGTGTCCGCTATAAATTTATGCACATTAGAGATGAAAGCGTGATGATAATATTTTACAACCACCATTAACGCTGTTGCTATGAATGCACACAAGCTTTCACTCTGAAAAATGATGACAAATTCCATAAGTTCACAGAAATTATGCTTGTCTTTATACAGTTGTTAGTCTTGCACCAGCAAAGTTACGTTGTAACTATTTTATCCTTTCATTTTGTCGCATAGTCTCTCTAATAAAAATGCAATAAAAAAATCTTGAGCTCATAGTTATTTTGTCTTTCCAAAGATATTGTAATGGACCTGGGGATAAGATCAAAGCAAGCACTAAATATTTGCGTAATTATAATTTCATAGTGACTTGATGGCGTATATACCTATGAGCCTCATTCTTCTTATGATTAAACATTCGAAGTCCAACACGTGGAAAATTCCAAGATGACTATATAAATTTATTTATTCATTTGTTTTTTCATCTAAAGGGGAGGACATGTATGTACTCACCACACACACACACACACACACACACACAAGAAACGACGCACACATTTAAGATTAAAAAAAAAAACCCACAAAAAACAAGAGAGTCTGATTTGAAAGACCTCGGTCAGCAGCACCCTTGCCTCTCCCAAATTCCAGGATTGTACAGTGGTGATCAGAGAGGTGGTTTGTTTGAATATGAAACATAGAAATGACTGGATTATCTGTTTGCTTTACAGCACTCCTTAATGTTCTTTTTTTTTCATCTAAACAAGTGCGTCAGGCGAGAATTAAAATAGGGCTGTTCACAATGGTGGTGTTGTACTAGGTCACAATAGTGATGGCAACACCATAGAAAGAATGTATTTATAACGAACATGGCATTGTCTGCAAAGTGCCCCTTTCTACTCTGTTGTTACTATTAACGCTTATTTGAAATAAGACTGCTTTAGTACTCAGTATACATATGTGGTACTGTGTAGATAAAGGCAACTACCTCAGTGAGGTTAAAGTCCAAGTTTCTGCAAAGTGACATTGTGGGCCAGTCATGCATATTGTTTGCTTTAGAAGTCTATATATTAAAAGGCAATTTGATACAGCATCATGCACAGTGTCGTAACCCATTCAGATCTAAAAGTTTACTCAACGAGCTCATGATCTATTACCGAATGTTGTACTATCCTCGCGTTCACACATGCTTTTCAAACCGACAGAGAAGCAACTTCCAAAGTAGATTATGTTACATGAACTGCAATCCGTAATGTCTTTTAGTACTATTTAAACATATTTATGTAGTCTCGTTCTATACCTCGTTCTGTTTTGTTTGCTTTGCTTCATGTGGTGTTGTTTGTTTTGTTTTGTTTTGTCCTCTGTCTTAGTATGTTTTATAATTCTCTCCATGTTCCCTTGATGTTATTCGTAATTTTTGTTAATTTCAATATTTTGTGCTTGTTTTAATATGTTTCGTCCTCTCTGTGCTCCTTTTATCATTTGATATTTTAATGTTTAAATTGCAATATGTGTATGATTTGTTTTCAAGGGTACATTCTATTTTAAGAAGCCTGTGGCTTTCTCAGAACTGTACCTGCTACATTTTGTAAACATTTTATATCGAAACGATTTTTATTACTGAATAAATGTATGAATTGAATGAATGAATGTATATACTTGATGTTAAAACACATTCGATCTGAATTGTATTTAGCATTGTCGAGATAAACGTGGTCCCTGAGTTAGTTTTCGAACTTCATGCAATTTTGAAAGCACTTCCTGATAGCAGGAGGTGTACACTATGCCAGTTGATTATCACTTCAAACGAAAATAAATGTTATTATAGTGTCACTTAAGTTTGCCTTGCTGTAATTTGTACCCCGCGAGAGATTTTCTTGTGGTTAAGGTTTAGCTTCCGTTTAAGCTATAATCTCTTCCTGTCCAAAACATCGTTGGTGTACGCTACAAAATGAAAGCACCTCACAGATGAGGATGTGACATTATAATGATTATTTGTGAAGAGTTAGCGCGCGGTCTTAGGACAGAACAAAATCTAAAGTCTATCTAATGTTTGAATAGCATCCATATCACCAGTCTATGCATTTTGCAATGACATTTCTTGGTATTTCCTAAAACCTATAAAAAAATAGTCATTCGTCTTGAATGTTAAATCTTTTTAATGGGTCATCCCAAAGTATGCCTTGGATTATCGCATCTATAGAACAGAAAGCTCTTTTCTTATGAATACGGTGTAGGTATACATCCGTTAGAATAAACACGGTTATATGTTATTCCTGCTTGGTTGTAACGCACTTTGTTATAACAAAAGAAAACTGCTGAAACGAGGACTTTATGTTACAATGGGAGTCGCCTGTATTAAAGTGTGGAAAAAAGTGTTCGTTGTTGATATCGACGACGCTAAAATCTTACAGGTAGGCCTATCTGATATCACATGATGATAGTGATACAAATATTTTGTGGTTGCAGCTGATATGTTCTTTACTTATCATCCCTTTAACTGGTAAGAACAGATTGGGTAGAATATATTGCTATAGGGAAAGAAAAGGGGAATCCCCCAAACAAGACAACAATACACTCCCCGTGAAAAAGCCAGCAAATACCAGTAAGATCACGGTCTGTGTACCCGTATAGTGTTTATGGCGCCAATACTCGCTGTGCACAGTCTTAAAAAAAAAAAAAAAAAAAATCATTAGCGTACATTTGAGCTTGACATCTGTATGCTCTGAGTGTCAAAAATTGAACATCAAAATAGGGAAATAATTGAACGTGGATTACTAATGATAAAACGAATGTTGTTAAATTACAGGATTGCTCGAATTATTTTCACTTTTTCCTCAAATTTGATCTTCAGAGACTACCAACGTCACAATGACTGGACAAGAATGAGCAAAGATCGGTTTAATTGTAGCAACTGCAGCTCATGACGATTGATGACTGGAATTTACATGAAAACTGCAGGTTAAAGGTATGGTATTTGTGAAGGTGAGTATTGGCCTTTTCACTTTTGTGAGAAACCAAGTAAAGACTTATGAAATAATACAAAGCATACCATTCTAAGAGGAAGTCAAGGTTTGTTAGATGGGTTTTGGAATGGCTGAGACATCCAAAATAAAAAAAGTAAAACAAAGCGATCCTAATGTAAGATGGATCCCGCCTTTTATTAAGAATGCTCTGTTTTTGGATATCTCAGCCATTTCAAAACCAATTCCGTAATAAACCTTGAATCCCTCTTGGAATTGGATGCTCTTTCATATTTCATAACAACTTTCTCATTATCTCAACAACAACAACAACAACAACAAGAAAAGA
Organism: Diadema antillarum; assembly: GCF_040938485.1. Lineage (NCBI taxonomy): Eukaryota > Metazoa > Echinodermata > Echinoidea > Diadematoida > Diadematidae > Diadema > Diadema antillarum. Next base: position 207,780 of record NW_027272355.1, on the reverse strand, counting down.
TGTAAGAAACTTGAAGTTAGGTCTCAACAAAAATTATAGGATCCCTTTAACGCGCGTGATATTTACCCTCTTGTTATTTTGCATTCACAAAAAAAAAGAAGTTTAGTTATAGTGCCATCAAGATTTTATCTTCTCCCAAATTCATATAACTGCTTTAGATATTCATCTGGACTCTTTCTTCGCAGTTGTACGATTGTATCTCACAAAAAGAAGAAGGTAAAGGCAAACGTAACATGATATCTACTATAAAGTCTAATTTATAACCGATGATCTCGGAAAAAAAAATCAGTATTGACAACTAATATCACATCAATATTTAAATTATGGGTTTGAATTCAATAATAATACGATTCTTTGATCGATATGAGGTTTCTATGGTACTGGTTATCTTTTCAATTCAAAATTTCCAGCATTTCCAGGATTAGAGTTCTCTCCTTTCGACTGAAAAAGAAAAAGAAAACTTTGGACCGAGGAAGCCATACCATCTAATGCATAATTATGTATCATAATGAACATGAAACTAATGGGAAGAACTTAAAACATAAATTATACTTAACCTGCTTACTATCTTATTTCCATTATGGCTGATGTACACACACAGGTTGACCAAATCAGCAAATGCATGTGTATGTTTGTATATTTTTACAAAATACATAAACGTTTTTCTTTGAAAATCAGCTCATGCAGTATTTTTAGATGCAGGTTGTCATAAGCAAAACAAGCAATTTTTGAAGAACATAAGCGCTAAATGTGGTAGGATATTGCAGCGTGTATCATCAAAGGTAGAATACGCATGTATTTTTTATGACTGTATACAAAAGCATGCCATCACCAACCACAACACATATTTCAAGAGCATGGTTGCAATTAGTCTGGATTCAAGGCATTTATCTGATCAGCAAATAGGTCATTACGACAATTATGACTTGCTCTCTCTCTCTGCTTCGAGTTTGAAGAGCGTTACACATCAAAACCGTCGAAAATGGCGGCACATTGCAGTGTGATTTAGCAAAGTACCATTCGTTGCATTTTACATGGGCATACGTATACAGATTAAGCACAGACGCCAATGAACAATCACAAAACAAGTGCTATATCATTATTGAACGAGTCCACTATCAGCTCAGAGTATGATTTTATGACTATGATAGAAGCCAACAGTTTTCACACTACTACCTGTTGGAGATTCCGAAGACAACGGAACCGACGTTACTCCATTTGAGGTCGGTTTAACTGTCGTACCAGCTAAGTAAACTGGTGAATTAAAAAAAAACAAACAAACCACACACACATAGCATGTCTTTTTTATGATTGCATAACAGCATGACATCACCAACCACAAGGCGTATTTCAAGAGCATGGTTGCAATTAGTCTGGATTCAAGGCATTTATCTGATCAGCTATAATGCCATGACGATAAACATGACTTTCTCTCTTTGTTTCGAGTTTGAAGAGCGTTACACGTGAAACCCGTCGTAAATGACTTCTCATTACAATTTGATTTGGCAAAGTACCATTCCTCGCATTTTACATTGCGTATAAAGATTAAGCATATCATAAACGTCAATGGACAGTTACAAAAACAAATGCTGTATCATTAGATAACCGATTTCATTATCACCTCTGAGTATGCTTTTAAGTACTTTATGGTCACTACGGAATCTAAGACAAATAATGAAGGCTAACAGCTGGCACACTCCTACCTGTTGGAGATTTCGACGACATCGGAACCGACGTTACTCCATTTGAGGTCGGTTTGACTGTCGTACCAGCTGAATAAAACACACACACACGGCAAAGACAGTTTAATGTTCCATGAACGATATTGGTTTTATGCTAAATGTTGATATGCATTTCCTTTTGTATAATACACTCAAATAGACTTAAATAAATAAATGAATAAATAAATAGATAAATAAATTCAGTCCCAAATACCGCAACAAAAAAAAAAATCAGTAGCTAAATTTTGTTACTTTGTCTGTCAAAATACTCTACGAAAATAACAGCGTCACAGGCATTACACTTGTTGCTTCAAAATGGTGTTTTAATTGTTTTCTATGTTTGACGGAATAATTTTTCATTATGTTAGGCCTATTTTTCTCTTATATTCTATGCACTCAACATAATCTTTTGTACGTTCTTATTTTCTCAAACTCTTGCGCTTCAGTTATAATAATGGCCGCAATGTACTTACTGCCTGGAACAAAATTTCTTGCAGCTGTGGTGTTTCCAAGATAGTTTCCACTCACACAGAGATACTCCGTATCAAAATCGGGTGTTGCCCTAGTGAAAGCTGAAGCTGTTGAGACTGGAGATGGGTTGTCAGTGACGTTTTCGTAGATATAGAACATTGTGACAAATGGGTTTGGTTGGTCAGCTGACAGGATGGTACAGGTCACAGTGAGCATCGTTGTAGCTGTGTCGTCACAGAAGTCAACGGTCATGATACCAGTATCAGGCGGGACTACAAGGCAACAGTAATTTTGTCTATCAATTTCTGTGACATGTTTTTATAATGGTCAATATATTCAGTAACATGTTTTTAAAGATTTTCTTTCTATTACAACCATCATTAACCATCAAGTTCTTTTATTGCTTATTTCCTGTTTGTGAATATCCTTTGCTTCCAATACCATTATTGATAGTAGAACACAATAGTTAAAGAGGGATTGCAAGTTCAAATGAGATTTCACACTGGTTTAATCTTTGGAAAATTGAACTCTCTATAGATCTAGTATAAAATATTTGATTTCCACTGTATATAACTATATTTCATGAATTTGAAGATTATATACGTAATTATGCGGAAAAATAACAGTTTCAGAGAGCGATTCCTCGCCAAAATCGGAAAACGGCTCTCGATCTAATTTATTGTACAAAATAGGGAGAGACGTCAAAAGTAGGAAACAGCACCGCTGTATACACTATCCATGAGAATCGCACATGAATGATGCTACTTGGAGGATTATTTTTTGGCAAACATTAGCAGTTTTAGTGTGATATGTTCTGATTTCTACAGTACTTTTAGGAAATTATAGTCTTCGAAAGGGACCACAATACCAGTTTCATAAAATTATTTGATGTTAAACTAGGAACAAGGAAGAAAAAAAAAATAGACGTGGTCTGGCTTACTTATTTTTTCCCAATTGACAGTGCAACCCGACGACATAGGCCGGATTCGTGTCATGGGGATTGCCAAGCTGCGTGTGGCCAAACATTCTTTGGTATGCTCGGAACACTTCAAAGATGAATGTATTTATCAATCTATGGCCATGAAAAGGAGATGAGTTTCTCTCGTCGATTTAAGTTACAACTTTTTTTTTCCAGTTACAACAATCAACGAATTAAAGCACCAACAATAGTACTTTCTACGCATCGAATCTTTTCAACTCCGAGTCCGGTTCTGCTATTAGTGTTGTAGTGCTGCGGTACGCCCTGGAAACACCTTCATGCTCAACTGCAGCTGAGCCTGTTGAGGCTGACTCTTCAACAAGAATGTAAGTTCCACATTCCGAGGAGTATATACCTCAAAAGAGAAAAAAAGCAAGGGTATGTAGGCCTATACACCAACGGTAGCTGTCTCTTGTTGTTAGGCTTCTAATCTAACGCTAGAATTGAACAAACGGTCAGCCCAGGATAGTAGAGACAAATCCTCACGTATCACTTTAGCATTATACTGGTATTCTATGATAATATAGTATGATTCACTACATATCACGGCGGTCAGCAAATTTTCAACTTCAAAAAAAGTCCTGAAAAGAGCATTTCAGCCTTACTGAATCAGCTCTAGTGACTAAAGTTTGGCTTACCGACATTATGAATTAATCCGAAAAAAAAATGTTTCTCTTGCATAAGTCTCTCAGGTGCCTTCCAAAAACAAAGCACACTTCAATTGAGGTGCTGCTGTAAACCTGGCTGTGAGCGTAGTGTTGATGCTGTCAGCTGTGAATACAGCCTCGGTTACACCGGAGCCGAATTAGCTGCGAATCCACCCGAATATACATATTCGGGTGGATTTGGGAGCATTCTGTTCTCCTTCCCCGAATGGGCAAAATTTCGGGAGGGATTCTTGAACATTCGTGGAGGGATTCGGCTCGTCTTGAAATGTTCAAAACCAGCCAAATTCCCGAATACCCTCCAATATACTCCCGAATGTGGCCCTGACAAATTTCATTCTGGCCACATTCGGGATGTATTTGGATGGAATGCGGGTGGATTCGGGGAGGCATTCGGGGCATTCTGGGCAGATTTGGGCCCATTCGTAATACTAAGGGAGTCACGGCCCGAATGATCTAGCCAAATATACCCGAATAATCACGAATAGAGCCGAATCTGCCCAGAATCCCCGGAACACCTTCCCGTATCCATCACAATTGTTACCCGAATACAGCGCAGAATACAGGCGAGTGTGCCGAATAGACCAGAATATGCCCGAATAGCAGCCGAGTAGGTCGAATGAGCGGCCAGAATAACCCGAATAGCCTCCTGAATATAACTAGATTGGCTATACGCGTGCAGGGAGGCCTCGTATTTTGGCACCTATTCGCGTTGGCATTCGTTTTTTTTTTTTTTGTGTGTGTGTGTGTGTGTGTGTCTTTTTTTTTTCGGGATGCCCAAAATTGATTCGGTCATTTCTTGGCGATTCTGCTCTAATTCGGGACCTATTCGGAACCTATTCGGGGAGCTCTCCGAATCAGAGACGAATATGTTCCCAATCCATCTGATTTAGGCCATATTCAGGCAAAATTGGTCCAAATTTATTTGGGAGAATTCGGTTCTGGTGTAACCCTGGCTTAAGGGTCTCACGGACCGCGGCACACAGCTGATAGCAGCTGATGAACGTTGCTGTGTGTAGCGTAGGCCTTTAGGCGCAGTGGAGGGGTGACACACAGCTTTGTGTGTTTCTGTTGAGATATGTGCTCCTCTGAAACAGAAACGAAAACCCCAATCACAAAGACATGCCGGCTCACCCCGGATCTGATCCGGGGTGATCTGGGGAGAGATCCGTGTTGACGCCTTAGGCATCCTTGGACATCCGGGAGGCCAAAACGGCAACTTTCGGAGGTCAAAAACATACGGCGTCATTCGGACCAGGATTGCCGTGTTGGCAGAGCAATCCGGGATGGTCCGTGTGGCTGCCGTGACGTGTAGCTGCCGTGTAGATGCCGTGTTCGTTCGACGTGTAGACGCCGCACTCATCCAGCCTTATCCGTGTAGCTGCCGTGTTGATACCGTGTGCACTGTCATATCAACGCTCGTCGTCGCTCAATCAAGGTGAACTATACCGGAACCCTCCCCCCCCCCCCTCCCGGATCGGAGTGTAGATCCTTGATTATCCGTGTTTATATATGACTGAGACCTTAAGCCCCAGTCACATAATATGAACACGTATCTTAAGGATGATCAGGGGAGTTCCGGGATAGTTTCGCCTTGGATGGAATGTTGGTGACTCTACACACGGTATCAACACGGCAGCTACACGGATAAGGTCGGAACAGCACGGCATCTACACGGCATCTACACGGCGTTTACACAGATAAACACGGCAGCTACGCGGCGGCCACGCGGACCATCCCGGATTGCTTTGCCAACACGGCAGTCCGCGGATGACGCCGGATATTCTTGACCTCCAAAAAAGTTGCCGTGTTGGCCTCCCAGATGTTCAAGGGTGCCGAAGGCGTAAACACGGATCTCTCCCCGATCACTCCAGATCTGATCCGGGGTGATCCGGCATGTCTATGTGACTGGGCCCTTTAAGCCCCTTTTATACTTTCACGGATCGCATCACGGATGACCACGGATCGTCGATCCGGGATCACCCGTACTGTTTCCGGCATGACCGTATTGACTCCGTAAAGTTTCTGTAATTATTCTTGATCGTCTGGCATGTCCGCGGAAAACAATTAAGCTTGCTTAATTTTTCATCCCGGACATCACGGATGAAAATCAATACGAACTCTTCCTTGTTGGCACCGTCTACTCCGTAAGTGTCGCCTCAGTATTCCTTCCTTGTAGGCATCGGCTATTCCGTGTTGCCTCCGTACTCATTCTGGGACAATCCGTGAAGACATCGGGACATCCGTATTAGAATCGGCTCCATCCGGGATGAAAAATTAGGGTATTTTGCCAAAACAAGCTCATAAGGTCCATGAAATTTGCTCAGATCTTCCCCCATCAGTACAGCCATCAATCCCTCATACTGTTCGGACAGTGGTCGTCTGAGGAGCTTAAGTGACCCTGGGCCACACACACCTCCTTGCTTTTATGTGTATTTTGATTTGTTTTGTTTAGCTTTGCCTTGTTTATGTCATGATTTTCCAGAAAAATGACAGTTTGCAACAAAGAGATTTGACTTCATGGTGTCGACAAGCAGAGAAGTGTGTAGGCTGCTGCAGATTTTCAAGTGCGCTTGCTATACTTAGCTCTTGGGGCACGTCAACTGATAATGATAAAGTATTAAAAGCAAAAGTAAAAGTCATCTGTCAACATTTTGGGGATATCCGTGTTAGGACCGCGAAGGGACCCAGTTGCATCCGTGTTCTTTCTTGATATCCGTGTTAGCTCCGCATCGTTTCCACTGTGGTCCGCGTTCATTCCTTGTTTGTCCATGTAGACACCGTACTTGTCCTTGTAGCCTCCGTACTTGTCCTTGCGGACACCCAGTTGGGATCGTATTCACACCAGCATGCGGCATTGAGAGGAAAATTGATATTTTGCATGCCGGAACACCACGGATGACGATCCGTGGTCATCCGTGTAGCAATCCGTGAAAGTGTAAAAGGAGCTTTACTTTCTTGATGAAGGAAGAGTCGGCCTCATGCTGCAGTTGAGCAAGAAGCTGCATCAGGGCGTACCGTAGCACTCCAATACTACCGGCCTATACTCGCATACCAGATAGTTAGTAGCAGAACCAGGCTTGGTGAAGAAAAGGGTTCGTTGTGGAGAACATGCTATTGTTGGTGCTTTAATTCATTTTAATTGATTTGTTACTGAAAACAGTTTTAACTGATATCGACAAAGGACATGTATATTCATCTTTGAAGTGTTCAGAGTATAACAAAGAATGTTTGGCCACACGCAGATATTTCATTCCCCACGAAACGTACTCGGCCACTCGTTATATTCGTCGGGTTGCAATATCAATAGGGGAAAAAGTCAGAACACGTCTTTTCGATCATTTATCACTAAAAATGCATTAATTTGCCAAACAATAATCTTCCCAGTTACATCTTTCATGTGCAATTTCGCATGGATAGTGTATACACATTTAAGTCGGTCGATGCGTGCCAACTGTGTTGTTTCCTAGTTATTTGTCTCTGCTTAAAATTACATCGGAAGCCGTTTTCCGATTTTGGCGAAAGGGCGCGCTCTGAAGCTGATACGTTTTTCTTGAATTTTCTTCATATTTATGTATATGCGACCCTGCATCACAAAACCAACAAAAGGTCGCCAGACATGGATTTTTAGTTCAGAACAGATTCTGAAAGAACAGGCATTCAGCTTTATAATGTATAACTCAATTCAAATTGACTCTCCTAACCCATTCTAAAATTGGGAAGAAAGCACACACTCCAGAAAAGTGTGAACTGAGAAAAGAGGCTCTGAAGTACAGGGTGTACTCAAGCGCTTAATCTTTACCAAGCCGCGCTAGCTGTGCTGTGAATGGGACAAAAGACAGGATGTAGACCACAGGAGCAACAACAATGAAAGGATTATCAGTTTATGCTGTTCAGCATATTCTGGTAGATTAATAATTTTAATCTGGTCAATAAGTTAATCATTTTGGTAATCTCAATTCGAAATTGAGCATCTTTTATAAATGCATTCTGTTCATGTTAAATGCAAATTTTCAAAGCAGTACGGTCATTTTTTTCAAATCATCATTTCTTAAAAACATCAGAATTGAAAGTGAAAAATATGCAAGGGGTTTTTAAGAAATGAAAAGGGGACTATATCAGACATACCTAATCACACAGTTCTACAAAAATCAAAATTTCTTATACAGTTTTATGATCCCAAACTTAAGCATAACGTAGAAGAAAACTTGCGCTTTCATAAGATATGGACAAGATTCGCTAGGTTAACCCATTTCACCTATTTTCAGTCCTCACACAAAATCAGTGCGTGATGACGTTTTGTTGATTTTGTGATGTACGGCCACTTACGGTGAAAGACGAATGTTTTATGCCAGATCAGGAAAGTTTTTCTTTCGAAAAATTGAAACATTTTGAAATTTCAGATACATTTGCATTACCTCTTTAACAACTAATTAGATTTGTCCAGTCAATAATGACTGCTTACACTCTTATTTCTGCGGCGTCAAAAATAACTCGGAAAGTGTGAAATGTGACTCGGAAATGGCGCCAGCTGGGAGTCAACTCCTTCCGAGTGAAAGCTACTCGGACTTCCGAGTCAAATGATTTCACTCGGATTCTGAGTCACTTTCCGAGTCATTTCTGTGGCGTCAAATTAACTCGGAAAGTGTCAAATTTAACTCAGAAATGGAGTCAGTTAGGTGCAATCTATTCCAGCAAAATGACACGGATTTCCGAATTAAAAGATCACAATTTCGCTCTGATACGGTGTCGTTTCCCGCATTGTAAGTAACCCATTTTGGTGTAGTAATGACTCGGAATTGGTGTGCACTTTTCTAGAGGAATGCGGAATGGAGGAATATATAGGAGTTTTCATCGGTGAGTACCTACCTTATTCACAACACTCATATAAATAATTGCCTGAAACATGGTCTAAACAGTCAGTTTTATTTAGGGCAAAATGAACTTTCGACACGGACACATTGACTGGTAATGGCGTAGCCGTAGGCGGCCGTACGGTAGCTCAAATTAGCAATCAAGATCGTATGTGTATTTCATGCATGTACAGTGGAGGTGTAGCTAGGTAGGTTCACATCTATTGTAGATTGGTTAACGTATAGCATATAGCCCAGGGCTACGTACAAAAGGTACGAGCTACCGTACGGCCGCCTGCGGCTACGCCATTACCAGTCAATGTGTCCGTGTCGAAAGTTCATTTTGCCCTAAATAAAACTGACTGTTTAGACCATGTTTCAGGCAATTATTTATATGAGTGTTGTGAATGAGGTGGGTACTCACCGATGAAAACTCCTATGTATTCCTCCATTCCGCATTCCTCTAGAAAAGTGCACGCAAAATTGTCCATCTTGAAGACAAAAAGTTGCAAGACAACTCGCGGCCGCGGCGGATCGGCGAGAAATGACGCTTTTTTTTTTTGTTTCGCGGGGGTACTACGTCACATAGGACACATGACATGTTTTGTCCAATTGTAGCGCTCGTATGTCATGTACACCGCGCTGGGTATTTCTGATGTGACTCTGCGCAGGTGTAAAAAAGTCCGATAACCAAAATGATAACTCGGATTTGAGTCAGAAGTACACGGTTGGCGTTAAATTTACACGGATCGGAGTGAAAAATTTCTGACTCGGATTCAGAGTTGAAATTCTGACTCGGCAGAAGTAAGAGTGTACACTTACCCTACCCTGTATTTTTAAAGCATGACATTCAGCTATAACAAAGAATATGTAATTACTTTTTGACATTTCAAAAGTTTTATTTTTCTTTTATTTTGGCTTTTATTATGACTGCAAAATTAATGTGAGAGTATGGATGGGGGGGGGGGAGGGACAGTTGCAAAATATTACAGCGCAACCATGAGAAGTAATTGGACTTACAGTGAACATTGAGAGAAGTGATGCTTTCTTGCTGGTTTAGTCTCACCAACTGATGTCCAGTGGTTTCACATCGTAGAGATTGCCTGTAAGTGTCCTTTGTTGGCACGAAGGTAAACGTACTTGTTGTATCAGTCAGTTCTGAATTAATAGCATTTGGGGCGTTTGTTGTTACTATCCCAGTAGTCTGTGGTATATTACTAAGATACCAGTTGATGTCTACCGCTGGTCGGCTTCCTACTGCTGTGCACACTGCCTCGTATGTTTCTCCAGCGAGCAGAGTAGAATTCAACGTTAATGATAAAGTTGGTGCCACTGTTCAAGAGTTGAAACACACACACACACACACACATATTAGAAGCAAACACAAGTTTACACATACAAGTACAAACACAGGTCACACACTCACACACACACACACACACACATACTTATAAAGTCTAATAAACAATAACCAAAAGAAAAAGTGCCCTTTTTCTCGCTATTAAAATGTGTATCCGTAGCAGGTTAACTTATCTTTTTGTTTCGTACAACACATCTCGATGTGACATCTTTGGCATAATGCGGTTGTTTTCTATTAAGACAATGTGAGAATTGAGAAAAGTGTATTGTCAAAGCAAATAATTCTGATTCCTTATTCGTTATTTCTTTTTCGTTGTTCCCTAATTTCATTTTCAACAATGACATCAATACATATACAACTGAAGATTATAAGGAGGCATTGGAACCTGATAGATCAGTCACTTTCGATCCTTCTTGTAATCTACATGCTATCTATCAGCAAACTCACCCTCTACAGTAAGTTCTGCTGCTGGTGCAGGATTCCCCACCTCATTCGACTGGCAAACATAACTCCCTTCTTCTTCAATCTGTGTATCAATGATTGTCAATGTGGATGAGGCTGTATTCTCTGATACACTGAAGTCAGCATATTTTGGTGAAGGAGTTAATTTGTTTCCTCCACTAAACATGGTGACAGCAGGGTTCACTGACTCATCACTCCATGTGAAAACTGATGATGTCCCTCCAGTAACTGTACATATCAGCTGTGTGTTAGTTCCAGCTTCCACTGCTACTGAAGCTGGTCCATTCAGCGTCTGGCAGTGTGTTACCATTATTACCTGCAAGTAGAGAGGGATAAAGAGAAGAGCGGTATCTTATACGTTTGTGTTTGTTAAGTGAAGGCGAATGCTGGCTGTATTGGACAGTGTAATATTTATTGTATATTCACAAAAAGCACTACATATGCCATCTACTGCTGAATGTCTGATATGTTGCTTAAATACAAAAACAAAACAAAACACGGGACTCTTTAAAGAAAAATAAAGATTTGTCCCAACAATACTGACATAAACTCAGATCAAAATAAATCTTAAATAAAATAGATATGCAACATAATGTCTCCACGAGGGAGCTCATAATGAATGTCTTGTAGAGGGATCTTATTATAATAAACGACGTTTTCAAATTACATCGTTATACTTACGCCGTGCAGAATCATTGTTGCAACCGAAATGTACATTAGGTGATAAGCCGCCATGGCCGTATTCTGTTCAAAGCGGGGGAAAGCAGACAGCAAAAAAAAAAAAAAAAAAAAAAAAATCAGAGTGCGTGTATAAGAAATACGTTTTCAAGCCATCATAACTCTTGTATTGTCATTGCAATTTAGTATCTATTGGGTTGTTATGTATCTTTATCTTGGAGGCTGTCGGTAGAGATATTCATTATCTTGTAGACTGGCCTGACTGGGCAAATGCAGAGAGCGATTTGCAAGTCATTATTATTTTTTTTCTGCTTTTGATAATTACAAACATCTACGTTGATATTTTCTTTGATTTATTGTATTTTATGGTAGCATGTTACCAGGTTGATAGATACACCACTATATACTTCTGTTTTTCTTGAATGTAGAAAACGAGAAATAAGCGGGAAGATATGACTCGGCTTATTTTCCTTAGCGGCCACATGTCTAAAGCGACCACTGAAAAACCCCTCGAAGGAAAAATCCTGTTAAAGAACCTGTGTATAGCGGCCACCTATCCAACACAGCCAGCGGCCACAAATCTTGTTTTCCGCGGTAGATTTTAACCTGTCTATAGCGGCCACAGATCCAATGGAGCCGTAGTTGAGCCGATAATTCAGCTTGTTTTTCTGCTTTGTAGCCGTGAGAGTAATTCACGGGCAACGTTTAGTGACCGCCACCGCTGCATTCATCACTCATTCCAGTCATTATAATGCACTAGTGTTAAGCTTTCTTCACGACTGTACGTAGGCCGACGCATGATACTGTGCGACCGGTGATAAACACCAGCATTGTCCTATGCATGAAACACACGTGTGCATGTACACATTCATGTAGGCCTACATGGAAGTACCTTCCGGGGCCAACGAAACGTTTTCAGAAGTTTGAGGGGCTCTTCCGGGTTTCGTGAGCTGACAAGCAGCTGACAAGCAAAAAAACAAACAAAAAAAAACAAAAACAAAAACAAGAAAAGATAAAAAAGGGGTCTTCAGCGCCAAAACATAACCTTACCGCAGCCACACTTCAAGATCTATATCCAGATATCTTATTTCTAGTGCACCTACGTACTTCCGGGTTAAATAAAAAGTTGTGGGGGGGGGGGGCAAAGAGATTACACCTTATGTATTCCTTTGTATCGTGCAGACAAAAGTGGGGGGGGGGGGGGGGGGGGGGGGACGAGCCCCCTGGCTCCCTCCCCCCGTTCCGTCGGCCATGCCTACAGATCGTATATAACAATTATGTACGCCCACTATTTTTTTTTTTATCATGGCTACATATACTAAAACACTGATCAATGCAGTGCTTATTTACGTCTATGTAGGGCAATTTGTCAATCAGTTGCAAAGAAAAATATCTGGACGGAAGAATTTCATGAATTTGAATAACAAAGCAGTACCCGCTGCATGCTATAAGGATTAGAACCAACACTTACTGTCGGGCGAAAGCTCGGTGGTCTAGTGGAGATGACGCCTGTCCGGTGATCAGGAGGTCGTATAGGTTCGAATCCTGCTCGAGTATGTACGCCCATGATTCTTTATCATGGCTACTACTAAAACACTGATCAATTCAGTGCTTATTTACGTCGATGTAGGGCAATTTGTCAATCAGTTGCAAATTATACATTTACATGTACGCTGAGCACACAAAGTTGGATAACCTGTCTATAGCGGCCACCTGTCTATAACGCTTATTTTTTGTTTCCCTTGGGTGGCCGCTATAGACAGGTTTGACTGAGTAGGCCATTCGTTTAAGGATATGGACGTAAGATTTGCCTTCAGCTGCTGTGCTACGTGTACTTTCAACACTTCTGATTATATACACGAATTATACAAGTATTCACCATTGTACGAATCACCTAAAATGCTGTGTTACGGTGAAATAGGTACACGGACAAACGGATTATGAATCCATAATAGAAAGAAGCATTGAAGCATAATGATGGTACTTCTTGAATAGTTTGCAGGCAAATCGCTATACCAGGGTCCTAGAGAATAGATATATCAGTCAGAATTGTAAGTGGAAAGATATGTCTTACCTTTGATGACTTATTTTGTTGTTGAAATGTCTTTCACTGGATAGACCGGCGCGCTTTCTTCACATGTAGTTAAATGAAACACTCAACGAAGAAACAAGACACACTCTGAGGCGAGTCAGTGAATTGCCCCCCTCGACTATCGATAACCAAACTATTTGATGATAGTCGATATATCGCCCTCTTTTGACGATGAACCATTTATTAATTTCATAAGGAGGGCGTGGTAGGAGGGTAAAAGAAAATATTTGCATGTGTTTTTATGTTATGCTATCACATACCCTCTTCTGTTACTGGGAAAATATGATATAAAAATATGGGAAAAATACTGTCATTACGGTGATGTGAACACATCTTTGTTTCATATTTTGCCAAACCTTAGGATTCCTGCTGTTAGTCCATTACACTATACAGCTCATCATGATATCCATGCAAGCTTTAACTGACATCTTACTGTTTATTTGTGAACAGATAATGACGTTCTTATTTAAACTTTATCTTGTTGATATTTTTTACGGTATAAAGTTACAACAGTGAAAAACAGCTTGAATAAAATAGAGGAGCCTAATGGAAAAGTTTGGCCTGCGGAATTTTGTCCGAATGGACACCTGCGGGAGACGCGCAAAAACTTTGAAAGAGGAAATCAAAATAAAAAATGAAATAATATGCAATGACCTTGTTCATTGAAGTGTAGCCACATATAAGAAAAAAGTTCTTTGGCACGCCAGAATTCACTGGTGCCGAGAATATCTCTGTCTTCACCCATTATCATCTCCGAATAGAGAAGCATGTGTGATATACATAATAATTCAAAAGGTGAAATCGTTGTCACGGTAACGGTAGACATGAAGGGTGATTCAATATTTTGTTTTTGTCTAGGTCATATTTTGAAGGGGCATGTTAGTGCTCCCCCCCCCCCATCTCTCTCTCTCTCTTTCTCGCCTTTCGTCTCAGTTTTATTATTTACAAGATTGCTTATTACTTTACTGCTATTATTGATATCGCATTCTGAACCTTTCCTGTCCAACACATGAACAGAAGCCAAAAGTACGACTCTATGCTGAAGTTCTGGCTGATCGTTTGACCGGAAGAGACTTCTGTTCAAACGATGCTTCGCATCATTATCGTCTGAACGGCAATAATTGTGTGTGCAATATTGTTTGTTTATATGATTGGAATGACCGGTGACTTTATCTGCATTTGCATCCAATATTGGCACTGCTGGCCTGCTTTTATACAGCGTTCCTCTGAAAGAATGGTGTTTGGCATGGACCCAAAATTTTGTCTCTTTCTCTCTCTCTTTTATTTTTGCAATGAGACTATAGCACTACTATTAAACGACAAATGCATAGAGACGTCAATACAAATATTTTATATCAAACACTTCAGTTTTAAGAAACCTCGACATGGTAAAGTAAATAGAGTATAACATAAATATCAACAATAACAATGATGTATGCATCTTACTAGTGGATCTTTTTAGAACCAACTCAGATCCGACCTTTTAAAAGTTTTCTTCCATACACATTTAAGTTAAACAAAGTACATAAAATGTCATGAGCATTATTTTTTAATCTTTAAAGAAGATCGTTATGTCTGAATTGTTCGCAGGCATGCAATCAACATTGTATGCACACATTTCTGGTGATGTAGGACCTATATATACAGTATATTCTTGTTCACCATTTTTTCTGACGTTTTAATAACCGGCACTGTGTAATGCAATTTGTCCTGGTTATTCGAAGTAATGATGTAGTAATCCCTTACATATCGCTGTCCAGATCAGTATTCATAATGTTCACTGTCTAATGTTTGTTCTTTGTAAGTGTACACCTCATCCAGTTTTAATTCTGCCATACAAAGGTACAAACAATCAAACAAACAAACAAACAACAAAACAGCAACAAAAGAACAAAGCATTATGAATCTAACACGCATGTTGTTAAAGCACTTACACAGTGTAATATCAATACATTTGACACATTGAGATTTTGGGGAAAACTTCATTTTTGCAGCTTTATTGCGTTCTTCTATTGGTTGGTTTATCTAATACAGAACCTACATCAAAATCAGAAAATAATGTAATATTGTCCAAATAATTCATATATAGAGTGGATAAGAGACAGTTCGCCTTACAATAAAGGATGGGTTTGAAACTACGGGTCAAATTATTACCAAATTCAAGAACAAGATTTATCATTATCATTTTTTTACATCATAAAGACTTTCCTTCATTGACTCAAGATTAAGGTTATCATATCGGAATAGATTCAAAGAGTGTCCCGTCTAAGTTTCGAAGTGACAAGTGTTACATTTTGTAAAAGGACGAAGACAATCAAAACCAAGAGTAATATTGTCATATCAGTCATTGATTCGACTGATACTAAAAGTATCTCTCTCTCCCTCTCTCTCTCTAAATCATATGTTTGGATATGATTATGTACATACAGTAATATAATATCAATATAACCCACATACTGAATGAGGTATGTTGCACTATGATACATGCAAGTAGTTCCGTCACATGGGCTTATAGTTGGGACTCGGCTGATCAACCTCAGTGCTGTTTATCAAAGGACTGCGTGATGCGGTTTCTGGCAATAAATCAAAAGCTATTTCTTGTTATTTCTTTCCAAACGTAGTTTCAAATTTATCAGTAGAAACTTTGTGACATCTATCACCTATAATATCTGTGGGTATTTATTGAATCGTATTCCTTCGGTACGATAGAAAAGTTATAATGTTTATTCTGATGGACATCTAAATTAAAACTTAATAGTAATACAAATCACAATGACAACCATAATAACAACACAAATGTCTCTTTTAAAAACATAAAGAACCTCGTAAAATGATATTGAGTGCGTTTTTTTTAAATATGTGAATTACCATGAAAACGGCATTCTAGTATTTATAAGGTTAGATTAATCATTATTTTCATTATCGAAAACCCAGACGTCAGATTCAGAGTCGTGTCCTTGTCGCCATACAGGGACTGTATAGGGTGTAATACAATACAATCATTTACTGCTGTACACTAATTACATGTACATTGAATAACACTGGTAACTACAGCAAAATGATAAGAAAATAAATAACTTAGAAAGAATGTCCACAACAATAACATGAGTAATGTGATGACTGTTGAACTAGCGTACTTATACCACCATGTTTGTAGTTACAGTAGGCCTAAGCCATCAAGAAAATGTTCATTTTACTAGTGATACGTAAACAGGCACTAACAAGCATGTGGAAGCTGTGAAAGGCCAATTTCTACAATTACACTTGTAAAATTATCTACGAAACAAATTTTTTACCAATAATAACTTGTGGACATTTTTAAGCCTCCGCAAAAAGGGTGCCGGAGGCATTATATGTTTTCGGGTTGTCTGTCCGTTCGTCCGTACGTCCGTTCCCATTTGTATACGCGATAACTTGAGTAATATTGATCGGAATATTACCAAACTTGGTCCAACTATAAAATATGATAGGGCAATGACTTGATCACATTTTTGGTGAAATCAATCAGAGGTCAAATGTCTAAAGTCAATGTCAAATCATGAAATTGAATCCGTTTACGCGATAACTAAAGACTGAACCAAGCAAATTTCACGACACTGTGTCCAAGGATGACGTATGGTTGAGATGGGGCAATTACTTGATTAGTTTTTGAGTGAAATCGGCCAGAGGTCAAAGGTCAAGGTCAAATCCTAGAATTATTCATTGACGCAATAACTCAAGACTGGATAAAGCAAACTTCACCAAGCTTGGTCCAAGGATGACGTATGATGGGGCAATTAATTTAAGTTGTTTTTGAGTGAAATCGGCAAGAGGTCAAAGGTCAAAAGGTCAAGGTCAAATGCTCAAAATTTCACTATTTCCGCCATATCTAGGCGATGCCTCAAGGTATTTTCTTGAAACTTAGTGTATACATGTACTACCAAATAAAAATTCTTTTTTTTTTCTCCAGATCTCGCAAATGGTTCAAGTTATCTTCATGGAAATCGGTACATATGCATGTACTGACTGGCAAGGATTATTTAGGGAATCAAGGGGTCATGGGTCAAAGGTCAAGGTCAACTCCTCAAAATATCACTTTTTCCCTCATATAATGCGATTCTTGCAGGATTTTTCTTCAAACACAATGTATTATCACATAGATATTCTCTGGAAAATTTCTTGCAAAAAGGTCAAAGGTCAGAAAGTCAAAGCTCAAGTGAAAGCGCTATGTTTAATTTGTTTCCTCCATATCTTGAAAGTGACTCAAGGTATCGTGAAACTGAATAGATATAATATATGCATGTTCTACCCAACAGTCTTTCTCTCGGGAATTTTAGGGTCATATGGTCAAAGTTCAAGGGTCAAAGGCCAGGCTAAAATATTTTTTTTTTTAAATACTGAAATTACACTTTTACTTCGTACCTTGAAAACTACTCAATGCACAAACTTATAAAGGGTCAAAAGTAAAGTAAAAAAAATCCTTATTTCCCCAAATACATAGGGCCTGTCTGTACTCTTAGACTATATAGCAAACCTACTTCAAGGAAAGTGAATATTGAACACATTTGTTACATATCTGTCATTTCAACATGTTGCCAGTTATGTGAAACTGCCATCACACATTGTCAAGACATTGTACTACAGACCTATGAGGAGAACCATGCATTATGGCAGAGGAATGCCAGTCGCCATAGCAATATTTCTAGTTAAAGGTACATTTCATACGATATTTGAGAAATCTGTTCGCATTAACACGACTCAGCATTGCATAAAAACAAGCAAAGTAGTACTACTCTACGGGCATGCAGGGAGTCGTTTTTGTTGTGTTGAACATTGATAAAGACGTAAAAACCTTTAGGACAATCACGGCACAGCAATACATAAGAATTGAAATAATTGATATTCTGTTGCAGTTTGTTACGTTTCTGTTGAAAGGCTGCTCTATTCTCAAATCTTTTGCTCAGTAGGACCTAAAAATGTAACGTCAGTCAATTAAGATTAATTAGCCCATCCGCAGGAGGACCTACAAAATGTAAAGTCGGTCAATTAAGACTTGAAGCGGGCACTAACAAACACTGACACATCCCATAATATATGAAAATTAACTCAAGCTACAATTAGCGTCTATCAAAATGGTTTTTCATCGTTATGGACGCCTAGACTGTTATATCCGCAACAGATTCATACAATCTCTCATCTAAGTTCTGGAGTGACAGGTATTCCTGGAAAGAGCAAAGTAAGCACAGTTGAATGGAAATAACTTCATATTAGTCTTAAATCATTTCTGTGATCAATTAACCTTTGATGTATGATGATATCTAAAAGAATTAAGACATATTAAAGCGTTCAAATGCCTTCATTTTAATAATGACATATCATTACATTAATCGTTTCCAATTCAGTTTCATTTAACACTATTCAATTGTGTATAATCAATACGGTCCGACAAACTATATGTTCACTCTCATCAAATTTTAAACTAATTAATCAATTAATAATTTTTTAATCAAAAATATGTTTTATAACACAAGAAAGGAAGCACAGTCCTGTGCAAGTACAACCCAGCTTGAATTTACGTTATAACACAATAAACAAACAGTGTTTGATAATACACTGTATCTTTCATGACGAGTCAGTAAAAATACTCATCAATAGAATGATGTTTGACTCACTAAACCTGCATTTGTGAAGGTGCTACTTGATTGGTAAGTATTCGTCTGGATTTGATAAGGGTTTTTTAAATGTTTATGTGACTCCAGTATTCTTTGTCGTGTAATGGTGAGTTGAGTTTAATTCTTTTTTCTGCCTTTTCTTTCATTTTGTCCAGGCACGTGGTAAAGAAATTCAGTTGACACGGAGTAATTTGTACTTTTAACAAGATACATCTGCATAGGAAAGTAAACAGTTTTACAACTGCTAGATTGACAATAAGCTCATTTCCACAAAATATAAGAGATGATTAATGCTATGAGGAGCATCTTTCACTCTGATGATGAAAGAAATGAAACCGGTAAGATAGCTTACGTGATACACTTCCATTATCGGTTCAAGTTTCCTCTGTATGACGTCATAAGAGCATCTCTTTGCTGGCTCCATTTCCCAGCAGCTGGTCATTATAGAGTATCTAAGGAAGGAGGAGAAATGAACAACATTTAAGACCTATTTATCTCCTTACTGATCTGTGTTTTTATCAATTAAACAAATTTGATAAATACGCAAGTGTGCCATTATCGCGAAAGGGTCGCATCTAGACTGATTCCCCAGAGAGCAGTTGGAATCGATAAACATTCTCGTCAACGAAAACAAGCAAACAACAACAACAACAAAATCCACACACACACATTATACATTCACCTGCAAGCAAACAGAAAATGAAGGTAAATACTCACAATTCTTGACCACAGTGAGAAGGGCGTGGCATCTTGTAACCCTTGGTAACCTGCTGCCTCACCATGTCCATTGTCATTTTGGGAAAGGGTCTTGCTCCTTGAAGACATATCAAACATATTACGTATTTAAATATTACATTTGATAGTGTTTTAGTTAATTTTTTCTGTGCCTTTTTTTGCTAACTACTTTTATACTTTCTTCACTGGCAGAATAAATTATCATTCTCAAAGGAATGCACACTAATTGTATATCTCAAGACATTACTTTTTTTTTATTAGGTTAACAAATATCATGTGTCATGTTACTATGTAGGTCTATATTCTGGAGCGAATTATACGGGCAGAATAACTTCATAATTATTCCTTTATCATTCCTTCCTTTAGTCTAGACCGAGGTTTATGAATTTTGTGATGTTAAACAAAGAAACAATTTATGTCATACCTAGAGTGACTATTTCCCAAAGAAGAATTCCGTAAGACCAAACATCGCCCTCTAGAGTCCAATTTGTATTCTGCATTCCTTCAGGTGAACTCCAGCGTGCTGGTTTCTGCAAAAAGGAAAAAGAAAATGAACAGCATATCTCATATATTTTAAAGAATACAAAAATCTGTATCCCCATTCATTTTCACGTTAATGAAGAAGTCGAAGACAATATAGTGTCTTGTCTTGAGTAGCAGTTTCTCGGACTTACTCTTTAGAGACTAAGGAGGGAATGGAATAGGCCTTTTTTCACACAAGCTTACTTTTTTTTTAAGTTGACTGAAGCACTCTGTGGCATGAAAACATTCGCCCAGTAAATGTTTATTGCAGGATTTTTTTCCACAAAGGTGTATGTGTGTGTGTGTGTTTTATTGATATATCTTATATGAAGTGGGTATAACCTGTATAATAAAAGTCCTTTCCAGAAAAATCTAATGTCCTTGTTAAGTGGAGTATCTACTTCTTGTTAGTAGTCATGTTCAGATGGATTCATGCTAAATCATTCTAGGATTATATCCTTGAATAATATGGGTTTTCCCGTTCATTTATACTTTTGTCATTCAAGTTCCTATTCTGAGCATTCGGTTTTCAGCAGAGAGCGTTCAAATTCTGTCAAGCTGGCGACGGAATCTCGTCGACCACCTGTTTATTGGAAAAAAAAAGAAGGAATGTACAGGCACATGTCCCTCGGATAATATAGGACATAAAATGGAGGTCCCATGCGTGAGAAAGTCACAACTCATGCACGTTTCAAGATCCCACTTTATGTACTCATCGAAAAGAGCATGACGTTTAATCCGGTGAAGAAATCCCACCTGCATCCAACTGGACTCCATGGAAGACCAGCTATTGCAACTGAATATGGACTGCCCGGCCATCTTCTTAGTTGGAAAATGAAATAAACAAACAAACATTATAGGAACTGTATAGGCCTCCAGACGAGCATAATACGGAAGGTTGATTGACACCTTCGGGAAAAAAGAATCGACTACATTAAAAGTGATAACATGAACATAGTTTAAGTCTAATTTGGTGTTTTTTATTGGGTTACTTTTGCGAGACTCTGTGAGATCATTGTGCGTCAGTTTGTCTTCAAATGGATGCATTGTCATTATGTGGGTAGTGTTGGGACGCTGTCAGCATGCAGTATTATCAAGAAAGATGATTAAATGACGTTGTATTGTTTTGATGCACTGTTGATTGGACCTTGCAATTTCAAATTCATTGAGATGAAAAACAAAGATTACATGAACAGAGAACAATGTAGACCCTGTAAATAATCATAATTGCACTATTAAGCCTTCACTGGTTGTGTGTGCCCTTTCTCCTTTCAAAAAAAAAAAAAAATCTACTCCATTTTCCTCTTTAAATTGATTGCACGAAGTACGAACTCGATCGCCTGCAAATGAAATTGAGCGCTCCAATCAAGCTCGGGACTATCACGCATGACTATCGCGTAAATTTGAATGCACGAGTAGGAAGTGCAATGCTCACATTTGGAAATTGAACGCCCAAACGTGAATTTGATTTGGCAAAGTTCAAATCGAACTCCCATAAATGGAATTCTGAATTTGAATTCCCGAATACTTTCGCGTGTGTGCGCTGTGTGAATTTAAATGTACATAAATGAATTGGAATTGCAAAAGTATGAAAGTGACCGGAAAAACTATACCTACCCTCCCAGAGGGTGAAATGAATGACGTCATACCGTAGTCAGAAATCTTACAGATCCTGTCTTCCGTCATTAAAATGTTGTGAGCACACAGATTTCCATGGATAATCTAAGGAAGATATCACATTGTGAACACTCTGATAAGAAATATCATGGATAACAGGCTTGAAAGAACGCTATTTTATTGTACATAATTATATTTTTCAAAACTCAGGTAGAAGAAACATGCACACACACACACAACATACACACACAAACACGTACAATGGGCTCACGTCACAGGGTGCGATTTAGATATGTCATATTCATATGGATAAAAAATAAATGTGGAGGAAGCTAATACATGCTTGTGGGGTTATAGATTCCAAGAGAGAAAGAAAACCATCAAGTACACATCTACATGTGTGTGTGTGTGTGTGTGTGTGTGTGCGTGTGTGTGTGCCTAGACTAAAATTCAAGCCCAGCTTGTTGTCTTGAATCCAGTCTTTTTTAAATGGCTAAGTCTACTATAGACAGTTTGAAGAAACATATTTGGATTTTGTGAGAGAATAATGCGATATTGTATATATGTGACTCTGCACCTCAAAACAAACAAAAAGTCACCAGACATGAATTTTAAGTTAAGACCATATTCTGAAAGAGCAGACTTTAAGCTTTAAAATGATGTATAACTCAAATCAAATGGACTCTCCTAACCTATCTAAATATTGGAAAGAAAGCACAAACTCAGGAAAAGTGTAAACTGAGAAAAGAGGCTCTGAAGTACAGTGTCTATTCAAGCGCTCAATCTTTACCAAACCGTGCTGGCTGTGCGATGAATGGGACAAAAAACAGGAAGTAAACCACCAGAGTAACAACAATGAAGAGATTATCAGATTAAACTGAAATTAAGCATGCCTCATTAACACATTCTGTCCATAATTAATGCCAACTTTCAAAGCAGTAGCACTATCCTTTCAAAAGTTATTAGAGTTGAAAGTGAAGTGTGTGGACAAGGTTTTTCAGAAATGAAAAAGGGATTCTAAAGACACACATAATCACACTAATCTACCAAAAATGTTCGAGATAAACTGCTAAAAAAACACACTTTCCTGCCCGTTTTATGAAACCAAATTTTAGCATACTGTAAAAGAAGACCCGCTCTTTCAGAAAATCTGAAAAAGTCAAGTTCGGCTAGGTTGACCCATTTCACTTATTTTCAGTCCTCACACAAATTCAGTGTGTGCGACTTTATGTTTGTTTTGAGGTGCACGGTCACATATTATCGGCAAACAAAGACAAGACGAAGACTGAATTGATGCATAGTTATGTCATTGATATGGTGAAGAAGAGAGATCCTCTGGAGACATCGCATCCAATATGTTAGGCCTCACTGGAAGAAGATTGTACCCTATCTGGAAAAATGCATTGTTCATCAATAATAAGCCTCGACCAGCGTCTAATGACATTTGAAAGAATCAGTAAGTCCGGCCTTCTTCCGATAACGGCGAAGTACTTGTCCACAAGAATTGAATCTGGTCCACAAAGCGATGTTTTATTTAATAGGCATTTTATGACATTGGTAAGGAACAGGTGATTATGTAGGAAAAGAACAGAGCACCAATTATGATATGAGAGCCGTCATCTACGAAACTGACAATAAGCAGCTACATCCTAGAAACCCTAAAAGCTCTAGATTTCAAATCTGAATCAATAGCAGGTGTCCTCTATCATCTTAACTCATTTCATAAACAATTTGTACGTCTGCATATACTTGCACTTATATCAAATAATCAAAATTGGCTTTTCATGTGTTGGACCTTGTTGGACGCAAGAAATTCCATTCCTTTTGCCACCTGCCAGGCGAACTTCAGTAACTTGGACTCATCAAAGCGGGGTCTTGTTGGCTTGATGTTCCCGTAGGGAGATTTTGAAGACTGGTTATTAAACTGGAGAAAGGTCAGCAGTGTCCCACCGGAAACAAATTCGTGTACAATGGCACCTGTTTGTTGTCACAATATATATTAATTTTTACAGTAGTCGATGCAAAGGCTTTGAATACTTCAACTTTGCAGATATTGTTTTTTTTCTTGATTATTGCCAACATAGAATATTCTAAGCCAATGAATGTCATTCAATAACTTTGCTTAACATCATGAAAAGAGCCAATCAATCGCTGTTTAAAGCGTTTTTTTTTTCCATTGAAAGATACTACGCTTAGATAACGCGATATTTTATTTTTTTTTCTCGGAGTAAACTGATAATACTTACGATATTCTTCACAGAATCCAAGACACCTAACGATATTTTGATGGTTTGGTAGTTTTTGCAAATATTTCACCACCTGCACAAGGTCTGGAACACTTTCTGTATAGCAGAAATGAGATATTTTGATGATTAAAAAAGATGCATGAAGCTAAAGGAACGAAAGAGTCATAATTGACATTCGAAATCACAATTTTCTGCTAGTCTACGGTTTAAAAGCATGCTTTAAACAAAGAGATTTTCTTTTTAAGTCGATCAGCGAAATATATACTTTTTTGTGTTACGAATTCCAACATTTATTCTTCAAGACCCGTCGTAAACATATTTTCATGATCATTTAACATACAAATCATTGTCACAAAAGTCTTTTTTTTCTGTACAATGCCTTACTGTATGATTTTACCCTTAAACATGCAGTGAGGGCTTTATAATGCATCTATTTTTTTAAATAGTCTGTATTTCTTTTTTTTTTCATACATAATTGCAAGCAAATGGCATTTTCAACCTTAGAAATGCTTAAGGGGACACCTGCTGGCATTTTGTATCATCATGAACTAATGCTGTTGCTCTTAGACGTATAGCTTCAAATATCAATCAATTACTTTGTAAGTTGACTTTTTATTATTTAAATGCTTAGAAAAATCCACAATTAAACAGAAAAGCAAAACATCGTGTTATCTAATGAAAACAGTATCAATGATAACCTGTGATCTGCCTCAGGGCTACCGGAGCCACTCCCTGTTTTGTGCGGAGTTCACCCTTCCACACGTCGCCAAACTTCCCCAAGCCGATGGAACCAAGTCGAGAAAAGAACGTTAAGTTTTCAGGTTCCAGAGCAACGGTGCTTGGTGTAAGTGGCTGATATACAGCATTACCTGTCAAATGGAGGAAAATAAGCTCTCATGTTTTCATTACAGTCTACCCTCTTTTTTGTTTGTTTGTTTGTTTGTTTCTGCGTTTGAGGACGTTTAAAAAAAGTGGCCTCTTGTATAGTGATGCTCTTCCATCACAATACTTGACTATTAGTTAGGATTATAGCTTGTAATTGGTTTGGTCATCAATATTGAAATACTTCATACTACGCCCTCTGACGTCATCAAATATATCAAAACATATCCACATTCATCATATTGAACCTAACCTGCCACTTCTCACCTGTGTGCAAAATATGGCAACGGCAACTATAAACGCACGCACACACTCACACACCTATACACACGAACCCTCCCATGTAAGAACATGCATGTATATCATAGCTACTATAAGAATGATTACACTGAACATGCTGAATGAAGGGAATATATTGCCGCACTTTGTCTGATTTATATATATGTATATATATATATATATATATATATATATATATGTACATATTATTTAACATATCACAAATATATCATATGTGACCCTGCACCTCAAAACAAACAAAAAGTCGCCAGACATGAATTTTTAGTTAACACCATATTCTGAAAGAGCAGACTTTAAGCTTTAAAATGATGTATAACTCAAATCAAATGGACTCTCCTAACCTATCTAAATATTGGAAAGAAAGCACAAACTCAGGAAAGGTGTGAACTGAGAAAAGAGGCTCTGAAGTACAGTGTCTATTCAAGCGCTTAATCTTTACCAAACCGTGCTGGCTGTGTGATGAATGGGACAAAAAAAGGAAGTAAACCACCAGAGTAACAACAATGAAGAGATTATCAAATAAAACTGAAATTAAGCATGCCTCATTAACACATTCTGTCCATAATTGATGCCAACTTTCAAAGCAGTAGCACTATCTTTTCAAAAGTTATAAGAGTTGAAAGTGTAGAGTGTGGACAAGGTTTTTCAGAAATGAAAAAGGGATTCTAAAGACACACCTAATCACACTATTCTACCAAAAATATTCGAGATAAACTGCTAAAAAACACACTTTCCTGCCCGTTTTATGATACCAAATTTTAGCGTAATGTAAAAGAACACCCGCTCTTTCAGAAAATATGAAAAAGTCAAGTTCGGCTAGGTTGAACCATTTCACTTCAGCCCTCACGCAAAATCAGTGTGTGCGACTTTATGTTCGTTTTGGGGTGCACGGTCACATATATTATATCACCTGAAATTAATAATGATATATATGCAAAGAAGAATGACATCAAATATTCACTAGCAAGATAAATTGATGATTTAGGAACATTTGTTAACTCAAAACAACAACGATATCGTGTGTAAAAAGGTGAAATACAACCTTTGCTTCTGCTTTCGATCATCTCATAAGCACTGTTCTCGTTGCCTCCTGATAAGCCTGTCCTAATATGGTACAAACACGAGGAAAATGAATAAATAATAATTATTAATTATGTATTTTCTTACTGAGACACAACAAATGATACTGAAACCGTAACTATACACAATGATTTTGGTATCAAGAGTAAAGGTTAAACCTTAATGTTCATAGTAGGCCTACCATCTCTTTGTTCTGCGGCAACTGAAAACTACTCCTCTTTTTATCAGAAAGCAAAATGCTGGGATTAACGGGTGATGTGTATTTTTCTTACCTTGCCTGCTTCTCAGATGTACTTGGCACTAAAAGCGAGGGAAAAGAACAGAAGCAAAACAAAATTGTACAAAATCATCTCCTGATATAATGGAATTAAGCAGAAATAAATCAAATCAAATCAAATCAAACAGGTGCCGCATTGTATAAGTTCTATCTATTCTGAAATTATTTCATTACTGTGATTATATAACTTTCATTATTGTTGATTATTGTTGTATTATTGTCTTTATATACGGTAATTACGGATAGGTCCTAATATGGGTCCTTCTCTACTCATTCGGCCTTCGAAGATGATTTTTTTTAATGTAACTATGTTTGGGTAATTGTAATATTAACCATTATATTTCCATCTTCTATTTAAAAACGTCTTTAGTCAGGATGAGTGAGAGAAAACGTGTTTGTACAAATATGCACACGCACGCACACACAAATAGTATCTTAGCGGTACGACACACCACATATAATTGTCGTTGTCAGGACTGTTTTCCATTATTTTTAATCAACCTGTAGACTTTGCTTTTACAAAAACGTCCACGTGTGTGCCATGCACGAGGCAGGCCAAGAACTGTCACTATATACCCACATTTTTTTGATTTTCTATAAAAAGAGTAAGAAATACATACAATAATGAAAATGATAGTATCATAATGATGATGGTGATGATGATGATAATAATAATAATAGTTATAATAATAATAATAGTAATAATAATAATAATAATAATAATAATAATATTATTATAATTATTATTATTATTATTATTATATTATGATTATTATCATGATTATTATTATTGTTATTATTATCATTATCATCATTATGATTATATAATCTGTACAATTATTAGTTCATAACAATGACCTACACCAACCTTGACTGGAAGCTTTGGTCTGTTTGTAGAACTGCAGAATATTTACTGCTACGGAAACAGCTAGCAGTACACCCATGATTGACACAGCGGCTATCATACCAGACGAGGGACAGTCACAAGGACAAGCGCCATCTAGATTACAATTAAAATGATAAAAAATGATAACACTGTGTTAAGATCATCAGGAATCCTGTTGCTTTGAAAGGAAGTTCACACTATGAAAAAAAAATGCTGGCAAGTTCTACATGTTTGTCATGATATTATGCTTGCTTCAGAGTTAAAAACGACTTGGGAATATCAAAAAAAGTGCAGTGAGCAATAAAATATTTGCTTAGTACGCTTAACTAAGTGGTTTTGGCTAATGCACATTATTTGATCGTTCAACAACCACGTATCATGTTCATAATACCCATATATATATATATATATATATATATATATATATATAGACAGAAGTATTGGAACAAGTTCACGCGGTTGACTGCAGGTTCATCCGTATTTATTGCTACTCGGAGTTTCATGCAACCTCCATGAGGCGCAATCATCAGGCAATTATTACATCCCAGAAATGATACCATTGAACAATGCATTTGGATTGAATCAACACACTTTATGTATATATATATGTATATGTATATATATATATATATATATATATACATATAATCAACCTAAAGGGGAAAAAAGAAAAAAAAAGTCAGTGCACTTGTGAAAAAAACAACTGCACACATTTTAGGGATAACAAAAGAGGAGTCTGATACCGATTTCAGTGACTCATGCATTTTTGGTCCGCTCCTGGTCCGAGCTAAGACCAGATTACATCTACTGTCCTGTGTAGGCAAAGGCAACTACACGATGGGGTTATAGTCCAAGGTTTGTGCATGGTGATATGAAGTCATTCATGCATTTTGTTTGCTTCAGACCCAGAGGAGACAAAGGCCACTCACTACCACTCACTGCAACGAAATGCCCCGTTTAGTCACCGATGCACATGCACACGGTATCATGTGGTGATCTCATTGCTGAAAGCTGTATTATCCTCGCGTTCACGAATGCTTTCCAAACCTCTCGAATATCATTTCCCACGCGGACTTTATACTTGATGTAAAAACGCATGCCATATGAATCATGCTTCGTCGAGATGTGATTGCTGTACAAAAAAAAAAAAAAAATATCGAACGTGTTCTAATTTTGAAGAGAGAACTTCCGGATAGCAGAAAGTGCACATCATTGTGTCAAATGCTTTCTACCTCCTTCTACGACATGATGATGATACTTTGAGTTGTAATTGGTATACACCACGAGGAATTTCCTTATGGCTAATGTTTAACAAGTATTTTCGCAATAATCTCTTCCTCATCGAAACATCCCGGATGTCCGCTATAAATTTATGCACATTAGAGATGAAAGCGTGATGATATTGTCTTACAACCACCATTAACGCTGTTGCTATGAATGCACACAAGCTTCCACTCTGAAAAATGATGACAAATTCCATAAGTTCACAGAAATTATGCTTGTCTTACAGTTGTTAGTCTTGCACCAGCAAAGTTACATTGTAACTATTTTATCCTTTCATTTTGTCGCATAGTCTCTCTAATAAAAGTGCAATAAAAAATCTTGAGCTCATAGTTATTTTGTCTTTCCAAAGATATTGTAATGGACCTTGGGATAAGATCAAAACAAGCACTAAATATTTGCATAATTATAATTTTATAGTGACTTGATGGCGTATATACCCGGTGTGTGGCCCCGAGAATTGAAGGGTTGATGCTGGCTGCAGATGTGGTTGTGCCGTCGATTAGGGCTTTCATGGATGATCTCACAATCGTGTCTGGCAACGAGACCCAGGTCAAAGATGGCCTCCATAGGTTGGAGGAGTTGGTGGCCTGGACACGGATGAAGTTCAAGGCCAAGAAGAGCCGCTCAGTGTCAGTGCGGAAGGGGAAGGTGGTCGCAAGGAGATTTCAGATTGGGGGAGAAGATATCCCTCAGGTCACTGAGCAGGGAGTAAAGAGCCTTGGGCGGTGGTATGAGTGCAAGTTGAATGACAGGCACCGAGGAGTTCAGATCTATGAGAAAGTGGTGGAGTGGTTGAAGAGGGTGGACAGGACACTCATCCCTGGGAATGCGAAGGTGTGGTGCTGCCAGTTTGGCTTGCTACCACGGATCATGTGGCAACTGCAGGTGTACGAGGTGGCAGTGTCCAGGGTTGAGAGGATGCAGCAGAAGATGAACTCATACTACCGGAAGTGGTTAGGCGTTCCAAGAATGCTTACAGATCTGGCATTCTTTTGCAGATCAGGCAGGTTGCAATTGCCTATGACGTCAGTGGTGGAGGAGTTCAAAGCTGGCAAGGTTAGGCTAGTGATGATGATGAGGGAGTCAAAGGACCAGGTAATAGCAGGAGTTAGGCCACCGATCCGCACAGGGAGGAAGTGGAGGGCGGAGGAGGCTGCGGACGAGGCAGTGGCAATGGCAAAGTGGAAGGAGATGCAGGGTGCGGTTCAGGTGGGTCGGAAAGGGGTCGGGTTTCATCAGGGTGTCAGATGGTACAGCAAGCAAGGCAGGAAGGGTAGGAGGGAGTTGGTGGTGGAGGCGGTTAAGGAGAAGGAGGAGGAGTACCGCTTTGCCAAGGCTGTACAGCAGGGAGTGCAGGGAGCATGGACCCGATGGGAAGGGGTGGAGCAGAGGAAGGTGTCATGGAATGACCTTTGGTCAATGTCCTCTGGAGCTGTGCGCTTCATGATCAGTTCCACCTTTGATGTTTTGCCGTCTCCAGTAAATCTCCAGAGATGGGGCATTGTGGAGGATGGTGGATGCAGGGTCTGCAACAAGGCGAAGGGCTCACTAGAGCACACTCTGTCAGCATGTAGAGGTCTATTACAGGCCTATACATGGAGGCATAACCAGGTGTTGAAGGAGATGGCGGAGGTGGCGAGGGTGGCAGTGGAGGCAAGGAAGAAGAATGGGCCTCCTAGGGTGAGGGGAATCCGGTTTGTGAAGGAGGGTGTGAGATGCAGTGTGAGAAGGAAGGGTCAGAGGGATGATGGTGGGGGAATCTTAGCAGCGGGGGATGATTGGGAGGTGCGGGTGGATGAGGGAAACCGTACAGTGCCAGAGGAGGTGGTAGTAACTGCCCTTCGGCCGGACATGGTGCTGGTGGCTAGGTCTGTGCACAGGTTAGCAATGGTGGAGCTGACTGTGCCATGGGAGACAAGGATGGATGAGGCAAGGGAAAGGAAGCTGGATAGGTATGCTGAGTTGAGGGAGGAGTGTGAGAAAAGGGGGTGGAGAGCGGAGGTGCATACTGTGGAGGTGGGGTGCAGGGGATATGCTGGTCGATCGGTAAGGAGGTGGGTCAGAGGGATGGGAATAGGTGGTAGGGACGGGGAAAAGGTGGATCAGGAGAATTTGTGGGGCAGCGGAGACAGGATCTGCATGGATAGTAGGGAAGGCTTGGGGGGGGGGGGGGGTGGTGGGAATAGGGGGGTGTAGAGAGAGTGTTTCGGGAGTGAGGAGAGGTGATTGATGCCAAGCTTTTTCTTTTCTGTCTTGTTTTGTGATGTTTTGTTTTGTTTTGTTTTGTTTTTTGTTTTTCTCTTTGAAATGCCATGGGGGTGCTGTCAAGGGGATCCCAACGCAGCACCGGCCAGCCAGGGGGAGGTGTACAGCACTTAAATGGCCGAAACACTGGTGATCCCTGGTGTGCTGCTGACGACCCATGGCATTTGCGGAGTTAACATCTTTCCGTTTATTTTCTTCTTGAGCCTCATTCTTCTTATGATTAAACATTCGAAGTCCAACACGTGGAAAATTCCAAGATGACTATATAAATTTATTTATTCATTTGTTTTTTCATCTAAAGGGGAGGACATGTATGTACTCACCACACACACACACACACACACACACACACACAAGAAACAACACACACATTTTAGATTTAAAAAACACAAAAAACAAGAGAGTCTGATTTGAAAGACCTCGGTCAGTAGCACCCTTGCCTCTCCCAAATTCCAGGATTGTACAGTGGTGATCAGAGAGGTGGTTTGTTTGAATATGAAACATAGAAATGACTGGATTATCTGTTTGCTTTACAGCACTCCTTAATGTTCTTTTTTTTCCATCTAAACAAGTGCGTCAGGCGAGAATTAAAGTAGGGCTGTTCACAATGGTGGTGTTGTACTAGGTCACAATTAGTGATGGTAACACCATAGAAAGAATGTATTTATAACGAACATGGCATTGTCTGCAAAGTGCCCCTTTCTACTCTGTTGTTACTATTAACGCTTATTTGAAATAAGACTGCTTTAGTACTCAGTTTACATTTGTGGTACTGTGTAGATAAAGGCAACTACCTCAGTGTGGTTAAAGTCCAAGTTTCTGCAAAGTGACATTGTGGGCCAGTCATGCATATCGTTTGCTTTAGAAGTCTATATAAAGGCAATTTGATACAGCATCATGCACAGTGTCGTAACCCATTCAGATCTAAAAGTTTACTCAATGAGCTCATGATCTATTACCGAATGTTGTACTATCCTCGCGTTCACACATGCTTTCCAAACCGACAGAGAAGCAACTTCCAAAGTAGATTACGTTACATGAACTGCAATCCGTAATGTCTTCTAGTACTATTTAAACATATTTTTGTAGTCTCGTTCTATACCTCGTTCTGTTTTGTTTGCTTTGCTTCATGTGGTGTTGTTTGTTTTGTTTTGTTTTGTCCTCTGTCTTAGTATGTTTTATTCTCTCCATGTTCCCTTGATGTTATTGGTAATTTTTGTTAATTTCAATATTTTGTGCTTGTTTTAATATTTTTCATTCTCTCTGTGCTCCTTTTATCATTTGGTATTCTAATGTTTAAATTGCAATATGTGTATGATTTGTTTTCAAGGGTACATTCTATTTTAAGAAGCCTGTGGCTTTCTCAGAACTGTACCTGCTTCATTTTGTAAACATTTTATATCGAAACGATTTTTATAATATGAATTGAATGAATGAATGTATATACCCGATGTTAAAACACATTCGATCTGAATTGTATTTAGCATTGTCGAGATAAACGTAGTCCCTGAGTTAGCTGTCGAACTTCATGCAATTTTGAAAGCACTTCCTGATAGCAGGAGGTGTACACAATGCCAGTTGAAAAAATTTACTTCAAACGAAAATAAATGTTGTTATAGTGTCACTTAAGTTTGCCTTGCTGTAATTTGTACCCCGCGAGAGATTTTCTTGTGGTTAAGGTTTAGCTTCCGTTTAAGCTATAATCTCTTCCTGCCCAAAACATCGTTGGTGTACGTTACAAAATGAAAGCACCTCACAGATGAAGATGTGACATTATAATGATTATTTGTGAAGAGTTAGCGCGCGGTCTTAGGACAGAACAAAATCTAAAGTCTATCTAATGTTTGAATAGCATCCATATCACCAGTCTATGCATTTTGCAATGACATTTCTTGTTATTTCCTAAAACCTATAAAAAAATAGTCATTCGTCTTGAATATTAAATCTTTTTAATGGGTCATCCCAAAGTATGCCTTGGATTATCGCATCTATAGAACAGAAAGCTCTTTTTTTATGAATACGGTGTAGGTATACATCCGTTAGAATAAACACGGTTATTTATTCCTGCTTGGTTGTAACGCACTTTGTTATAACAAAAGAAAACTGCTGAAACGAGGACTTTATGTTACAATGGGAGTCGCCTGTATTAAGTGTGGAAAGAGTGTTCGTTGTTGATATCGACGACGCTAAAATCTTACAGGTAGGCCTATCTGATATCACATGATGATAGTGATACAAATATTTTGTGGTTGCAGCTGATATGTTCTTTACTTATTATCCCTTTAACCGGTAAGAACAGATTGGGTAGAATACTTTGCTATAGGGAAAGAAAAGGGGAATCCCCCAAACAAGACAACAATACACTCCCAGTGAAAAAGCAAACAAATACCAGTAAGATCACGGTCTGTGTACCCGTATAGTGTTTATGGCGCCAATACTCGCTGTGCACAGTCTTAAAAAAAAAAAAAAATCATTAGCGTACATTTGAGCTTGATATCTGTATGTTACGTGAGTGTCAAAAATTGAACATCAAAAATAGGGAAATAATTGACCGTGGATTACTAATGATAAAACGAATGTTGTTAAATTACAGGATTGCTCGAATTATTTTCACTTTTTTCCTCAAATTTGATCTTCAGAGACTACCAACGTCACAATGACTGGACAAGAATGAGCAAAATGAGCTAAAGACACTGGAGTCTTCGTTTCTTCACCGAAGATCGGTTTAATTGTAGCACCTGCAGCTCATGACGATTGATGACTGGAATTTACATGAAAACTGCAGGTGAAAGGTATGGTATTTGTGAAGGTGAGTATTGGCCTTTTCACTTTTGTGAGAAACCAAGTAAAGACTTATGAAATAATACAAAGCATACCATTCTAAGAGGAAGTCAAGGTTTGTTAGATGGGTTTTGGAATGGCTGAGACATCCAAAAAAAAAAGTAAAACAAAGCGCGATCCTAATGTAAGATGGATCCCGCCTTTTATTAAGAATGCTCTGGTTTTGGATATCTCAGCCATTCCAAAACCAATTCCGTAATAAACCTTGAATCCCTCTTGGAATTGGATGCTCTTTCATATTTCATAACAAGTTTCTCATTATCTCAACAACAACAACAGCAACAACAGCAACAACAACAACAACAAGAAAAGATGTAAGAAACTTGAAGTTAGGTCTCAACAAAAATTATACGATCCCTTTAACGCGCATGATATTTACCCTTTTGTTATTTTGCATTCACAAAAAAGTTAAGTTATAATGCCATCAAGATTTCATCTTCTCCCAAATTCATATAACTGCTTTAGATATTCATCTGGACTCTTTCTTCGCAGTTGTACGATTGTATCTCACAAAAAGAAGAAGGTAAAGGCAAACGTAACATGATCTACTATAAAGTCTAATTTATAACCGATGATCTCGGAAAAAAAAATCAGTATTGACAATTAATATCACATCAATATTTAAATTATGGGTTTGAATTCAATAATAATACGATTCTTTGATCGATATGAGATTTCTATGGTACTGGTTATCTTTTCAATTCAAAATTTCCAGCATTTCCAGGATTAGAGTTCTCTCCTTTCGACTGAAAAAGAGAAAAAAAAACTTTGGACCGAGGAAGCCATACCATCTAATGCATAATTATGTATCATAATGAACATGAAACTAATGGGAAGAACTTAAAACATAAATTATACTTAACCTGCTTGCTATCTTATTTCCATTATGGCTGATGTACACACACAGGTTGACCAAATCAGCAAATGCATGTGTATGTTTGTATATTTTTACAAAATACATAAACGTTTTTCTTTGAAAATCAGCTCATGCAGTATTTTTAGATGCAGATTGTCATAAGCAGAACAAGAAATTTTTGAAGAAGGTAAGCGCTAAATGTGGTAGGATATTGCAGCGTGTATCATCAAAGGTAGAATACACATGTATTTTTTATGACTGTATACAAAAGCATGCCATCACCAACCACAACACATATTTCAAGAGCATGGTTGCAATTAGTCTGGATTCAAGGCATTTATCTGATCAGCAAATAGGTCATGACGACAATTATGACTTTCTCTCTCTCTGTTTCGAGTTTGAAGAGCGTTACACATCAAAACCGTCGAAAATGGCTGCACATTGCAGTGTGATTTGGCAAAGTACCATTCGTTGCATTTTACATGGGCATACGTATATAGATTAAGCACAGACGCCAATGAACAATCACAAAACAAGTGCTATATTATTATTGAACGAGTCCACTATCAGCTCAGAGTATGATTTTATGACTATGATAGAAGCCAACAGTTTGCACACTACTACCTGTTGGAGATTCCGAAGACAACGGAACCGACGTTACTCCATTTGAGGTCGGTTTAACTGTCGTACCAGCTAAGTAAACTGGTGAGTTAAAAAAATGATGATTAATGAAAATTATGATTGCATAACAGCATGACATCACCAACCACAAGGCGTATTTCGAGAGCATGGTTGCAATTAGTCTGGATTCAAGGCATTTATCTGATCAGCTATAATGCCATGACGAAAAACATGACTTTCTCTCTTTGTTTCGAGTTTGAAGAGCGTTACACGTGAAACCCGTCGTAAATGACTTCTCATCACAATTTGATTTGGCAAAGTACCATTCCTCGCATTTTACATTGCGTATAAAGATTAAGCATATCATAAACGTCAATGGACAGTTACAAAAACAAATGCTGTATCATTAGATAGCCGATTTCATTATCACCTCTGAGTATGCTTTTAAGTACTTTATGGTCACTACGGAATCTAAGACAAATAATGAAGGCCAACAGCTGGCACATTCCTACCTGTTGGAGATTTCGACGACATCGGAACCGACGTTACTCCATTTGAGGTCGGTTTGACTGTCGTACCAGCTAAATAAAACACACACACACGGCAAAGACAGTTTAATGTTCCATGAACGATATTGGTTTTATGCTAAATGTTGATATTTCCTTTTGTACAATACACTTAAATACACTTAAATAAATAAATAAATAAATAAATAAATAAATAAGTAAATAAATAAATAGATAAACAAATAAATTCTGTCCCAAATACCGCAAAAAAAAAATTCAGTAGCTAAATTTTGTTACTTTGTCAAAGTACTCTACGAAAATAACAGCGTCACAGGCATTACACTTGTTGCTTCACAATGGTGTTTTAATTGTTTTCTATGTTTGACGGAATAATTTTTCATTATGTTAGGCCTATCTTTCTCTTATATTCTATGCACTCAACATAATCTTTTGTACGTTCTTATTTTCTCAAACTATTGCGCTTCAGTTATAATAATGGCTGCAATGTACTTACTGCCTGGAACAAAACTTCTCGTAGCTGTGGTGTTTCCAAGATAGTTTCCACTCACACAGAGATACTCCGTATCAAAATCGGGTGTTGCCCTAGTGAAAGCGGAAGCTGTTGAGACTGGAGATTGGTTGCCAGTGACGTTTTCGTAGATATAGAACATTGTGACAAATGGGTTTGGTTGGTCAGCTGACGGGATGGTACAGGTCACAGTGAGCATCGTGGTAGCTGTGTCGTCACAGAAGCCAACGGTCATGATACCAGCGTCAGGCGGGACTACAAGGCAACAGTAATTTTCTCTATCAATTTCTGTGACATGTTTTGTCATTGTCAATCTATTCACTAACACGTTAGATGAACCATTTTTAAAGATT
Organism: Diadema antillarum; assembly: GCF_040938485.1. Taxonomy (NCBI): domain Eukaryota; kingdom Metazoa; phylum Echinodermata; class Echinoidea; order Diadematoida; family Diadematidae; genus Diadema; species Diadema antillarum. Next base: position 171,048 of record NW_027272355.1, on the reverse strand, counting down.
GTTTTTTACTACAACTATCATTTTTTTTTAAGTTCTTTTGTTGCTTGTTTCCTGTTTGTGAATATCCTTTTCTTCCAATACTATTATTGATAGTAGAACACAATACAAATGAGATTTCAAACTGTTTCAATTTTCCCAAAGACAAACTCTCTAGATCTATTATAAGTTATGTGCCTTCCACTATAAGTTCGTAATTATGGAGAAATAATAGCAGTTTCAGACGGCACTTCCTCGCCAAAATCGGAAAACGGCTCTCGATCTAATTCATGATAATGATATGCAGAGACGTCATAAGTATAGGAAACAGCAGCCCTGGCCCGCATCGACCGACCTAATGTGTATATACTATCCTTGAGAATCGCACTTGAAAGATGTTACTGCTATGGGAGGATTATTTTTTGGCAAACATAAGCAGTTTTAGTATGATGTGTTCCAATTTCTACAGTACGTTTAGGAAAGCATATTCTTCAAAGGGACCACCATACCAGTTTCATAAAATCATTTGATGGTAAACTAGGACCCCGTTTACAGTGCGAGGCTCGGCCGAGCCCGGCCTTTTCTCAGTGTAAACGCAAACTGGGCCAAATGCGCTGCCAATTTTAGTCTGGCTTCCAGACCCTCTGTCTGTATATTTCGCTATTTAGGATATTAACCCCCTCAACGTCGAAAACTAGTATAGTTTAAGGTGGTTTTGTCCTGCAAAGGATTTTTTCCTTCGGCAAAGGCCTTTGCCAGAACGGCGACTTTTTCGCCACGGAATTCAGTTGGCAAAGGGTCTGAAAACCATAATACCAAATTGCGTTTGTTTACAAGCAGAGCGCCACTACGACAAAATATTGAACGGTTCGAATCAAAAGCGCGGCCGAGCCCTGCAATGTAAACGGACAAAATTGCGGGGCTCGGCCTCGCAATTGAGGCTGGGCTCTGCCGCGGCTCGGCCGCGGCTCGGCCGCGGTTCGGCCCAGCCCCGCACTGTAAACGGGGTCTGAGAACAAGGCAGAAAAATTCAGATGTGTTCTGGCTTAATATTTTTTTTTCAATGATTGACAGTGCAACCCGACGAGTGCGGCCGAGTTGGTGTCATGCGGAATGCCAAGTATGTGCGTGCAGAACATTCTTTGGTATACTGTGAACACTTCAAAGATGAATGTATTGATTAATCTGTGGCCATGAAGAGAAGACGGGTTTCTCTTGTCGATTTAAGTTAAAACTTTTTTTTTTTCAGTTACAACAATCAAACACGGCAGCTACGCGGCGGCCACACTGACCATCCCGGATTGTTTTGCCAACATGGCAGTCCCCGGATGACGCCGGATGTTCTTGACCTCCAAAAAAGTTGCCTCCCGGATGTCCAAGGATGCCCAAGGCGTCAACTCGGATCTCTCCCGGATCACCCCGGATCTGAACCGGGGTGATCCGGCATGTCTTTGTGACTCGGGTTTTACGTTCATTGTTGAAGAGTCGCCCTCTGGCGCAGCTGCAGTTGAGCATGAAGCTGCACCAGGGCGTACCGCAGCACTCCACTACTACCGGCTTATACTCGTACCAGATCTGTTAGTAGCAGAACCGGGCTTGGTGATGTAGTTCGTTGTGTAGAACATACGATTGTTGGTGCTTTAATTCATTTAATTGACTTGTTACTGAAAATAGTTTTAACTAAAATCGACAAGGGAAACCCATTTCCTTTTATGGTCACAGATTTATCAATACATTGTACATTCATCTTTGAAACGCTCCGAGCATAATTTACCCAAGAATGTTTGGCCACACGCGAATATTTCATTCCGCACGAAACGCCAAAACGTGTGCCAAACCATACGCACACATGTCAGAACGTACGCATGCCTATTTCATAACGTACGCATGGTTCTGTCATAACATACGCATGGGACATTTGCTATTATTTTTCAATGAAATTCCCAACGTACGCATGCTTCTGTCATAACGTACGCGTGGTCTTGCCATTACATACGCGTGGATTCGGAAAAAATGGCACACTCTCAGACAGAACCAAGCGTATGTAATGAATGAACAATGCGTACGTAATTACAGAGCCACGCGTACGTTATGACGGAACCATGCGTACGTAATAACTCGACGATGCGTACGTAGTGCATAACATATTTTTCTGTAGCTATTACGATCTCGCACAACCAGTGAGAAAGTAATTACTAGTATAAGTTAACGTATCAGTTCTGTTTAGTTCAATTTAGAATCGGCCTTTATTCTGTTATCTACATAGAATGTATTTCAATGAAAGAGAGTATTCTCTTTTTTTCAAGAACAATAAGACGCACAATCAATTCAAAAGAGTAAAATTAAATATACAGTAGTCTGATGACAGAATGCAAAGTTGTGTTGATTTTAACACTTCACTTCAGGATAGAGGAATTAAACGGTGATCTAACTGATTTATGCTAGAACGATTTTGGCGGGAATGGAATGCAGGAAGCTGTCGTTATAAGTAGGCTAATGACTTGAAGAGACGAAAGTCTGTAGAAAAGAGTTTTAAAAAGATCATATGAAACTGAAAGTACAGAGGAAACGAGAAAACCATGCATGTAATTCAATATTCTGGAGTTGCATTGTGTTGATAAAAATAGACTGTCAAGTATAAAGGGGTGGAGTGAGAGCTGTGAGTCCTGTGTGTGCACTTAGCAAGAAGACGGTACGATATGCCTTAAACTGTATAGGCGTGAATTTTGTTGAATTATTTGATATTGGATACATTCATGAATAGTGATCCGAAATATCAAATGCATAAAGTATTTCGTGAATGACATAATTAGATGTTTACTGATCTTTACAGTTTGATATGCTTTTTCAAGGGAGCTTGGAAAGAAAAGCAAAGGTGTTGGGCATAATTTAATTCGTTTCGTCAGTGATTTCTATTAACTGCAAGGTCCGTGGTATGAGATAGAACTATGGAAGAGGAGTTGCTTCGGATTATTGAAATGCAAATCTTTGCAATGACGTGTGGGATAGGAGGTTGATATTGCAGTTGGGGATGAATGTATCGTGGAAGAAATGAGGTAATTATGTTGATGTTCTTCAACATAACAGACTGGTAGGTACGGATGTCATGTACTCTCATAGTTCTATAGTTGTTTTTAATAAGGAACCGGGTATGAGCTAAATAGTTAGAATACACATTCGAATGTCCTTTTCTGTAAGAGAAATAATCCATCAATTTTGGATTTATTACAGTTACTCCATAGAGTAGGCTATTATAGAAGTTGAGCCATGGTGAAACAAGATAGTTACTTAATGGGTTGAAAAGCAAAAATATTTTCGCGGCATGATATTGTCGCGACTTGGAGCCGACGGCCTTTTTTCGTGGCATAATTTAATGTTATCGCCACTGGCATTCAATGCATATGGTATAGTAGACAGAAACTGTCGAGTGCATTTAAATTTCGCCAACCTGGACTCGCGAAATTCTCGAATTGACAATGCACACAAACATTTCTGGTGTTCTAGGATAAATTAATTATCAGAACTTTTTTCTTGGGGAGGGGTCAATAGAGTAGAGTGTTTCAATTGCAATTGATACTTGTTCTACATCAACGTATAAATAGGCGCCGAATTAATCAGTGTTTAGTAGCAGCCACGGTAAGAAATAATCAAAGGCATACATATCAAGGCGGGATACAAATCTACGACCTCCTGCGATCTCCTGATCGTCGGCCAGGTGTCCTATCCACTCAGACCAACGGGCCTCGCCCGGCAGCCAGTGCTGGTTTTAATATCATACCAAGAATGCCCAATATATGCTCGACTGTGACTACAAAAAGCAAAACCACTGCATCTCTCTCCTACTGCCGAATCTCGTCCTGGAAATTGAATTTGGAGTTTTGTTGGTACTAGATTCAGGGGACGCCAACACCTCGGATTGTGACGAAATCCGAGATGAATAATGAAATTGTTTGCCAATAGAAGAGTCTCCCCGATTCGAAAGCAATCTCACTAAGCAACTATTAGAATTTTAAGATAAACTTGACAATTTGTCAAAATTGCACTTTTCAGAAAACATTGGCCTTTCTATCACTCTGTATTGTTGTTCGCTGCAAGTTACTGTACTACCAAAGTTCTTGTGATACCGTTCATATACTATTGAACTAGATCTAAACACAGTAACAAAATATCTCTTAATATGCAGCTTTCATATCCGTATCTTCTCTATTCAAGAGTGAGTTCCGTACACAGCTACGATTGGTGTCACTCTGTTTGACTCAGCATAAGCTAAGTGTACATGTATACGATAATTGTCCTTGTGTTTGTTCGTGCATTCATCGCTTTTACCAAAATGGGGCAGACGACAAGGGAGGAGGTGTCATTAACCATTAACGGATACTTTTCATACACCTGTAGCTCTCTTTTTAACAGACCCCCTATTGCAGTAATGCTGACTTTGCCTCTGAATACAATATTACATACGTCTTGTCTAAGGTTTATAACTGCATGCTTGAATTGATGTAGTTCTTTTTCCATGAATCCAATTAACAACAATTTCAGTTTTCACTATTCATTGCCACACCCTTAAGGCAGGGCTCGACACTAACGGTGGCCCGGGGCCAGAAAAAACGCACGTCAGGTCACCAAAATTTCAGAAATGAAGATTTTGTTGGCACATTACTAATCGGGCCACAAAAAAAGTCGGATGTTTGCCTTTACTTTTGGAAATAGACAGCGGTAACAATCGGCTCCGTAAGATGCTGAAATAAATGTCAGATGTTGCTTTTTAATTTTGGAAATTAATAACGGTAATATTCGACTCCGTATGATACTAAAATAACATTCGGCTCCGTAATTGTCAGATGATTAATTTCACTTTCGGAAGTGGACAGCAATAACATTTGGCTCCGTACGGTAATAAAATCAATGTCCGATGTTTGCTTATATAAATTTGGAAATGAATAACGGTAATATTCTGCTCCGTATGATACTAAAATAAATGTCTGATGTTTGCTTATACTTTTTGAAAATGAATAACGGTACTAAAATCAATGTCAGATATTTGATTTTGCGTTCGGAAATGAATAAGGATAACATTCGGCTCCGGAAGATGCTGAAATAAATGTCGAATGTTTGCTATGATGTTCGGAAATGAATACTAATAATATTCAACTCCGTACGATGATAAAATAAATCCCGGATGTTTGCTTTTACGTTCGGAAGTAAATAGCAATAACATTCAGTTCCGGAAGATGCTAAAATAAATATCGAATATTTGCTTTGACGTTCGGAAATGAATAACAATAATATTCAACTCCGTACGATGATAAAATAAATGTCTGATGTTTGCTTTTATGTTCGAATGTAAATAGCAACAACAATCAGCTCCGAAAGATGCTAAAATAAATGTCGAATGATCCCTTTGACATTCGGAAATGAATAACACTAAAATTTAACTCCGTACAATGATTAGATAAATGTCGGATGTTTGCTTTTTCTTTCGAAAGTAAATAGCAATAACATTCGGCTCCGGAAGATGCTAAATTGAACGTTCGGAAGTGAATAGCAGTAATATTCTGCTCCATACGATGCTAAAATAAATGTCGGATATTTGCTATTAAATTTCGCAATGAATAGCAGTAACATTCAGCTGCGTTTGATGGTAAAGTAAATGTCTGATGTCTGCCTTGACGCTAAAAAATCAAAAACAGTAACATTCGACTTCGTAATTGTCAGATGATTAATTTCACTTTCGGAAGTGGACAGCAATAACATTTGGCTCCGTACGGTAATAAAATCAATGTCCGATGTTTGCTTATATAAATTTGGAAATGAATAACGGTAATATTCTGCTCCGTACGATGCTAAAATAAATAACAGACTGTTGCTTTTACATTTGGAAATGATTAACGGTATCAATCGGCTCAGTTAGATATTGAAATAAATAGCGGATGTTTGCTTTCACGTTCGGAAATGAATTAGGATAACATTCAGCTCCGTAAGATGCTAAAATGAATGTCGGTGGTTTGCTTTTACATTTGAAAATGATTAACGGTAACATTCGGTTACATAAGGTGTTAAGATACTAGTAAATGTTGGATGATTGCTTTTGCAATCAGAAATGAATAACGGGAACTTTCGGTTCTTTACAATGCCAAAACAAATGTCGGATGTTTGCAAATGTCTGCAAATGCTCCCACTTTATCAGTTCAAACGTAAGTTTTGACAACCTAAATAGGCATCAACTTTTATAATAATCTACAAGCCTATTTGCTAAATCTTAGAACTCAGAATAGCAGCAAGATGACTGAATTTTCTATTTATTTATTTTAGACACGGGTACCTGTATCATTCCAACACACCCGCTATAGATTGATCATGAAATGAAAAGACAATGCGTACGTAATGACAAGACCATGCGTACGTAATGACAAGACCACCCGTACGTAAGGAAAAGGCCATACGTACGTAATGTCAAGACCATACGTATGTAATGTCAAGACCATACGTACGCAGTGTCAAGAATCTATTAGACCATACGTACGTAATGGCAGAAGCACACGTACGTAATGATAAGACCATGCGTACGTTATGACAGTAGCATGCGTACGCTAAGAATTTCATAGAAATATAATGACAAATGTCCATGCGTACGTTATGACAGAACCATGCGTACGTTCCGAAATGACCACGCGTACGTTGTGACAAGCACGCGTATGGTGTTGGCACGCGTTTTGGCGGCGATGGCCTTCCATACGAAACGTACTCGGCCACGCGTCATGTTCGTCTGGTTGCACTGTCAATAGGGGGAAAAGTCAGAACACGTCTTTTCGAAAACTATAATTCCCTAAACCTACTATAGAAATCGGAACATATCACACTAAAACTGCATTAATTTGCCAAACAATAATCCTCCCAGTAACATCTTGCATGTGCAATTTTGCACGGATAGTGTTTACACATTTAACTCGGTCAATGCATGCCAAATGTGTTCCTAGTTATTCGTCTCTGCTTAAAATTACATCGGAATCCGTTTTTCGATTTTGGCGAGGAAACTGATATGTTTTTCTTGTTATTTCTTCATAATTATGTATATATGCGACCCTGCATCACAAAACCAACAAAAAGTCGCCAAACATGGATTTTTAGTTCAGAACAGATTCTGAAAATGATATATGACTCAATTCAAATTGACTCTCCTAACCTATCCTAAAATTGAAAAGAAAGCGCACACTCCAGAAAAGTGTGAACTGAGAAAAGACAGGATGTAGACCACAGAGCAACAACAATGAAGGGATTATCAGTTTATGCTGTTCAGCATAATCTGGTAAATTGATAATTTCAATCCGGTAAATTAGTTGATTATTTTGGTTAATCTCAATTAAAAATTGAGCATGCTTTATAAATGAATTCTGTTCATGTTAAATGCAAACTTTCCGCCATTTTTTCCGTCATTCTTTCTAAAATTATCAGAGTTGAAAGTGAAGGGTATGGACAGGGTTTTGAAGAAATGAAAAGGGGACTCTGTAAGAAACACCTAATCACACTGCTCTTCAAAAAGGTGTTTGAGAAAAACGACCACAAACACAACTTCCTATCCGTTTTATGATCCCAAACTTCAGCATAACGTAGAAGACTTTCATAAAATATGAAAAACTCAAGATTTGCTAGGTTAACCCATTTCACCAATTTTCAGTCCTCACACACAATCAGTGCGTGTGACTTTTTGTTGATTTTGTAATGCACGGTCACATACCGTGAAAGACGAATGTTTTATGTCAGATCAGGAAAGTTTATCTTGAGGGAAATTTGTAAAACAAGAATGATCAGGGAAGCTGAATTTAAAGGTATAGTAAAATAGAAAGTATCTTTCTGCAATTTCATGTAAATTATATGTATGTGCATGAGAGTTTTTGTGACACGTGTTTGTGTGATTGAATGTGTGTGTGTGCGCGCGCGTGTGTGTGTGTGCTTGTGTTGCATTTGTCCTATGTAAATATGTTACTATTATACTTCTTGTTAATATGTTTAAAACTTTAGTATGTTTTGCTTTGTTTTATATGTTTATCCGGGACCCCTTTTTTACAAGCTCTGCTTCTTTTGGGGTCCCAAACCATTCATTATTCTTAATGCTGTATCCTTTTGTAAAATGTCAAATGTTTAATGAATTGGTTAAATAAACTTGAAACTTGAAACTTGAAACTTTTCTTTCGAAAAATTGAAACATTTTTAAATTCAAATACATTTGCAATACCTCTTTAACAACTTATTTGTCCAGTCAAATGATTGTTTACACTACCCTGTATTTCTAAAGCATGACATTCAGCTATGACAACGAATATTTAATTGTTTTTTGACATTTCAAACGGTTTTTTGATTTTGGCGTAAATTATGACTGCAAAATTAATGTGAGAGTATGGATTGAGGGGGGAGTGACAATTGCAAAATATTACAACGCAACCATCATATGAATTGTTTTCCTTATAAAGTGAGAAATAAAAGCAAAAAAAAAAAAGAGCAATGAGCAGAAATGAAGAAATATAATATTTTTGTAAGAACATTGATGTCGCGTTTGGACTTACAGTGAACATTGAGAGAAGCGATGCTGTCTTGCTGGTTAAGCCTGGTCAATTGATGCCCAGTTGTTTCACATCGTAGAGATTGCCTGTAATTTTCCTTTGTCGGCACGAAGGTAAACGTACTTGTTGTATCAGTCAGTTCTGAATTAATAGCATTTGGGGCGTTTGTTGTTACTATCCCAGTAGTCTGTGGTATATTACTAAGATACCAGTTGATGTCTACCGCTGGTCGGCTTCCTACTGCGTGCACACTGCCTCGTATGTTTCTCCAGCGAGCAGAGTAGAATTCAGCGTTAATGATAAAGTTGGTGCCACTGTTAAAGAGTTGAAAGACACACACACACACACACACACACACACACACACAAATGTTAGAATCAAACACAAGTTGACACATACAAGTACAAACACATGTCGCACACACAAACACATATACTAATAAAGTCTTATAAGCAGTAACCAAAACAAAGAGTGCCCTTTTCTCGCTTTTAAAGTGTGTATCCTTAGCAGGTTAACTTTCTTTTTGCTTCGAACAACACATCTCGGTGTGACATCTTTTGTCATAATGCGGTTGTTTCTTATTAACACAATGTGAGAATTTAGAAAAGAGTATTGTCAAAGCAAATAATTTATATCAAACTTATTTCGGGATGAATGCCGGGTACTAAGTACTTTTTTCCTCATGTTTTGATCTGAAACCTTGGATGGTGTCATAATTCTGCTCCACATGCTGCCGTTGCTGACGGTGCAGTAAAGGACAATAATATCATCTCCCCCGACTAATTGATTAAGGTCTTTTCTTGGAGATCGTCAGCGACTTTCGGATCCTTTTGTCATGGCGGGTCACATTTCTATGGTACAATGCAGCGGCCGTCCCTTATTTTTTGTCCTTACGAAATGTAACGAATCTTACATTATCCTGCAAACATAAAGGTATACGTTTGTGTCGCATAAATATTACATCATAATCATTAGAAACATGAGGACGAGACGAATATGTTATATAATTATGTCTCGGAAGAATGAGGGGGGGGGGGGGGGAGGTTTAATGTTGGTCGTGGGCCTATATCTATTTATCAACAATCTGCGAATATTCTGTTTTGCACGTCCTACACCTAGAAACTGTTGTGAAACACCATTAAAACAATTTGCCTCACTTGTTTGTCTTGCAGCACGAGTTTTTATGCAATGATAGAAATATCATATTATAGGAGCATTGTTGCGAAATGGATAATCATCGCACACGACATTAATGTTGATCACGCATATTACAAATAAGAAAGTACAAAAGCAACGGAACACCACGCAAAGGAAACTTTTACTGCAAGGGTGGGAAAAGGAATAATGTAATGCGTTTGCATTCAAGTGTGATCAAGTGTGATCAGTGGCACGTGCCCCGGGCGCCACTCCTAGGGGGCGCAAAAAAAAAAAACGAAAAAAAAAAAACGAAGAAGAAGAAAAAAAAAAGAAAAAACGAAGAAAAAGAAGAGAAAAAAAAGAAAAGAAGAAGAAGAAGAAGAAGAAGAAGAAGAAAACTCGCCCGGAAGGGGGGGGGGGGGCAGAAAACCAAATCAAACAAGATAAAAACAAAACATGATGACGCGGTCACACGGACAAAATGACCATGCTTATTGTGTTCACACAAGAATTCCAGGTTCTGCAAGCTGAAATACAAAAATTTTCGGCTCGATCGCCAACATTTATATAAAAAAGAAGGTAAGAACAAAACGTGATGATGACGCGGACAAAATGACAATGTCTATTGTGTTCACACATGTCATTTTATATTTAGCAGGCAAAATGTTTCACGGAGCAGCGGCTGCAATTTCTTTCGTTCTGAAGCGATCGCCAATTGGATCAAAAGAAGGCGCCAACGGTTATGAACATGGGGGGGGGGGGGAGGAGGGGCGCAAAAAAACAACAAATCAAACAAGATAAGAACAAAACGTAATGATAACGCGGAAATATACAAATTTCGGCTCACTCGCTCGTACGATTTAGAGTGTTTTTTCAAGTCCTCAGTTTGTTGGTATAAATCGTTATCTATACGGCCGTCACTATATCTTGATTAGAATTGTAAGATTTAATAAGCAAAAAATGACAAGAGTTCCATGTTTTGTAAGCTGAAATACAAAAATTTTCGGCTCGCTCGCTGCGCTCGCTCGCTAAATTTATATAAAAAAAAAACAAAACAAAAAACGTGACGATGACGCGGACAAAATGACAATGTCTATTGTGTTCACACATCTCATTTTATATTTAGCAGGAAAAATGTTACTCGGAGCAGCGGCTGCAATTTCATTCGTTCTGAAGCGATCGCCGATTGGATCAAGAAGACGCCAACGGTTTCGAACATATAACGGGGGGGGGGGGGTGCAAAAAAAAAAAGTCAAAAAAGATAAGAGCAAAACGTAATCATGACGCGGAAATATACGAATTTCGGCTCACTCGCTCGTACTATAAAACAGAGTATTTTTTCAAATCCTCAGTTTGTTGGTATAAATCGTTATATATAAGGTCGTCACTATATCTTGATTAGAATCGTAAGATTTAATAAGCCAAAAATGACAAGTATCCCATGATTTGTAAGCCGAAATACAAAAATTTTCGGCTCGCTCGCTGCGCTCGCTCGCCAAAATTTATATTAAAAAAGTGATAAGAACAAAACGTGATGATGACGCGGAAATATACAAATTCGGCTCACTCGCGCGTACTAATTTAGATTATTTTTTAAAGTCCTCAGTTTGTTGGTATAAATCGTTATCTATCAGACCGTCACTATATCTTGATTAGAATTGTAAGATTTGATAAGCAAAAAGTGATAAGAATTCCATGTTTTGTAAGCTGAAATACAAAAAATTTCGGCTCGCTCGCTGCGCTCGCTCGCCAAAATTTATCAAAATTCATTACATTTAAATCACTCTCAAAAGGCCCCTTTTAAGTGCTTGAAAAAGCATATCATGTGCACTTGGTTTAAAGTCCCTACCGGGATGGGGTTGGGTTGAACACTTTTTCAGAAATTAGGGGCGCAATTTTCGCGCTTGCCCCGGGCGCCGTTTCACCTAGATACGCCACTGAGTGTGATGTCATAGGTATTCATGACTTGTATGAAATTGACTTGTATTTGTAAAATGACTTGTAAATTCTGATCCTTATTAATGATAATGATAATGATTATGAATAACATCTACTTAGCGTTTGATAGTGATGTTTCTAAGCGCATCGATCCGGAAAAAAAGTATGACATTGAGGTAAAATACAGCATTATGTTTATGTAAATATTATGATATAAAGACAGCAGCAGCAGCAACAACAACAACAACAGAATTAGGGTTGATTAAACAGATAAGTTTTTAACAATGACTTGAACTTATCAACATTTTTAGCATTACGAATATAGAGAGGGCGTTAATTCCAAAGAAACGGGGAAGTAACAGAAAAAAGAACTATCACCATAACGGGTACAGGTGCGGGGATCATGTGAAAGTTGGAGAGTGGAGGAAGAATCAGAGAGAACGGGTTTAAGTGGAGGAGCGGAAAGAAATTAAGTCTTTAAGATAAGATGGGATAAGATTATTACATATCCTTGTAAACAATAAGGAGGATTTTAAAGGTGATACGTTGATGTATGGGGAGCCAGTGGAGGGATTGGAGAACAGGAGTAATGTGGTCAGATCTTTTTGTAAGGGTCACAAGCCTAGCAGCTGTATTTTGAATTCTTTGAAGTGGTGCAATACTCGAAGCAGGGCTACTCAGTCCAACAAGAAGGGAATTCCAGTAGTCAAGATGAGAAGAAACAAATGCGTGAATGAGACGTTCAGTGGAAGACTGATCCAATAACTTACGTATTTTACCAATTTTACAAATACCCCAAGCAGAAAAACATGAATCCTGAGTGTGTTGTTGAAAGTTCAGATGCTTATCTACAATAACTCCGAGATCTCTGATGGACTGAAAGATGGTGATAGCACTGTCTTCAAGGGAAAATTCTGTGAGAGCACTACCCCACCTGAACTTAGAATGAACATATAAAAATTCTGATTTGACACAATTTAGTTTCAAATAATTATCGCGAGACCATTGCTTAATATCATCAACACATCTGCTATGTTTGCAGAATGCTTTGATTTGGGTATTTGGTTGTATAATTATGTAAATTTGAGCACCGTATTCTGATTCCTTATTCGTAGTTCACTAATTTTATTTTCAACAGTATAACATCTATACATATAAAACTAAAGATTATAAGGAGGCATTGGAACCTGATAGATCAGTCACTTTTGGTCCTTCTTGTAATCTAAATGCTATATTACTAGTAAACTTACCCTCAACAGTAACTTGTGCAGCTGGTGCAGGATTCCCCACCTCATTCGACTGACAAACATAACTCCCTTCCTCTGCAATCTGTGTATCAGTAATTGTCAGTGTAGACGAAGCTGCATTCTCTGATACACTGAAGTCATCATATTTTGCGTTACCAGTCACTTTGGTCCCTCCACTGAACATGATGGCAGTAGGGCTTACAGACTCATCAGTCCAAGTGAAAATTGATGATGTTCCTCCAGTCACTGAACATCTCAGCTCTGTGTTAGTTCCAGCTTCCACTGCTACTGAAGGAGGTCCATTGAGCGTCTGGCAGTGTGTTACCATTATTACCTGCAAGTAGAGAGGGAGAAAGAGAAGAACGGTATCTTACACGTTTGTGTTTGTTAAGTGTAGGTGCATGCTGGTTATATTGGACAGTGTCCGTCTATATTCACGGAAATCATTGCACAGGCCGCTCATTGGTGAATTTATGAATAATGTTGTTTTGAATAGACAAAGGAAAGTCAAATATGAAACTCCATCAAAAAATGTTTTGCCCCTAACCATACTGACATGAAATTATACTATAATAAATCTTAAACAAATCAAACATTATTATTAGATATACAATATAATTTCTCCATTTCTAAATTACACAGTGATACATGTACTTACGCTCTGCAGAATCATCGTTGCAACTGAAACGTACATTTCATGATGTGCCGCCATCGCAGCAGCTGTATTCTGTTTTCCAAACGAAAAAAGGGAAACAAAATAGTATGAGACTGCTTATGAACGTTTTCACCTCGTAATGACTTTTGCATTGTCACTACAGCGAGTTGCACATTGTTATTATGTTCCTTGGCCTGTACGCGGTACAAAGTGCTTTGTCTCGTGAAGAGAGAGAGAGAGAGAGAGAGAGAGTGACGCAAGTCTACATTTGACTTAATTTGTAATCGTGGTGATTACTGCATCAAAATAGCATAAGATGGTACGAAAGAGAAGAACTTTTTGTCGTCTTGTACAATCGGCAAATGCAGTGAGGGATATGCAAATAATCTTTTACATTATTTGTTTGCTTAGATACTTGAAAACATCTACGTTAATCCTTTTATTTTACGATATTTTATTGTAGCATGTTAACAGCTTGATCGTAGGGGTCAGACACACTACTTCCTTTGCTTGTATCTTTTTTTTAAATAACATCGAAAAGAATCTAAGAAATAAATTTCGTGTTAATGAAGATGCATGGAAATTGTTGAAATTTCTGAATGCATAGTTTGCCTGTAGTTTCGTTGCTTGATGTTATTTCACCATAGTATCTATATACACAAATCATACAAGTACGCAGCATTATATGATCCTACAATACTGCGTCACCGTTTAATGCATGGGCCAACAGACTGTGAATCCGAGTTGGAAAAGGACTCGAATCAAACGTTACAGTGTTCTGGCAATTACCTATATCATGATTCTAGAGAATAGAGATATCAGGCAGAATCTTAACTAGAGTTATAAAAAAGTTATAACTTACCTTTGTTGTTAGAAAAATTCTCTCCCTGGATAAAGCCGAGCGCTTTGATCACATGTAGTTGAATGAAACACTCAACAAGGAAACAAGACGCGATCTGAGGCTCAGCGAGCTGCATATAATCTATAACAAACCTATTAAATGTTTGCAATAATCCAGTAGTCACGACATCGCCCTCTCGTGACAATGAGCCATACAGTGATTTCTTTAGTTGTATTGGGTAGTAGCAGGGGAAAGAAAAGACATGTACATAATCATCAAATTTATATCGATGTAGATTTTGATTCATCCAGGTAGTATGGTAAAAGTGTGCAAATTAAACCTATTTGATTGGACTTGTAAAAATCACGGAGAGAACAGTTTCGTTTCTCGTCCGAGTCACTTCTTCAGCTCAGTCTGGCTGGCGAGTATTCACCCGTGGAGAAGTAATGGGCGATGCTACTGTCTTTATTGTCTGTACGTGGAGGAATTTTGCCGACTTCTATGTTGATGAAAAGTTGTGTCAGAGTATGGTTTGAAAGGGAAATCCTTGAAACTGTGAACCAGAACCTCGACAAACGTGCACCTAGAAAATCCCCCCATAATGCCCCTTCCCACCGATCCATACGACATGCCGGTCCTGACATCTGGATTTCTCTTTCTCATGAAGTACGACCGTGCCAATCAAAGCATACTTTTAGAAGACTAGTAAAGAATACCCTTCATTGCAAATAATTTTTAAGCAATACTATGTGCATGGTTCTTGCCTGCTCTCCCGCTCCAGGTTCACAGGTTTATTTTGTCATACGTACATCACACAGCAGCGAGTCTTTGTACACTCTTAAAACATCCGAGTCAGAACTTGGGGTCATACACCGTTCCGGGTCGGATATGGGTCAGATATGACCCATTCAGAGTCATGAATTGGGTCAGGGTGACCCCATACGGGATCTTCATGACCAAATTCCAAGTAATTTTTGACCCGGAACGGTGTGTGACCCCAACGGACCCTGTTCCGGGTCAGTCCTGACTCGGATGTTTTAAGAGTGTATGTTCCCAGAATTGTCAATCTTGTATAACCTTTAACCACCATGATGTAGAGTTCTTCCTCTCTATCCTTTTCTCTTTCTTTCTCTCTCCTTCTCTCGTTTCCCTATCTATGAATCAATTGAACGTGCCTAATATAATTTTTTGAATGATATTTATGTACATGATATGTGTACATTATCCATATTAGACGTCCCAGTCAAGCTTTTCATACCTAATGACGATCCCCACCGATGTATAATATTTTGTGTACAAACTATGTACATAGAATAATGTGTGTATGTATGCATTTTGTGAATAAATAAAATCAAAATCAAATTATATGTCACACAAAAGCACAAGCAATAAAAAACGAACAACAAAAGAACACAATATTGAATGTAACACACATGTAGTTGAATCATTGTACACAGTACACATATAGAGATTATTGGAAAACTGTTTATTTCTCCAGCTTTCTTTACGTACTTTTATTAGTTTGTTTGATTCAATACAGAATCTACATCAAAGTCAGAAAACAGTGCAACATTGGCCAATAATTGCAACTGATTGACAAATTGCCCAACATCGACGTAAATAAGCACTGAATTGATCAGTGGTGCTTATTTGCGTCAATGTTGGGCAATTTGTCAATCAGTTGCAATGAAAACATCTCGACGGAAGAATTTCCTAATTTGAATTGGCAAAAAAAAAAAGCGATATTGAGTGAATATGTGAGAGTTCACTCCATAATGCCTACGACGGGTCTGTAAGCACGTGTAAGATAAATAATGGTATCATATTCATGAACAAGATTTATTCATCGTAAGGAATTATCTCGTCAATGACTGAAAATTGAGGTTATAACATTCGGTTCTAAGAGTGCCTGGTCTAAGTTTCGAACTTACAAGGACTGAAACAATCAAAATCAAAAGTAATAATTGTCATATCAATAGTTACTTTGACAGATACTAAGTAACTCTGTCTTCCTTTCTCTCTCTTTAAATTGTTGTTTTTGTGCATAATAATGTACATAATCTCATACAACTTACATACTGACTAAGGTGTTTTGCACTTTGATGCATAATAAGTGATTCCGCTACATGCGCTTAATACAAAGTCGCGACTCTGCTGATCGATCTTAGTACCCCTTATCAAAGGTTTCCGGAATGAACTAAGAGTTACTTCTTGCTATTCCTTCTTACAATCCACATACTAAGAATCTTGCTATAGGATTGGTCAAGAGCTGATCATCTGATAAAGCGTAGGTTTGCCCATCACATCACCTGACAATAAAAGTTCGTTACACTCTATGATAGTCATCTTGTTTCGCTGATCTCTTAGTCCAGACCAAAGAGATTTTTCTCCTCTTGGTCCACACAGTCCTAACGCGTGATATCACTTACAATTTTGAGTACGCGCGAAATATAAGAGCGTTGCACTATGGTCTATCATTTGACCTGGGTAAAGTGATGACCACAGTGCAACGCACTCTTATTTTGGTGCCACGCGCGGGACGCAGAGCAAATTCGTTGTTTTGTCATCTACGCGCATACCTTTAAAGTAAACTACGTTGCCTCAGCCCTGAGGATACCCCAAGACAGCTAATACGGTTGCAGATGTGGAATCAAATGGGAATATCTAGGACCCTAGATGAGGAATATAAACCAAAAAATCAACTTCTGGGGACCGTTTCATGAAACTTTTTGTCGGTGATTTACACTGACAACTGAAGACCTGAATATAAGAACGACCCAAGTCCAATTTTTGGCCAAATTCACTTTGACATGGGAAATTGTAGCTTATGCATGGACTCATCTTGTGTATAAATGATAAATCCTGATTACCCCCGAAAGTGCCTGAAATGAATGAGGTAAATCTTATATCAATGTTAGAATGAAGGACTTGGGTCATTCTTACATTCATATTATAGCGCCCTCTCTCATCCTTCTCTCATCTCTATAGCAGAATACCATGTATATGAATGAAAGAACGACCCAAGTCCATATGAATGAAAGAACGACCCAAGTCCATCACACAAAATGGCCTCTCCACAATTAATGTAAATGTTAGTTGTCATGATAACATATGTTCTAATTTGTATATACAATGTTGTCTTCCCATCACAGTTAAATAGAATATTATTGGACAAATAAAAAAGATATGAAATTTTTGTAATTTACTCGAAATGGTCTTCCATGGACTTGGGTCGTTCTTATATTCAGATACTCAACTGTTAAAAGCTACTGAAATCCTTGCGTCCGATTGGCTGATAGCAAATTTGTCGGTGAAAACCTCCGACGAACTCGTTGATGAAACGCCCCCTGGTTTCAGGCAATGAAACAAACTATCACTTCCTCAGCGAACTGAATGTGTACGCTATCTTTCCTCAGATGCGTTTCGGAAAGATAGCTACATCCAGATCGCCTCGGAAGTGATAGTTTGTCCCATCACCTTCACCAACGTTGATTATTTGCTTCCTACACACAGTTTGAAATTAATGAGTATAAACTTTTTGATTATCTATTACCTATTTAAATATGTGGGATCTATTGAATTGTAAATCTTAAGTTTGTTCTAAGGGACATCTGATGTAAAAATATTAATTGTAATACCAATGACAATGACTACACTAATGCTCCATGGAATGATGCCTCAAAATGACTAAAAAACAACAGCAACCAAAAAACACACAAACAAACAAACAAACAAACTGAAGAACCTCAGAAAATTGTGTGCGTTGAATTTTTCGACATGTTACTTTCCTGAAAATGGTATTCTCGTTTTTCCAAGTTTCGATTGAACAATAGTAGTTTTTATATTTGTCACTTGAGCGAAAACTAAAACCTCATACTTAGAGTTGTTTACTGGTCTAACCTTTGTAATTTAGTTTACCCCCAGTGACTGTACGAGATGCAATACATGACAATTCAATACTGTATGATAATCATAATGAAAAAATACCGGTGACGACAGCCTGTGACAATAGAATAGTTGAAACTTTGCAATCATGTCCATGACAATAACATAATCATAATAACCCGTGAACGTATGACAAGAAGCCATCAAGAAATCATTCATTTACCAGAGTGATAAGTCTTACTATCTTGTGATGATAGGCCAATTTCGGCGACTGAACATGTAAAATGATATCTACTAAAGACAGAATCTCCATTAATAACCTGTTGATATCATGCCAGTGAAATGGAGAGTCATTTAATTACGTAAGATTCTTTCAAAATAGCATGTATACAATCCCTATTCACCAATACAAAAAAGAAGCATATAAACAAGCAAAGTTTATATATCGTAAACATGAAAATGATATACAAACCTTTAGGACAATCATTGCAATGTATATGCAGTATAAAGAATTAAGTTAATCAATATTCTATTTCATTTTGTTACGCTTGTGTTTAAATGCTACTCTATTCTACATCTTTAGCTCAGTAGTACTTAACAGAAATGTAACGTAAGTCAATCAAAACTTAAAATCCCATAATGTATAACAACATCTGAATCCATAGTCAAAGAAATGTCACGAAATTCACGGAAATTGTGCCTGTTTTATCTTGATGGACATCTAGACTGTCATATCGGCCACAGATTCATACAATCTCTCATCCAAGTTCTGGAGTGAAAGGTATTCCTTGAAAGAGCAAAGTAAGCACAGTTTTGTGGAAATAATTTCATTTTAGTCCAAAATTATATTTTGTAATATCAAAAGGGATTTAGAAAAGATTAAGGTTTCAAATATAACTCATTATGATAATAGCATAGTTACTTTATTACATAAATAGTTTCTGAAATACGGGTCATCTAACATTATTTCATTATGTATAGTCAGTACGGTCCCAAATGTTATCTCGTATCATTGTTACACTAATAATTTCTTTTTAATGAAAAAAAAAAATGTTTCATAACATATCATTAGACGCAATGTGCGGGTACACCCCAGCATGAATTTAATATCCCTAGACAATTGGGGTGTTTGACAATACCTTTTTTTTTGACAAATCACTGAAAAAACGCAATAGCAGACTCATGCATGGGTAACTTAGGCACGTACAGATGTTATTTGATATCTAATTATCAAATATTCGTACATATTTGTGTATTTTTAAGAACATACAACTACATGTACCAGTGAAATAGACAGTTCATGAACTGTTGGACTGACACTTAAATAATCATTTCATCGGCCTCCTATCAGCAAATTATGTAAAAAATTATTAATGCTATAAACGTGATGAGTAGTAACTTTCACCAGTGTGTTCACTCTGAATTAGTGAAAGGGATTATATAAATGAAACGGGTATGATAGCTTACGTGATACACTTCCATAATCGGTTCAAGTTTCCTCTGAATGACGTCATAAGAGCATCTCTTTTCCGGCTCCATTTCCCAGCAGCTGGTCATTATAGAGTATCTATGCGAAGAAAAGATCGAAGTAAACAATAAGACGCTCAATGACCAAAAATTGTTTTCCGCTGATCTGTCTCTGAATTTTGTAAGTGTAAATACAAAATGTCAAATCTAGACAGACTCGGTACTGGGCACCAGAAATCTACAAGAATTCTAGTCAATGAGAATAGGTAAACACACACAAACTCACACACAAACAAGCACACACACATACACACACACACATACACACACACACCTAAGCACAAGCGCACACACGCTCAAAGACTCACACACAGCGATGCAAACAAGCACACATACAAACCGACTTATACATCATATCGGCCGTGATAAGGCAAAGGAACGTAACTCAAAATTTGGGCATTTTGAGTTATGAGCATATGGCTCCTAAATAAAATGTGCTCTTTTTCATGGTGAATGTCTCAATTCTCAAATGTTTACCATTTCAGAGATAAAAAGCGTATCTCACACACCTTTTTCACAACGTTGCCGTTTCCAGCTAGGCAAAACAACGTAAGCTGAGATACGTATAGAAATGACAAAGAAAGCATTTTCGCTGTTACGGCAAATGAACGTATCTTTACATACACTGTTTTTTCATGGTGGTTTCTCAAGAAAAAAGAAGGAAATTGCGACGCCAAAAGAACGTATGTCATCATACAGCGCTTTGCTGTATAAAATCAGGGCCACGCGCGCTACAGTCAGCACGGCAAAAGAACGTATGTCATCATACTGCGCTTTGATGTATAAAATCAGGGCCATGCGCGCTACAGTCAGCACGGCAAAACAACGTATCAACATCGTGGCCATCACAACACACGCTACACTGCATATTAACTCTATGTGCAAGACATACGGCTACGTGCTGCAGATCCATTTCAGCCGCGGCAGTGAGTGTAGTGCCGCCGCTGATGCCGGGCCGCTTGCGACAACAGCTGCAGCAGTGCTGTAGCAGAGTACTGGTTGACTGGCAGGCAAGCTTTGCTGCAGTGTGAACTATGAAGTCATGCCAGTTGTTCTGTTTTGCAGTCATGGAATGGATATTCTCCTGACCAGTTAATGCTACCACAAAGAAAATCAGCGGTAACACCGGTAAGTTTTATTTTGTTTTTGTCAGGTCTAAGTTTGATCCAGCCCGACCAGACGCCGTGCGAAGTACGGCGATTGGGCTGTACATAGTGGACGACAGTACGCTATGCTAGTAGTAGAGTCCAGTACTTTCAATTATAGTTTTCACTAAGATTTAAGAAAACGATGAGTAAAAAACAAATAAACAAAAAACACAGCAAGCTACGAAAATAAAGAGCAAACATAGATCTATGAGTATGACAGCCTTTCCTGTCGGTGGGCTTGGCAAAACGTGGCTCATTGGTGTGGTTGTGGTTCTACTATTAAAGGACTATGTAAATGTAGGATACTTGTACTACTACTAGTGGTCTAGTAGATCAAGTAGTGACTGTCAAAAGAAATTTACCTATGCGCAAAGGAAGTGGACCCCAATATACTGTTATGATCATCGACATTCGACTTGAGGTCTTCTACCTCAAATTCAGTTTTGTAAAGTAACAGCTTTATAGTAAACAGTAGACTCGACTTCAAGCAAATGACAATAAAGCTTGATACTGATGAATTCCATTTAGTCTTTAGTGGCTACATGAACTGATGGCACACAATATGTTCTAATAATGACATTAACAGTATTACTTTGGCAAGAAAAGTAGGGATAAAATGGAATGTTTGGTCTACATCTTTGGTTAAACATAAGTAGTCTTAGATCGTGTTTGTTATTTCTTGAAAGGATGAAGAATGTGACTGTGGTGTTTTCATACATACAGGAATTTACTCACTTAAAATTAACCTAAAAAATAAGGTAATATTTAATGGTACTCTTTACCTGCTAACTATGGAGGCCTGATTTATTTTCTTTTTAATTCTTTGTGCAATTTTAGTCAGCTGTACATATTCTTTAAAACATTTTTTTTTCATTTCGATACGATATAATGCATTGTTGCCATGGTAGATCCTATACATGCTAATACGTTCCACCCCTCCCCCATAAAAATGTTGAGGGCAAAAGCTTATGGAATTCAAATATTTATCATCAAGTTAGATGGTTTTAAATACTATGTAAAGTTCAAATATTCAGACCCAATCGTCTACTTTAGGTGATATTAACATTCGTGTTGAACTTTTTGCTTGTCTCTCTTTTCAGTGTCCACACCAACCGCCAGCCTAGACCAGCTCAGAAAAGGAATGCAGTGTATCAAGTACAATGAAAGGTACACGTTGAATAATCACCTATTAATTCATACAAAAAAGTATTAGGAGAAGGGGGCAGAAATTAATCCCACCTTTGTCATTATCACTAGCGACACAAGCCGGCATTTGGAAAAAAATATTTAAAAAAAAGAAAAGAAGGCAGAATCCATGATGATGACTTTCTGATAATTTGAGAATACCACATTTCACAGTTCATTCCTTAGCGATAAAAAATAATAATATTAAATGAAAACTGATGAAATGGTAACCATATTCTGTCTCAAAACAAACACACAGCCGTGTGCATCCTCAAGGGGTATTTGTATGATGTTGAATAATAGATACTGTGAGTGTATTTCATTATTTGAAGAGTTTGTTTGCAAAATACGATAAGTCCATATTTGCTAAATGGAGATATTTGCGATTAAGGGTCAAGAAAAATAAAGAGAATAATACGAAATTGTTTGCTTCTTTTGACCACAACTTCAAAAATGTTCGATTTTATGGACTGACCAGTATATAATTTAAAAGATATCATATTGTACTTTATGAGAGAGACTGTACTTCAAAGTCTTCAAAAACGGACTTATCGGTTTTGCGAACAAACTCTTCATAAATACTCATTCTCATATTCTTTGCTTTTTTTAGGAGGGGTGGGGGGGTCTGTGAGAGAGGATTTGTTACAAACAACCATGTCTAATGAAGAATCTAATCACATAACTAAAGCAGAATTGAAATTCACTAGCTTTCTTTTATGGAAAATACAGAGTGCCTCATTTTATTTTGTGTTAATTATTCTCTTGGGTTTTTTTTTTTTTTTTCATTTTCCTGCAGTGGTCTACCGAGCAGTTCGAAAGCAGAGAAAGGAGCAACTATACAAATTTCAGAACAGCTCTGCACGCCCGTCAGAATCTCATGAAAGATGGAGTGGATTGTGCACTAGATCAGTCAACTTTAAAAGAAAAATAATAACACTCGGATTGTTTATATAGGATCAAGTAAATCTTTCACAGTTAAATTAAGAACTCGCAAAACTCAACTGTGAAATGTTAATGACTATTCTTACGTTATTAAGGCACAAGAAAGATTTCTTTTTTTATATTGATATGAAACTAAAGATTCTATTTCAAAAAAAAATATGATGAGGGCTTATTGCCCTTTGAAATGATGATTATCAACTTTAGGTAAAACTATCACTTGTTCATAGTAAATATTGTTGTAAATGCTTGCCCTCAAAATCAATATCATGTTGATTGAAACTTGTCAACATATTTCAGAAAACCAGGGAAATAGTAACCTTTATTTCCTGCATAATTTTGATTTATTTTGAGCCTAATCTCTCCGGGAGCTCTCAGACAACGCAGATGTATTGCAGCACAGCAAATCGCTGTTGTGATAAGACGTTTATTGAAATGTGTTTAAAGTGAATACTGTTGCAAATTCTCCCTTCGTTTCAGCTGCCTGATAATTGTTCTTTACCCAAGTATTTACTTCTTACTACACTTGATCTTCAACAACTGTAAGGATTAAAAATACATTGTGTGCTATTCATAATTTGTAATTTGTAGATGTTCTGATCTTCCAAGGTAAAAATTGATGCGAAGGTCTGATATGGTAATATATAACTAAGTATAACTAATCTCCAGAAATAAAAAAATATGTTCTGTTCTATTGAAATTGAAAATTTTGCTCCCATGGTTCTGTTCAACTGTGGTACGTAATAATAAAGGCTACTTTACTCGGGAAGTAAATTACATTTTTTTTTCTATTTCTGTTACCATCATGATAATGTTTATAGTTACTGCTGATTTGCTTTCAATGTGATAAAAGCATAATGGCATATCAAACTCTATCTTAGATTGTAAGAAGAAAGCGTAGATACCTATTTCATATTTTTAAGACTTGCAAATAATCGAATGATTTCTGTAATGCTGTTGTCTTTGAGAAACAGATGTACACACATGTTTTCCCCTATAAACCTTTAAGAAAATGTAAATCAGTCTCTGCATCTACGTTTGTCATGTCTATCTCAAAGTTATTCAACTGAGAGAATGTTTGCACCTCTGACAAGTCTGAGATGTGTGTGTGTGTGCGTGTGTGTGTGTGTGTGTTTTGTACTTGCTTGGTTGTGTGTGTGCGTGTGTGTGTGTGTGTGTGTGTGGTCAAGTTACACCTAAAAACATTAAAACCTGGATTCATACTTACCTGATAAATCATTGTTATTATTGTTGTTGTTCAAAGAATTGAGGCATCTTAACCTTCCGGATACAATTCATGCAATCAACCAAACATCAACAACTTATAACGATAAACAAAGTACTTAATATTATTCTGTCTGTTCAAATCCTTTCATCTCAATGGAAATCGTTAAATAAATCAAAGAAAATATAGAAATTAAAACAGGAGTCTCAATATTAACACATGCGTGTATGTGTCTTTGAAACGAAGTGTACGTGCAGATGTCTATACAATTCTTTTTTATACCCATTTTATTTTAGTTTTTTTTTTTTTGCCAGTTCCCATACAGTCATAATAGTTGCCACCCATGCATTTTAATACTAAAAAATATACATATTTCAAGTTCATCTTAATTGTAGCACATGGCATAAGAAGTGTAATGAAATCCATTTTCAGACTTTACCCAAACTCGTACTTTAGTTGTCAATATTAATCCAAATCCATGCTTTTGTTAAAACAACATGAATGATAAACCACATATAATTATGCTCCCAATGAAAAAAATCTTACATCAAGAGATAAAAAAACATACACTTAAAGATAATGAAAAAGAATGGACATCTCAATAAACTATAAACTGTGTATGCAAATGAAGTAAAACAAAAATATACGGTAATTGGTAGATAACAACTAATTACATGTTAGTACATACTCGGTAAGTTTTCAGAAAAAAAAACGAAAATGTTCAATTGCATCGATCATTTTGCAAGCTAACGTGTTTTACTATTCCTTATGTATATCTAAAAACACATAACGGGACTTTTATCATTCAGTTAACAAAATTGTCAAAGTAAATAAATCATAGAGATTGTTGCCATAGAGTTGGGATACGTCATTCTGCCTAATTACATTGATGAAAGGGTTGAGGCGCAGATATTTGTAAGTCAAGATACGTTGTTTTGGCATACTGAAGTGGCTTCGCGGGAGAATGCTTACGCGCCGTAAGTCAGGATACGTTCTTTTGCCTAATTGATATGTTGCCGCGTGAGGATTCTCGCACAACGTAAGTAAGGATACGCTGTTTTGGCAAACTAGAATTACTCATCAGCACAGTGCTGTGATTCGGTAAAATGCTGTATCTATTCTAAACATGGCAATTTCTCTAAAACGGGAAGTCCTATTTTACTGAAATTTTCCCGAGATATTCTTTATTAATGCCTAAGAAACTTCGCTGCTTCAAAAGTGTTTTGCTCCTATGACGGAAAAATGGGAACCAATTGAATTTTCAAAGTCGTTTTTCTCAGAACATGATATTCTGAGTTACGTTGTTTTGCCTTATTACGGCCGATATCGCATCCACCTGAAAACTGGAAGTGAAGGTAAATACTCACATTCTTGACCACAGTGAGAAGGGCGTGGCATCTTGTATCCCTTGGTAACCTGCTGATTCACCATGTTTATCGTCATTTTGGGATAGGGTCTTGCTCCTTGACAAGAGGCAGAGAAGACGACAGAGAAAAGGAGAAGATTCACATATTTAAATATCATACTTAGCAGAGTTTTTGTTATTTTTGTTCATGCATTTTGTTACTACCTACTTTGAACTTGTTCTTCTAAATTTCGCAGGATCATTCATTGGCAGTATAAATCAGGTGTCTCAAAAAGTGCACACTCTGCAGTTGTAAATTTTAACATATTTTAAAAAGTGTGTAATATAATCATTGTACCAAGTACACTTGCAAAATAAATTCGTATTATTGTAGCTTCGGTTTTTGTTTTCAGTATAGATGGAGGTTTGTGAATTTGGTGAATTAAACAAAGAGGTGTAATTTTATGTATATTACGTCGTACCCAGAGTGACGATTTCCCAAAGAAGGATTCCGTAAGACCAAACATCACCCTCAATCGACCATTTTCTATTCTGCATTCCCTCAGGTGACATCCAGCGCGTTGGTTTCTGCAAAGAGTAATTAGGAAAAACACAAATGAGAGGCATTTCGCATAGTTTTTTTTTAAATACAATGTAGATAAGCAACTACAGGAACCTGCTCCTCCACCCCCCCCCCCATTTATTGAATGCCACGCTAATGAACAGAGCAAATGCACGTGTTAACCCTATTAAGCCCAAGCTATTTTGACCCCTCGCAGGCCCAAGGGGGGGCACATTGTGCCCCCCCTATATAACTTTTTTATTATTTGATGTATCATCGTCATATTTGGCACATGGGTAGAGCAACTCATACTCTACATGACCGTACATTTGAATTTTCACAAGGTCACCCATGGAGGGCGCTATTTACAAAAATATAACGAAATACATAGGAAATATGCTAAAAACATGATTTTTCGGTATAATTTCTTTATCCCCTTTATATATGTCTTGTTATAGACCAATCATATTCATATTTGCCACAAATGATAAGCAAGTAGAATTTTATTATTTTTTATGTTTGAAATTTCTCAAGGTCACCATATGGGGGCGCTATTTATATCAACATATTGATACATTATGAGACCTGAGATGAAATGTTTGGGATGGGTACATGTATAGATATGACATTTCATATTTGCATAATAGTGGAATTTTGAGATTGCAAATTGATAATATGATAAACTAATGATATTAGGGGCATAACTTGGGTGAAGGAGTCAAAATAACTCAAAATATAAGGGCAATCTGTCGAAAATATTATTGTTTTCAATTATCTCTATTATATCTATTGTTTTATGCCTTTGTCACATAAAAACAAAGGAAATAATAAGAAAAACTTTCCAGGACCATAATTACTTCAAATTTTGCTTATTCAACAAATTTCAGCCAAGAAACACCCATTTCATACACTGTAATGCTGTTAAATGAAATGGGAACAGAAAAAAGATGCAAAATCTG
This sequence comes from Diadema antillarum, assembly GCF_040938485.1. Classification (NCBI taxonomy): domain Eukaryota; kingdom Metazoa; phylum Echinodermata; class Echinoidea; order Diadematoida; family Diadematidae; genus Diadema; species Diadema antillarum. The sequence continues at coordinate 143,921 of NW_027272355.1, read as the reverse complement.
ACTGACATGGTTGTCAGTTTATGGTTGCCATGGCAACCAGCAACATCAAATATAGCTAAATTATATATCAAAATGTTCGCAATAAGATTTTAGGAAAAGTCACCAAATTTGGTTGAAATCGGATTAAGGACGAAGGAGTGGCAAAGGAAAATCTGGTAGGGGGGGCACAATGTGCCCCCCCTTGGGCTTTATAGGGTTAAGCTTAGTGTGTAATAAGAGTAATGATTTATAGGACTTACTGATTAAGGAGTGAACGCAGTACGCCTAATCATTTTTGTTTTTGTTTCTTTACAGAATTTTGCTTTTTGAGTGGATAACAATAGCAAATGACACTTATATCAGTGTATATAGCGCTTTACCCATAGTACTAACGTTTTTTACAGAAAAAAAGTTAAATCAAAATATAGCACTATACGTATAACATAACAAAAAATGATATTGAATAAAGGAGATTAGTTCTCAGCGATGATTTAAACTTATCAACACTGTCAGCATTTCGGATATAAAGAGGGAGTTTGTTCCAAATAGATGGAGAAATAACAGATAGAACCCTGTCACCATAATAGGTAAAAGCGTGGGGAGAATGTGATGTAGTTGCAAAGTGGAAGGACGGAGAGAACGGGTGGAAGTGGAGGAACGAAGGTAAATCAAGTCTTTAAGATAAGATGGGGCAAGATTATTACATATCTTTTAAACAATGAGAAGGATATTAATGGTGATACTTTTATGTGTGGAGAGCCAGTGGAAGGAATGGAGTGCTTTAGTAATTTGATAAGATCTTTTTGTAAGGGTCACAAGCCTAGCAGCTGTATTTTGAATTCTTTGTTTGGTGCCAAACAAGAAGAGGGATGCCAGCAAGAAGAGAATAACAGTAAACAAGATGAAAAGATATAAATGCATGAATAAGACGTTCAGTTAAAGACTGATCCAATAATAGATCGACTTTTACCAATTTGACAAATACCCCTAGCAGCAGAACGACATGAGTTCTTGATGTGTTGTTGAAAATTCAGGTGTTTATCTACAATAAAGCAGAGATCTCTGACGGACTGACAGATGGGGATAGTACTATCTTCAAAAGAAAATTCTGTGAGAGAGCTAACTCGTCTGATCTGAAAATGGACATATAATTCTGATTTCACACAATTCAACATTAGGTAGGTATCACGGGACAAATTGCTTAATATCACTATGTGGCATCAAAATAATTCGCTCAGTAAATTTTGTTTCAGGAGAAATCATATTTCATTGTTGAGTGCTTAGTATTAACATTATATAGGAATATTGATAACCATTTCAGAAAAAAAAACGACTAATGTTGTTGTTACGTGAAGTATCTGCTCCTTGTTTGAATTAGTAATCATGTTCAGATGGGTATATAATAATTCATTCTACGATTATCATGCTTGATGAGGACTTACACTTCCAGAGAGTGGCATGAATGACGTCATCCCATAGTCAGAAATCTTACAGATCCGGTCTTCCGTCATCATTATGTTGTGTGCACACAGGTTCCCGTGGATAATCTAAATTTGATATTAAGTTATAGAGTTACCGGCTTAAGAGAAGGTTATTAACCTATTTTTTCTCGAAATGTTGAGAACCCAAACACACACACACACACACACACACACACGCCAACACACACAGAAATAGGCACGGTTTTATTCTGTCTGAGTGTATCATACTAATTTCATGGAAGAAAAATAAATGATGAGGAACCTATTAGATGCTTGTGGGGCCAAAAGTTCCAAGAAAGGAAGTCAAAGGAAATCGAGAGCACATTATATTAATGTGTGTGTGTGTGTGTGTGTGTGCGCGCGCGCACACACACATGATAAATGTCAAGCTGTTCGTCAAAACGCAACGTGTTATGTGGTTGAAGCGTTTATTGTATGGTGAGACGAAATTTGGATGAAAAATGTATTTTCATTTATGTTTTGATGGTATAAATTATATATTTTGATTATGTCAATTTTTTAAAAATCTTTCTTCCCCTACGTCAAATGTATGGCTAGTTTCGGCTTCTGCTGTATTGATGTTTTGGAATAGGTATTTATCAGCATTATGGTGGTCACACTTTATTACTTTTTTCCACGTCAGACGTTTGGTCAATTTTGGTTTTTGGTGTGTGTCTCAGAAACGGGTAACCACAATAATACGATATGTCTGCAGTGTGATTTGGTGTGTTATTGTTTGTGTTTGTGGGTTGCGCGTGTGGGTATATTTGTTGTTGTTGTTGTTGTTGATGAGGTTAAATGTGTTTGTATGGGTGTATGTTGAGGGTAAGTTTCCGGCGGGGGGGGGGGGGGGGAGTGAGGGCGGGGTACGTTATGCCTGTGTAAAGAAGTGGGGATGGGCGGGGTAGTTAGGTAATAGTTGAGTAATGGTGTGCAAGTTTCGAGGGTTAAGCGGAATACGGTTTGTTTTGATAATATGCACATGAATGTTTATTTTGACTTCTACAAGGGGGGGGGGGGGTGGTGGATAGGTTGATAGGTTAAAATGATGAATTTCGTTCGGTTCATTTATGTATGATTTTGTTATCCATTTATTGCAAGTTTGGGAAATACTGCATTCTCAATGGAGTGTAAAGGGAGTTTGTTAGAGTAATGAAGCAGATATTGATTGATTGATTAAGTTTGTCAAGATTTCTTTTTTTCTTTAAGGGTTATGATGAATTTACTATAATATTTGTATATTTTATATGTAGCATGTGCTCTGCAAAATAAAAAAGTGATTCAGCAACACAAGTGTGTGTGTGTGTGTGTGTGGGTGTGTGTGTAATAAGGCAGATATGGATTGGATAGATCATGTTAATCAAGATAGCTTTTTCTGAGAGTAATGAAAAATTTAATGTCATTACCCTGATATAAGCATGCTTTGAACAAAAAAGAAACCCAAATATATTGTACTGTATGTTAGAAAAAAATGATTTAGTAGCACAAGTGAAAAGAATACAGCATCTAATTTGTTACTGTTGTTGTTGTTCATGTCAATTTTGTTGATTACATGGACATGATATTGAATGAAATTCAAATAAAGAATATCATAAAACAAAATAAAAAAAACCCCAAAATGTTCTTAGGCTGGTAGCTTGAATCCATGTTCTATATTAAAGTATCAAGGAGCATATTTTGATTTTGTGAGAGAACAATGAGATGTATAGAATTATATCAGCGAACCAAGATAAAGATTTGATTTATGCATATGTTAGTTCATTAAAGGGGATGGCTAGTAACTGATCAGTTGGAATTAGTCGGAATGCTGGGCAATGATTGTTTCAATCCTTGTGGGATTCATTTAAGAGTACATTAGCATTGTTGGGTGACAATTATTTGCTTCAGAATGATCTCATATTCAAGTAATGTGCAGTTCAATGTTTCCAGGTTAGCATGCCTGTACAGTGACGGGGCGATTAAACTGTACATTTCTTGAACATGAGACCATTCTGAAGCCAATAATTTTCACACAACAATAGATATATAATGTACTCTTGAATGAATCCCACAAGGATTGGAACAATCACCACCAGCATTCCCACTGACTCCCACAGATCAGTTACTAGCCATTCCCTTTAAAGATGGTGAAGAAAAAAAAGGAACCTAATACAAAATCCTCTGGATACATAGCATCAGCACGTTAGGCGTTTTTTGTTTTTTGTTTTTTGTTTTTTTGACGGTGACTGGAAGCCGGTGGAGAAATACAATGCCCATCAATAGTACACCTCGTCCAGTGTTTAATCACATTTCAAAGAATAAATAAGGCCGCCCTTCTTCCGATGATGACGGCGAAGTTGTCAAGAAAGAATGGAATCTGGTTCACAAAGGAATGTTTTAGTAGGCATTTCATGGCATTGGTAAGGAACAAGAAATCATGTAGAAAAAGAACAGAGCATTATTATGATATGAAAGCTATCATCCATGAAACTAAAGTAGCTACATCCTCGAAATCTTAAAAGCTCGAGATTTAAAATCTGAATCAGTGGCAGGTGTCCTCTATAATGTTTACTCATTTCATAAATAATGTGTACGTCTGCATTACTTGCACTTATATATCAAATAATAAAAATTGGCTTTTCATGTGTAATTACCTTGTTGGATGCAAAGAATTCCATCCCTTTTGCCTCCTGCCATGCAAACTTCAGTAACTTGGACTCATCAAAGCGGGGCTTTGCTGGCTTGATGTTCCCGTAGGGAGATTTTGAAGACTGGTTATTAAACTGCAGAAAAGTCAGCAGTGTCCCACCAGAAACAAATTCGTGTACAGTGGTACCTGTATGACGTCACAATATTTGTTTTTACAGAAGTCAATGGAAAGGTTTTAAATACTTCAGCTTTATAAACAATTTTGGTTCTGTTTTTTTCCTGAAAATACCAATATAGTAATCTCAAGCAAATAAATGTTATTCAATAACTTGTTTACTGAAAGAGAAAATCAATAGTAGTATGTTTAAAGTGTTTCACTATTTATTTAGATTTGAATAAACTACGCTGGGATCACACGATTTTCATTTTTTTTTTTTTGGCGGGGTAATCTTGTAATATTTTTCTTTTATTTTCTTTCAGATTCTACCACGATGATGAACATCTTCCGTACTATTAATCTTGTAATACTTACGATATTCTTCACAGTATCCAAGACACTTCACAATATTTTGATGGTTTGGAAGTTTTTGCAAATATTTCACTATCTGCATAATGTCTGGAACATTTTCTGTACAGCAGAAATATGAGGTAAAATATTTCTATGATTAGAAAGGCTGCATAAAAGTTGAGAAACGAAACAATCATCATTGATATCTCAAAACTCATGTTTCCATTAGCTTAAGGTTCATAAGTGTGTTCTGACAAAGTACATAATTTCTTTATGTCCATCACGGAAATATTATTTTTGTCATAAAAAAAAATCCATACTTATCAAAAGTATCACAAAAGTCTTTTCATTTTTTTTTTGTACTATGCGCAACTGCAGTATTTTACACTTAATCAGTGGGGCTGCATTAAGCACTTATTTTGCATTACTACAAAATGTGTATTTCTCATCACAATGTCCTCGTCAAGCGTCTGCTTATCTAAAAGGTCTCAGCCATTTCAGAATTGCACAGGGTAATGACATTTTTAACATTACAAATGGTTAGAGTGACACATGCTAGACTTCATTTACTATCATCATGAAACAATGTTACCTTTAGCAATGTTTAGAGGTTAGCTTCAAACAGCAATAGATAACTGAGGTCGACTGACTTTTTGTTAGATAATTATAACATGTATTACAAAATGCACAAACCAAACTGGAGAACAAAATATCTTGTAATTTTATGGAAACAGTTCTACTAGTAATGACCTGTGACCTGTCTCAGGGCTACCGAAGCCGCTCCCTGTTTTGTGCGGAGTTCACCCTTCCACACGTCGCCAAACTTCCCTAGGCCGATGGAACCAAGCCGAGAAAAGAACGTTAAGTTTTCAGCTTGAATTGCAGCAGTGCTCGGTGTAAGTGGTTGATATACAGCATAACCTGTCAAGTCAAATTGAGGAAAGTAGTCTTTCATGTTTCTGACAGCAGTCTACGCTCCTTTTGTTGTTGTTGTTGTTTTCTGCGTTTGACGCGTGTAAAAAAAGGGACCTCTAGTGATGCTCTTCCACCAGAACATCTGACTACAAGTTAGGCTGGCTAGTAATTTTATTGTTTGGTCATTACTGATGGAAAGCTTCATATATGCCCAGTATCCAGAAACGCCCTCTGACGTCATCAAATATAAGAACTTATCCTGTTTCAAAATGTTGAACGAGGTTTGTCACTTCTCGCTTCAAAATATGCCAATCACAACTAGAAACACACACAGTCACACACAGTCACATGCACACATACATGTATAATCTATTAGCTACCAAGAACGATTAATGAAGTGAATAAACAATGACGCATGTTGTCTTGAATGATATAATTATAATGTTCAACTAAATGATATTAACAAAATGAAAATCAAATATTCAGGAACAAGATTTAGTGATGGTAATCATAGGAGCATCTGTGAACTCAAACCAATAACGATATCGTGTGTAAAAAGGTGAATACAACCTTTGCTTCCGCTTTCGATCATCTCATAAGCACTGTTGTCGCTTCCTCCTGATAAGCCTGTCCTAATATGGTACAAACACGAGCAAAATTAATGAATTTTTTAAAGGGATTGTACAGTACTGGTTGAGGTGAGGATTCAGGTTTAAAAATTTTTCTAGGTAATGAGGAACCTCTTATGATAAATGAAAGAGCATGTAATTTCAAAAAAAAAAAGATTCAATGTTAATTTGATGAAAATTGGCCTTGAAATGGTTGAGACATCCAAAGAAGGGATCATAATAAAACTGACATGCCACGACTTTTTATTAGGACCTCTTTGTTTTTACCTTGTTTTTAGATATCTCAGGCATTCCAAAACCGATTTTCATCAAATAAACTTTTAATTCCCCTTAGAATTGTAAACTTTTTCACATTGTTTATTTGATAGAGTGGTTTCTAAATATGTCGCAAAACTTTACAAGTATTTATTCTAACCTCAACTAGTACTGTATACAGTACTTTTTATTGTGTAATTTCTGATTAACACAAACCAGTGATACTGGAAACATAACTACAAGACAGGATTTTGGAATCCATTAAAATTTAAACCTAAATGTTCATAGTAGGCCTAACATCCCTTTCTGCTGCCACTGAAAGCTACTCCTGTAAAAGAAAGAGCAAAAAAAAAAAAAATGACATCACCCCGTAGAGGTGATGTGATTTTGCTTACCTTGCGTGCTTCTCAGATGTATTTAGTACTAAAAGACAGGGAAAATAAAAGAAACAGGTGTCATAATGTAATTTACAACTATTCCGTAATTATTGCATAAATGTATTTAAACAACTTTCATTACATATACTGTTATTCCTGTCACAATCATGTGATAATTACGGAATGGCGAGGTGGGTCCTAACATATAGGCCCTACTCTACTTATTCGGCTTTTGAAGATAAAATGTTATCTCTTGAATATGGGGGGGGGGGGAGGGGGGTAATTGTCATATTATACCTACATTTTCTATATCTGTTTATATAATTAGTCAAGTTAAGGAAGAGAACAACGTATTTGCACAAATATGTTCACACACAAGCGCACACATACAGCGGCATATCTAGGGAAAACGGCGCCCGGGGCAAGCGCGAAAATTGCGCCCCTAATTTTTTGAAAAAGTGTTCAACCCCAACCCCACCCGGTAGGGACTTTAAACAAAGTCCACATGATATGCTTTTTCAAGCACTTAAAAGGGTTCTTTTGAGGGTGATTTGAATGTAATTAATTTTGATAAATTTTGGCGAGCGAGCGCAGCGAGCGAGCCGAAAATTTTGCTATTTCACCTTAGAAAACATGGAATTCTTGTCATTTTTTGCTAATCAAATCTTACAATTCCAATCAAGATATAGTGACAGCCTTATAGATAACGATTTATACCAACAAACTGCATGAGGAATTTAAAAAGTACTCTAAATTAGTACGCGCGAGTTAGCCGAAATTTGTATATTTCCACGTCATCATCACGTTTTGTTCTTATCTCTTTTTTCTTTCTTTTTTTTTTTGGATAAATTTTGGCGAGCAGGCGCAGCGAGCGAGCCGAAAATTTTTGTATTTCAGGTTACAGAACATGGAATTCTTGTCAGTTTTTGCTTATTAAATCTTACAATTCTAATCAAGATATAGTGACGACCTTATAGATAACGATTTATACCAACAAACTGAGGACTTATAATACTAGTACTCTAAATTAGTACGAGCGAGTGAGCCGAAATCATTACGTTTTGTTCTTATCTTTTTTTATTTGGTTTTTTTGCGCCCCCCATATGTTCGAAACCGTTGGCGTCCTCTCTTGATCCAATCGGCGATCGCTTCAGAACGAATGAAATTGCAGCCGCTGCTCCGTGTAACATTTTTCCTGCTTAATATAAAATGACATGTGTGAACACAATAGACATTGTCATTTTGTGCGCGTCATCGTCACGTTTTATTCTTGTCTTCTTTTCTTTTTTTTTTTGATAAATTTTGGCGAGCGAGCGCAGCGAGCTAGCCGAAAATTTTTGTATTTCAACTTATAAAACATTGAATTCTTGTCATTTTTTGCTTACTTAATCTTACAATCCTAATCAAGATATACATAGTGACGGCCTTATAGATAACAATTTATACCAACAAACTGTGGACTTGAAAAAAATACTCTAAATTGTACGAGCGAGTGAGCCGAAATTTGCATATTTCCGCGTCATCATTACGTTTTGTTGTTATCTTGCTTGATTTTTTTTTGCGCCCCCCCCCCCCCCGTATGTTCGAAACCGTTGGCGCCTTCTTTAGATCCAATTGACGATCGCTTCAGAAGGAAAGAAATTGCAGCCGCTGCTTCGTGAAACATTTTGCCTGCTAAATATAAAATGACATGTGTGAACACAATGGACATTGTCATTTTGTCCGCGTCATCATCACGTTTTGTTCTTACCTTCTTTATTTATATAAATTTTGGCGAGCGAACGCAGCGAGCGAGCCGAAAATTTTTGTATTTCAGCTGACAGAACATGGAATTCTTGTGTGAACACAATAAACATTGTCATTTTGTCCGCGTCATCATTATATTTTGTTTTTATCTTGTTTGATTTGTTTTTCTGCCCCCCTTCTTCTTCTTCTTCTTCTTCTTCTTTTCTTTCTCCTTCTTCTTCTTCTTCGTTTTTTCTTTCTTTTTCTTCTTCTTTTTTTTTCGTTTTTTGCGCCCCCGAGGAGTGGCGCCCCCCCTTGCCCCCCCCCCTAGATACGCCACTGCACACATATATCATATCGCTACAATGTATACCATTTAATCACGTGAACTTTATCAGGACTGTTTTCCATTATCAACCAAGTGACTTTGCTTTACCAAAAAAAAAGTCCAACTGTGTGCCACAAAACGGTGCTTTTAAAAGATGAGATGACCCCAGAACCGTCACTGCGCATACTTACGGATTATCTATAAATAAAAATACATTTAATAATGAAAATAATAATAATGGTGATAATAATAATAATAACAATAATGATAATAATAATGATAATAATAATAAATATAACAATACAACTTGTTATTATCATTATCATTACATGATATGTACAATTATGAGTCCATAATAATAACAATAATGATAATAATAATGATAATAATAATAAATTTAACAATACAACTTGTTATTATCATTATCATTACATGATATGTACAATTATGAGTCCATAATAATAACAATAACCTTCACCAACCTTGACTGGATGCTTTGCTCTCTTTGTAGCATTGCAGAATATTTACTGCTACGGAAACAGCTAGCAGTACCCCCATGACTAACACAGCTACTGTCATGCCAGACAAGGGAAACGCGTCATCTATTAGATTGCAAATAAAATGACAAAAACCCATTATCATCAAAATTACTATAAAAAACCCCAACATCATTAACGCTGTTGCTTTTACAATTTGTCAGTATAATCATGCTAAACAGTTGTTAGTATCTCTAGGTACATAACCATCTTATCGCTTCATCGCTACCTCACTTTTCTTATTAGAGTGCAATTGACAAACAAGTGACCCCACCCCAGTACATTTTTGTTCTAAAGATATGTCTATCTTAAAGGGATCGTATAGTTTTGGTTGAGACCTAATTTCAGATTTCGAACTTTTTTTGTGAGATAATGAAAAACCTCATGAAATATGAAAGAGCATTAATTCTATGCGGAATTCAACGTTTATTTGATGAAAATTGGTTTTGAAATGGCTGGGATATCCAAAAAAAGAGCGATTCTAATAAAGTGTGGGACCCACGCTTTATTAAGATCGCTTTGTTTTACTTTGTTTTTGGATGATTCAGTCATTCCAACCCGATATTCATCAAATGAACTTTTAATTCCTCTTAAAATGGTATGCTCTGTACTATATCCATAAATGTTTTCTTGGTATCTCGCAAAAACGGTAAAAGCCTAAATCTCATCTACACCAATACTGTACCATCCCTTTAAGGGGAAAGTTATACTGCATGTGCACAGGTTAAAAAAAAACGAACACATTTTAAGGATAAAAACAAGGGGCCTGATTTGAAGGAACTCGCCTTGGAATTAAACCCCCTTAAAAGCCCAGGCTATTTTGACTCCTTCCAGGCCCAAGGGGGAGGGGGGGGGGGGGTTCTATATTCATTACAATAATTATAGACAAACACATGAGACCAACGGTGTATTTTGGGGGATAGGCACCACAATGTGCCTCCCATTGGCCTTTACAGGGGTAAGCAGCACCCTCGTCCTCTCGCTAATTCAAGGACTGTACAGTGGTTAAGAGAGATGTTTTTTTTTTTTTTTGTTGAAATATTAAACACGAAAGTGACGGAATTGTCCGTTTACTTTATGTCATTGATTGATATTGTAATAACTTCATCTAAACGAGTGTGTGTGTTTAGAAGTGTTTTGAAGAAGCGACGTTCATGATGGTGTATCTTTTACTAAGTCACAATCAGTATATGGAAACAAAATGGAAAGAATGTATAACGTCCACATGCCTGTTTATAGCACCCATTTCCACTCTACTGATATATCATTAGCCCTTATCTAACATAGGACTGCTTTGATATTCAGTTGTGGTCCTGTGTAGGTAAATGCAACTACGCGTTGTGGTTAAGTCCAAGGTTTGTGCATGATGATAATATCATAAGTCAGTCATGCATCTTGTTTGCTTTAGGCCCCCGAGTCGACAGAGGCCACTCACTCCAAGGAAATGCCCAGTTTCCAAAACCCTCGAATATCATTTTTCCAAGCGGACTTTATACCTGGTGTAACAACGCATATCATATGAATCATAATATGCTTCGTCGAGATGTGATCGCTGTACTGATACTATCGAGCGTGATGTAATTTTAAAGAGAAAACTTCCGGATGGCGGAAAGTGCACTTCATTGTATCAAATGCTTATCTCCTTAAGCGACATGATGGTGCCACTTTGATTTGTAAGTCTACACCACGAGGGATTTCCTTATGGCTATTGTTTAACTTCCATCATAGCTTTAATCTCTTCCTTTATCAAAACATCCCGGGTGTCCGCTATAAGTATACGCACATTAGAGATGACTTCTGTGAAGAGTTAATGCAAGACATATTATTAGCGTTAGCATAGGAGTATGATTAGGCTGAGCGGCTAACGGGGGAATAACTGGGGAAATCCCCCGCCCCCCACCAAAACCATCAATTAACCAACCAAACAAACAAATAAGAAGTACGCCCCCACCGCCACGAGAGAGGAAACACAGGGTAAGACCAATGTCTGTGTACCGAATTGTGTCCTATATAGTCCGGGAGCCAGCGGGGGTCAGCCTAGCTGAAAAGGTTACCAATTTTTATGTGTATAGCAATTTAGTACATATGCCCCTGAGTATGGAAATGCACGTCTGGCTGGTCATTGGTGGTGGGTGTGGCCAGGAGGGCCACAAAAAGGACCCCCCAAAATTAGGCTAGCCTAGCTGGAAAAGTAACCCCATGAAAACCACTGGAACTTGTTCGTTACACTTACAGGATAAATGAATGACCATTGCCAGACGTTTTAAGTGGTGGGGGGGTAGCCGCCAGACGCTCTTAAAGACCCAACTCCAGCTAGGCTAGCCTAGCTGAAAAAGTAACCCCATGAAAACCACTGGAACTTGTTCGTTACACTTACAGGATAAATGAATGACCATTGCCAGACGTTTTAAGTGGTGGGGGGTAGCCGCCAGACGCCCTTAAAGACCCAAATTTTTCCAGCTAGGCTAGCCTAGGCTGAAAAAGTAACCTAATGAAACCCACTGGAACTTGTTCGTTACACTTACAGGATAAACGAATGACCATTGCCAGACGTTTTAAGTGGTGGGGGGTAGCCGCCAGACGCCCTCAAAGACCCAACTTTTTCCAGCTAGGCTAGCCTAGCTGAAAAAGTAACCTAATGAAACCCACTGGAACCTGTTCGTTACACTTTACAGGATAAATGCATGACCATTGCCAGACGTTTTTAGCGGTGGGGGTAGCCGCCAGACGCCCTTAAAGGTAGGGGATACCTTTTACAGACCTCCCAAAATGCAGCAAAACATCAAATATGAACCTCAGGGGACTTGCTTAGGCCACTGCTTAGAAATTTGGAAGTCAACAGTTATCTAAAATTTGAATAATGCACAAAACTCAACTACTCAGTAGTTCTGTGTGTCAGCCACACTTAAGCCTTTTTGTTGCATTCTTCTGTATTTGTGATCTATAAACACAAATCTAAAAGTACAAGAGCTGATGTAATAACATAGAGTGTGTGGTAAGAATGTATATAGAAATGTTTGTAAGTGTTGATGAACTTTCTTCACAAAATATACATGATGGACACACATGCAGTACATGGGTCTGCAAAGGTAGCCTAGTAATGTACTGGAATTTACGGTGAGCCCCGAAAACAATTCAATTCAAAATCTAACCGTCAAACAAATGTACTAAATGTTACCTTCCACTTTCAATACTTTATGGGAGTTTCTAAAATGATATTCTCTTCAACATACCACTGTATTTATACAACTCTTCATTTAAGGCGTGCAAATGGGATTCCCTACCTTTAAAGACCCAACTTTTTCTAGCTAGGCTAGCCTAGCTGAAAAAATAACCTATACAATAAACTTAATAAAAAGTAACCTCCTGAAACCCACTGGATCCTGTTCTATGTTTTTATCTCACCTGATAAACACTGTCGACATAGTATTCTGGTGTTCTTTCAATAATTTTCCACAATTTTGAGCTATGTGACCACCAAATTCACTCCTCAGATCATCTAATGATTGCTGTCAAGTGTTAATATTGGTGAAGTCCGAGTACGTCAACAGTCAAAAAGTCAATGAACTATACCATTTGGAAATCTCTGTAATCACAAAGTCGATACGTGGACGAGACATCACTTCGCTTTTGCCTTGTTAGATGGTGAATATTTGTAAGCTTCCGTTTCTAATTCATACAGCACCAGCATACAAGTCTGAGAATAGCGGTAAAGAAGATTAGAGTCTTTGGCCGAAGTGCAAAATTAAATTCTGTGCCTTATTTGCTGAACAAACGTCGTAGGAGGACAACGATCTGTTAGGCAAAATGGCAGACCAATAGCTCTATATCATTAGTGTTATAGAATAAATGACAATGATGTAGTTCTGAAGCATACTTTTCATTAGATACTTTTGCAATGACTCAATGTATACTTTTAATCGAACTAAGTATATATCCATGACTTGCTCATGAATTACGGCAGAACGATTCGGTGACGAAAGTTTTCTGTCATTTATTGTCATTACGGAAGATATTTTGCTACTTGTTCCATAATTATTTCTGAAGTGTTTAAATGTATTTTGCTAAAACATTTTTTTTTTCTTTTATAATTTATATACCTATACGTTGCATTCAAATGCCTATTCGTTGAAAAAAAAAAAACAACGAATCATAGGTTAATGGAAGTAGGGTATACAACATTTCACTAAGTTGTTGTTGTTGTTGTTGTTGTTGTTGTTTTTTTTTTTTTGGGGGGGGGGCATGATTCAAAGTGTCCTAAAACCTTGTATAATACATTTTATTTAGTCTTATAGTCACGACTCTTGCTATGTATGATGCCAAACTCTTCCCGCTCATACAAATGCAGCCGTTTCAGGGAAATAATTATGATATATCACTTCATGATTTGGTAATGCTGAAGAGGTTCATAACATTCCATTGATACTATGTATAGAACAGAAAGTGAAATGATATCCGCAATTTACTCTTTGACAGGTTCTATCATCCGATTAATAATGTATAAATTGAATATACAGTAGTCCCCTATTCAGTAACTACAGGTTATAAGTTAGATAAGCTGCATTCATTTTGCACGCGACCATGGCGTTATAGCCAACGATGATTGAATTCTGTGAATCTCTGTGTGCCTGCACAGGATTGGAAAACGAAACAACTTTCTGTGTATAGAACAACGAAACAGAAACTGGTGCATGCATTATTCCCAGTCACTTTGTTATTCATAATGATGGTTTGCTCATTGCAGTTCCAGAATCTCAGCTCGAGGGACTCGAATTGATCCCAAATCAGTCGGCCTGCGTGTATTACCCAAAACAATATCTGAACACATAACTGCAGTCCTCCATAGTCTCTATTGGTTGCCGATAAGGGCTGGTATCAAGTTTGATTTTCATATTATTTACAGTACCTTGTATTTAAATGTTTTCATCGAAATGCCCGTATACGGTATGCGTATCTCAGTTAACTCCTTAAACCATAGTTGTAATCTACGGGCCAAGAATCTCATGTTTTCAATAAGCGTGAACTCCAAGACATGTCGTGATAAGGACTTAAAGACACTCGGTCGTGGCGAGTGGTTTGTGCGGCACGGAGACGAACGCAACACGCTGCCTCCCCCATTCTGTATCAAATGTAGTGACCCCCGAATGAGAATAGCGCTGGCTCAATGGGTCAGCGAAAATACGGTAGGCTACAAGGGAGCTCCCTGTGCTTATCTCCTAACCCAAAATGGCTGTCCCGAGAGCTTCCGAATGGACGCACACTCTCAGTGCGCATGCGCATGAAGAGAGGCCAAAAGAGCCACACGTCTTCTGGCCTCTCTCCTCCAATCACCGCAGCTCGCGGTGACAATATTTGTGTATGATGCGTACACACACACACGCACACACACACACACACACACACACGCCGCAGCGTCTTCTGGCCTCTCTCCTCCAATCACCGCAGCTCGCGGTGAATGTTTGTGTATGATGCGTACACACACACGCACACACATACACTAAAACTTGTCTCAGTGGTAGCATTACACAAACTTCGGTCGTTCGGAGTTTACGTACCATTAGGGATGGCGATCGGCTGCCTTTAAAGACAATTGGCATCGTCATTATAAAACGAATTCCCCTTTTACAAGACACGTTTTAGATTTTAGATAGAAATATGGATTCGTTTGAATGCATACAAACAGTTTCTTAAATCCTCTTACATTTTGGTTTTTAAAATATGGTGTATACTTAAGAAGTGTAAGAAGCATGCATATGTTATTCTTATAGATTATGTGAATAAGTACGCATTCAAGAATGTTTTGAATAAAATGTATGCAGACAACTGCATATCATATTTTCACCTCTTCCTTCATGCAGATGTAAACTCTTGCCGAGAAGGTTTGTTTGATGGATATAGTGCTCACCTTATTGAAAAGGTAATTGGGTAAATTTTTGGTTTCAGTATATTATTCAAACACAACTAAGTTAACTTTTACATTAACATTTTCACAACTCACAAATTCCACACGCACACACATTTCATGATTCACAAGATCCAAGTTACATTAATCCTATTTACTTTGCGGAGTGCAACAACAACATAAGTTATATACTGAACAAATAGGCTTACATCAGTTCGCACTATTCAAGGTTTAGAGTAGTTAAGGAACTAAATCGTACCCGATTATGTGATGCTAAGTTGCACCTTGAGATGATGGGCAATATTGCCCCTATAAAGGAGCAGGCAGTGACACTGAATTGCTCCTTTAAAGGAGCAATTTTGCAGCAGTCATGGAGCAAATAAGCACCACATAGGTGCAACATCATACCAATAAGGCACAAGATTGCACCCTCAAGAGAGGGTACATTCTTGCATCCTTCGGGTATAAAGTTGCACCTAAAGGTACGAGGTTGCGCCTTTTTCAAGGGGGCAAAGTTGCTCCCGAGGATGTAACTTTCACCCTTTCTTGCGGGTACAAAGCAGCACCCAAAGTTCCAAGATTTCATCTTCAAAACAAGACACAATCTTGGAACTTTGGGTGTTTCTTTGCACCCTCACGAAAGGATGTAAAGTTGCACCAAGATGTAAAGGCTACACGGGGTGCAAAGGTGCTCCGAAAGGCAAAGGAAGCAAGATCGCACCCTCAAGAAAGGTGCTACTTAGCACCACTTAGTGTGGGTGGAAAGATGTACCCAAGGGAACATTTTCGCACCCTCAATAAAGGGTTCAACTTTGCACCCTCTCTGCAGTATTGTTTTATACACACGTGAATTCCTTGTTTCTGTGAGCTACGTTTAATATGAGCGTGACCCAGTATTAGACACTCATGTCAAGCCTTTGCAGACACATATTTTTTTCTTCATATTGTTTAAAGGTCATTTCAAACAAATTTGTATATATATTTCTTTCTTTTAAGTTAAGAGGAGCAAATGTGGAGATCATGACCTGTGATACATGTTACGGGAAGTCTATATTTTTATGTGTACTCGTTGTTTTTTTTTTCAACTACAAGGAATTACCTATGAGCTAATTGGATAAAGAAGCTGAGCATTCCTTTTTTTTCATCAGTTAATGTCAGTGCTGGAGTATTATTCTTGAAAAGTTGGCATCTAAATGTCCACCAAACCAAGTACTTACTGTATAAAATTATATTCCTGTGAGTTACGTTTCTTATGAGCATGACAGATCTGTAGACACGTGTCATGTGGTTACAAACACTAAGTTTCCTTTGCTTTCATCGTTATCAAGAAGCGCTTTTGAACAATTTCAGATGTTCTGGTTTTTTTCAATTTCGTTACGAGAAGGTAATAATAATTTCATGTAAAACATAATTATTAAGGAAAGTTGATAGCTTGGTTATTTTATTATTACTCATCTTCGTCTTCTCAACAAGAAGATGATACACATGAGCTCCTTTGCTAAAGAAGTTGAAGGATGTTTAATTGCTGGTAGCCACGTAGGGGCTTTTGTCATAACATTTTGCATCTTAATCCCTCGAAACTAAGTACATGCAGTATTAGTTTACAGATAACATAATATTTTTGTTGTTGCTGTGAGCTTATTCATATGAATTTTAGACATGTTTCTCATATGTTTCTGTCATATGCTTTACTGAAGAACAGCAAATGTTGGGTTTATTGGCAAGAGAGGTTGATCGTTACTTTACATTTAAGTTCATTGAAGTGCCGGAGCATAGACTTATTTGTCTTGAAATATTAGCATCCAAAACCCTCCAAACCAAAAACGTGCAATACTAGACACGACAGGAATTCATTGTGAATTATGTTTCTTAAAAACACTGAATTTTTCTGCTTTTGCAATGTACTATGTTAAAAAAACGCTCTTGAAAAGTTTTCAGATTTCGTTTCTTTCTGAAGAGAAAAAAACGATGAGGTCATGTGAAGCATGTTCCTAGAAGTTTTATTTCGTTAATAATTTTTCTTTACCCATCTCCTCAACCGTAAGGTGATACGGTACCTAAAAAGTCATAGGCCAAAGGTGTTGAGCTTTACTTCCCCTTTGTAAAGTAAATTTAAGAGCTGGGGCATTATTTTTAAAAAGTTGGCATTTTAAGCTATGTACACCGAGTACGAGTCTTACTGAATGGATTTCTTGTTGCAGTAGAATTGTATTTTTTACGAGCTTGATGGAGTATTAGACAATTGTATCAAGTGTTTGCAAAAACTGTTAATGCATTCCCTTTTGCTAATGTCCAAAGAGTTAATTTGCCAAGTTTTGATTGTCTTTTGTTTTAATCATCAGGGGTTTGTTTTATCATGGTCATAGAGGAAAAAACTTAATCATAAAAAAGCCTTCATATACGAAGAGATACAGTAGGACACAATTTCATCAAAAGTTGTAATTTTCAACATTTCCAAAATGCAATTGATGAATATTTCTCCCCAGGGCACAGAAAGAAAGCAGTTTTTGTCTTTTTTCACGTCAGTATGTTATACATGTAATACCCGCGGGTTTACGCCCATCCCACCAATTTCCATCCGGATACTGTACCCGGCCCTGTTTTCTTATTGTTTCTTATTTTTGTTTTACACTGCAAAGAAAATGAGAACACAGATGTTTGAGAAAAATCCCGACATGTTTGATTGGGCAATTCTTTTTTGCTGTCTATTAAACTTTCCAAATAAGTTTTTTTTTTTTTGGTTATCACTGAGGACAAATACAGATACCCTATTTCTACTACCAAAACCACAGCACTGTATATTCTCATATTTCTACAGTATTTCGTCTCAACACTTGCCCTATTGATATTTCAAAGCATATTTCCCCGTGCGCTCAAGAAACTCCCCCATTAAAGGAGACCTCCGGGTGATTCTCAGATTTTTCATTTGTTCAACTATGAATTAGTTATACTGAGGACAGAGTTTCAGAATTTGTGATAATTGGGATGAAGAATAAGAATATTTTCAAAAAATAGAACAAATTGCAATGAACAAGGATAATGACATGGGAGAGTTACTATAAGAATGCATGAGTTGGGGCTCAAGGAAGCAGAACAAAAGAATAAGGCATGCATAGATTATAGACAGGTGAACTCGCAAGCACGCGGTATTGTTATGGGATTACACTGCTATCATTTCTGAAATATGTGAACCTTATAGCTGGTAAAATTGGGTCTTTGAGAGCGTCTGGGGGCTACGCCCCACCACTTAAAGCGTCTGGCAACGGTCATGCATTTATTCTGTAAGTGTAAGAACAAGTTCCAGTGGGTTTCATGGGGTTACTTTAATTTTCAGCTAGGCTAGCATAGGCCTATAGCTGGTAAGAGTTTGGTCTTTGGGGCGTCAGGCAGCTATTGTCTGGCAATTATCCTTTGAGTGTATCAAAAGAACAAGTTCCAGTGGGTTTCAGGAGGTTACTTTTCCAGCCTAGGCTAGTCTAGCTGGTAAAATTGGGTCTTTGAGGGCGTCTGGCGGCTTCCCCCCCCCCCCCCCCCCCCATTTAAAACGTCTGGCAACGGTCATGCATATATCCTGTAAGTGTAAAGAACAAGTTCCAGTGGGTTTCACTAGGTTACTTGTTTAGCTAGGCAAGCCTAGCTGGAAAAAGTTTGGTCTTTAAGGGCGTCTGGCGGCTACCCCCCACCACTTAAAACGTCTGGCAATGGTCATTCATTTATCCCGTAAGTGTAACGAACAAGTTCCAGTGGGTTTCATTAGGTTACTTTTTCAGCTAGGCTAGCCTAGCTGGAAAAGTTTGGGTCTTTAAGGGCGTCTGGCGGCTACCCCCCACCACTTAAAACGTCTGGCAATGGTCATTCATTTATCCTGTAAGTGTAACGAACAAGTTCCAGTGGGTTTCATTAGGTTACTTTTTCAGCTAGGCTAGCCTAGCTGGAAAAATTTGGGTCTTTAAGGGCGTCTGGCGGCTACCCCCACCACTTAAAACGTCTGGCAATGGTCATTCATTTATCCTGTAAGTGTAACGAACAAGTTCCAGTGGTTTTCATGGGGTTACTTTTTCAGCTAGGCTAGCCTAGCTGGAGTTGGGTCTTTACGAGCGTCTGGCGGCTACCCCCCACCACTTAAAACGTCTGGCAATGGTCATTCATTTATCCTGTAAGTGTAACGAACAAGTTCCAGTGGTTTTCATGGGGTTACTTTTCCAGCTAGGCTAGCCTAATTTTGGGGGGTCCTTTTTGTGGCCCTCCTGGCCACACCCACCACCAATGACCAGCCAGACGTGCATTTCCATACTCAGGGGCATATGTACTAAATTGCTATACACATAAAAATTGGTAACCTTTTCAGCTAGGCTGACCCCCGCTGGCTCCCGGACTATATACCTCTTTAAACCGTTGAGGACGAGTCCTTAGGATACTCGGGCAATAATATTGTATGTGAAATGTGTGATGTAGCAAAATCAGCCCGTCCTCAACGGGTTAATAGTACACATTCCCGCGGCCACTTCCACAAATATAAGTTGGACTCGTTATCTATGGACTACGTGAGTGTCAGAAATTAAACATCAGACATAAGGTAATGGCTATTATAGTGAATAACAGTGACGAATGATTTTTCATCGTAGACTGTTTTTTAAGTGCTTTCATTTTTTCTTTGCATTATGAATTGAGAGACTAACCACTTTACAGCGACAGAACAATCGCAACTACTTCGCCCAATTGAAATACTGAAGAGAAAAAACAACAACAACCACAAACAAAGTAATGGAACTGATGATAATGTCTTACAACTCTCATTAACGCTGTACTTTTGAATGCACGTTTCCACTCTGAAAAAATGGTGACAACTTCCGTAAGTTCATAAGTGTTATGGTTGTTTTTACAGTTGGTAGTCTCGCGCCAGCAAAAGCATCACATAATTATCTTATCGCTTTCACTTTATCGCTGTGGATCTCCTCTGCCTTATGAGAGTGCAGTGGACAATCTTAAGCTCTTTGTTATTTTGTCTTTCCGAAGGTATGATAATAAAGTTGGGGATAAAGTCAAAATAAGCAATAGTATTTGCTTAACATTCTGATATAGTGGCTTTGCTTCATGCACACCATTTGGATATTGACTACTATTTATAGTATTTTTTTTCATCTAAAGGGGGGCAGTAAATTTTGCACAGACAAACAAAAAAGAAAAGAAAAGATAACATGCACACATTTTATACGGATAAAAACAGTGATTTTGATTTGAAAGACGTCGGACAGGAATTTACGCAGCACCCTCCACTGCCCTCGCCTCTCCCAAATTCCAGGATTGTACAGTGGTGAAGAAGTTGTTCTATTTGAAAATGAAACACAGAAATGACTGGATTATCCATTAGCCTTACAGCACTCATTAATGCTTTTTTGTGTCTAAACGAGTGCTTCAGTCGAGAAGCAACCTGAAGTACGGCTGTTCATGATGGTGGTCTCGTGCAACACCATGAACAGAACATAACGAACACAGCAAAATCCGTATAGCGCAATTTTCTTTTCTGTTGTTAACACTTATCTAGCATGTAAAAGATTGCTTCCATTCAGTTTACATTTGCGGTACTGCGTAGATAAAGGTAACTACCTCAGCTTGTTAAAGGGATCGTACAGCTTTGGTTGAGACTTAATTTCAGGTTTCTAACTTTTTTGTGAGATAATGAGAAACCTCTTATGAAGTATGAAAGAGCATGTAATTCTATGAGGAATTTAACGTTTATTTGATGAAAATTGGTTTTGAAATGGCTGAGATTGCCAAAAAAGAGAGATTCTAATAAAGTGTGGGACCCACACTTTATTACGATCGCTTTGTTTTACTTTGTTTTTGGATATTTCACCAATTCCAAACCCGATTTTCATCAAATAAACTTAATTCCTTTTATGGTATGCTCTGTACTATATAATAAGTGTTTTCTTGGTATATCGTAAAAAGTTAAAGGGGATGGCTAGTAACCAATCAGTTGGAATGAGTGGGAATGCTGGGGGATGATCGTTCCAATCCATGTGGGATTCATTTGAGAGTACATTATATATCTATTGCGGTGTGAAAATTATTTGCTTCAGAATGGTCTCATATTCAAGTAATGTGCAATTCAATGTTTTCTGGTTAGCATGCCTGTACAGTGATGGGTTATTAAACTGCACATTACTTGAATATGAGACCGTTCTGAAGCAAAACATTTTCACACGACAATAGATATATAATGTACTCTTAAATAAATCCCACAAGAATTGGAACAAGATCATCCCCCAGCATTCCCACTGATTTCCACTGATCAGTTACTAGCCATTCCCTTTAAAAGCCCAATTCTCATCTCCACCAAATACTGTACCGTCCCTCTAAAGTCCAAGTTTCTGCACAGCGGTATTGTTGGCCAGTCATGCGTGTCGATTGCTTTAGAAGTCTATGACAAAGGCAATATTTGATACAGCATCATGCACAGTGTCGATACCCATTGAGATCTAAACCTATACTCAATAAGCTCATGATCTATTACCGAATGTTGTATTATCCTCGCGTTCACACATGCTTTCCAAACTGACAGAGAAACAACTTCCAAAGTGGATAAAAAGGTAAGAAAAAGATTAAAAAATTGAACCAGTATAATCGATTTTAAGTATTGTTAAATTTACAAAATGTGAACAATAGTTACGTGTATAATGAAGTGTTTCCAGACTAAACTGTCTATAGTTATGGTTTAATGAGAATAACAGTGATATCTCCTTGTATTTTAGGCTTTATTGCAAAAAAAAAGATAGGATGTTTTGTGATACAGTTGACTTACACTTATGCATCAAATGTGATATCTTGAACACTTTTTTAAAAAATCACCACTCCCAAAGGTAAACAGGACCTTTAAAGATAAACGCCAACGAACAGTCACACAAACAAGTGCTGTATAATCATAGAACCGATATCAGCTCTGAGTATGATTTTAAAGGGTGGATACTTTATGGTCACTATGGAATCAAAGACAAATGATAAAGGACAACAGCTGGCACATTCCTACCTGTTGGAGATTTCGAAGACATCGGAACCGACGTTACTACATTTGTGGTCGGTTTGACTGTCTTACCAGCTAAGTAATTGGAGATAAACACATACACACACACACACACACACACATACATAGAGCAATGAAAGTTTAATGTTCCATGAACGATATTAGTTTTACGCTAAGTATTCACACTTCCTTGTTTAAAATACACTTAAGTACACTTAAATTTAAAAAAAAATAAATTCAGTCCTACTTACCAGGAAAAAATAAATAAATTCAGTAGCTAAATTTTGTTACTTTGTCTGTCCAAATACTCTACGAAAATATCAGCATCACAAGCATTACACCTGTTCCATAAAATTGCGTTTTAACTGTTTTTCATGTTTGACAGTATAATTGTTCATTATGTTAGACCTATCTTTCTCTTATATTTTATGCACTCAACATAATCTTTTGTACGTTTTTATTTTCTCAAACTATTGCGCTTCAGTTATAACAATGGCCGCAATGTACTTACTGCCTGGAACAAAATTCCTTGTAGCTGTGGTGTTTCCAAGATAGTTTCCACTCACACAGAGATACTCCGTATCAAAATCGAGTGTTGCCCTAGTGAAAACTGAAGCTGTTGAAACTGGAGATGGGTTGTCAGTGATGTTTTCGTAGATATAGAACATAGTGACAAATGGGTTTGGTTGGTCAGCTGACGGGATGGTGCAGGTCACAGTGAGCATCGTTGTAGCTGTGTCGTCACTGAAGTCAACTGTCATGATACCAGCATCAGGTGGGACTACAAGGCAACAGTATTTTGTCTATCAATTTCTGTGACATGTTTTTATCATGGTCAATCTATTCACTAACATGTTTTCAAAGATTTTCTTTCTATTACAATCATCATTATTTAAGTTCTTTTATTGCTTGTTTCGTGTTTGTGAATATTATTTGCTTCCAATACCATTATTGATAGCAGAACACAATAGTTAAAGAGGGATTGCAAGTTCAAATGAGATTTCAAACTGGTTTAATCTGTGGAAAAATGAACTCTCTATAGATCTAGTTTAAAATATTTGATTTCCATTGTACATACCTATATTTCATGACTTTGAAGATATACGTAATTATGAGGAAAAAATAACGGTTTCAGAGAGCGATTCCTCGCCAAAATCGGAAAACGGCTCTCGATCTAATTTATGATGATAATAGGCAGAGACGTCAAAAGTAGGAAACAGCACCGCTGGCCCGTTTCGACCGAGTTAATGTGTATACACTGTCCATGTGAATCGCACGTGAATGATGCAACTACTTGGAGGATCATTTTTTTTTTTTTTTTTTTTTGGGGGGGGGGGGCAAAATTAGCAGATTTAGTTGTGATATGTTCTGATTTCTACAGTACTTTTAGGAAATTATAGTCTTCAAAAGGGACCACAATACCAGTTTCATAAAATAATTTGATGTTAAAGGGTATGGCTGGTAACTGATCAGTGGGAATCAATGGGAATGCTGGTTGATGATTGTTCCAATCCTTGTAGGATTCATTTACGAGCACATTATGTATCTATTGTTGTGTGAAAATTATTTGCTTCAGAATGGTCTCATATTCAAGTAATGTGCAGTTTAATGGTTCCAGGCTAGCATGCCTGTACAGTGACGGGGCATTAAACTACGAATCGTTACCCGAATACAGAGCAGAATACAGGCGAGTCAGCCGAATAGGCCAGAATACGGCCGAATAGCAGCCGAGTAGGCCGAATGAGCGGCCAGAATAACCCGAATAGCCTCGCGAATATAATTTGATTGACTATACGTGTGCAGGGAGGCCTCTTCTTCTGGCCACTATTCGGGTTGGCATTTGACTTTTTTTTTTCGGGATGCCCAAAATTGATTCTGGTCATTTCCTATTCGGAACTTATTCTGGGAACTCCCCGAATCACATACGAATAGGTTCCGAATCCATCTGATTTAGGCCATATTCGGGCAGAATTGGTCCAAATTTATTCGGGAGAATTCAGTTCTGGTGTAACCCTGGCTTAAGCGTCTTAAGGATCGCGGCGCACAACTGATAGCAGCTGATATGAACGTTGCTGTGATAGCGTAGGCCTATAGGCGCAGTGGAGGTGTGACACACAGCTTCTTTTTTTTTCCTTTGAGAAATGTGCTCCTCTGAAACCGAAAGGAAAACCCCAGGCACAAAGGCCTGCCGGATCACCCCGGATCTGATCCGGGGTGATCCGGGGAGAGATCCGTGTTGACGCCTTAGGCATCCTTGGACATCCGGGAGGCCAAAACGGCAATTTTCGGAGGTCAAAAACATACGGCGTCATTCGGACCAGGATTGCCGTGTTGGCAGAGCAATCCGGGATGGTCTGTGTGGCTGCCGTGACGTGTAGCTGCCGTGTAGATGCCGCGTTTTTTCGACGTGTAGACGCCGCACTCTTCCGACCTTATCCGTGTAGCTGCCGTGTTGATATCGTGTGCACAGTCATATCAACGCTCGTCGTCGCTCAATCAAGGTCGAAACTATACCGGAACCCTCCCCCCCCCCTCCCGGATCGGAGTGTAGATCCTTAATTATCTGTGTTTATATGTGACTGAGACCTTAAGCCCCAGTCACATAATATGAACACATATCTTAAGGATGATCAGAGGAGATCCGGGATAGTTTCGCCTTGGATGGAATGTTGGTGACTCTACACACGGTATCAACACGGCAGCTACACGGATAAGGTCGGAACAGCACGGCATCTACACGGCAGCTACACGGCGTTTACACAGATAAACACGGCAGCTGGGCGGCGGCCGCGCGGACCATCCCGGATTGCTTTGCCAACACGGCAGTCCGCGGATGACGCCGGATATTCTTGACCTCCAAAAAAGTTGCCGTGTTGGCCTCCCAGATGTTCAAGGATGCCGAAGGCGTAAACACGGATCTCTCCCGGATCACTCCAGATCTGATCCGGGGTGATCCGGCATGTCTATGTGACTGGGCCCTTTAAGCCCCTTTTATACTTTCACGGATCGCATCACGGATGACCACGGATCGTCGATCCGGGATCACCCGTACTGTTTCCGGCATGACCGTATTGACTCCGTAAAGTCTTCTGTAATTATCCTTGATCGTCTGGCATGTCCGCGGAAAAAAAAAAAAAATGAAGCTTGCTTAATTTTTCATCCCGGACATCACGGATGAAAATCAATACGAACTCTTCTTTGTTGGTACCGTCTACTCCGTAAGTGTCGCCTCAGTATTCCTTCCTTGTAGGCATCGGCTATTCCGTGTTGCCTCCGTACTCATTCTGGGACAATCCGTGAAGACATCGGGACATCCGTATTAGAATCGGCTCCATCCGGGATGAAAAATTAGGGTATTTTGCCAAAACAAGCTCATCAGGTCCATGAAATTTGCTCAGATCTTCCCCCATCAGTACAGCCATCAATCCCTCATACTGTTCGGACAGTGGTCGTCTGAGGAGCTTAAGTGACCCTGGGCCATACACACCTCCTTGCTTTTATGTGCATTTTGATTTGTTTTGTTTAGCTTTGCCTTGTTTATATCATGATTTTCCAGAAAAATGACAGTTTGCAACAAAGATATTTGACTTCATGGTGTCGACAAGCAGAGAAGTGTGTAGGCTGCTGCAGATTTTCAAGTGCGCTTGCTATACTTAGCTCTTGGGGCACGTCAACTGATAATGATAACGTATTAAAAGCAAAAGCAAAAGTCATCTGCAAACATTTTGGGGATATCCGTGTTAGGACCGCGAAGGGACCCAGTTGCATCCGTGTTCTTTCTTGATATCCGTGTTAGCTCCGCATCGTTTCCACTGTGGTCCGCGTTCATTCCTTGTTTGTCCATGTAGACACCGTCCGTACTTGTCCTTGTAGCCTCCGTACTTGTCCTTGTGGACACCCAGTTGGGATCGTATTCACACCAGCATGCGGCATTGAGAGGAAAATTGATATTTTGCATGCCGGAACACCACGGATGACGATCCGTGGTCATCCGTATAGCAATCCGTGAAAGTGTAAAGGAGCTTTACTTTCTTGATGAAGGAAGAGTCGGCCTCATGCTGCAGTTGAGCAAGAAGCTGCATCAGGGCGTACCGTAGCACTCCAATACTACCGGCCTATACTCGCATACCAGATAGTTAGTAGCAGAACCAGGCTTGGTGAAGAAAAGGGTTCGTTGTGGAGAACATGCTATTGTTGGTGCTTTAATTCATTTTAATTGATTTGTTACTGAAAACAGTTTTAACTGAAATCGACAAAGGACATGTATATTCATCTTTCAAGTGTTCAGAGTATAACAAAGAATGTTTGGCCATACGCAGATATTTCATTCCCCACGAAACGTACTCGGCCACTCGTTATATTCGTCGGGTTGCAATATCAATAGGGGGAAAAGTCAGAACACGTCTTTTCGATCATTTATCACTAAAAATGCATTAATTTGCCAAACAATAATCTTCCCAGTTACATCTTTCATGTGCAATTTCGCATGGATAGTGTATACACATTTAAGTCGGTCGATGCGTGCCAACTGTGTTGTTTCCTAGTTATTTGTCTCTGCTTAAAATTACATCGGAAGCCGTTTTCCGATTTTGGCGAAAGGGCGCGCTCTGAAGCTGATACGTTTTTCTTGAATTTTCTTCATATTTATGTATATGCGACCCTGCATCACAAAACCAACACAAGGTCGCCAGACATGGATTTTTAGTTCAGAACAGATTCTGAAAGAACAGGCATTCAGCTTTATAATGTATAACTCAATTCAAATTGACTCTCCTAACCCATTCTAAAATTGGGAAGAAAACACACACTCCAGAAAAGTGTGAACTGAGAAAAGAGGCTCTGAAGTACAGGGTGTACTCAAGCGCTTAATCTTTACCAAGCCGCGCTAGCTGTGCTGTGAATGGGACAAAAGACAGGGTGTAGACCACAGGAGCAACAACAATGAAAGGATTATCAGTTTATGCTGTTCAGCATATTCTGGTAGATTAATAATTTTAATCTGGTCAATAAGTTAATCATTTTGGTAATCTCAATTCGAAATTGAGCATCTTTTATAAATGCATTCTGTTCATGTTAAATGCAAATTTTCAAAGCAGTACGGTCATTTTTTTCAAATCATCATTTCTTAAAAACATCAGAATTGAAAGTGAAAAGTATGCAAGGGGTTTTTAAGAAATGAAAAGGGGACTATATCAGACATACCTAATCACACAGTTCTACAAAAATCAAAATTTCTTATACAGTTTTATGATCCTAAACTTAAGCATAACGTAGAAGAAAACTTGCGCTTTCATAAGATATGGACAAGATTCGCTAGGTTAACCCATTTCACCTATTTTCAGTCCTCACACAAAATCAGTGCGTGATGACGTTTTGTTGATTTTGTGATGTACGGCCACTTACGGTGAAAGACGAATGTTTTATGCCAGATCAGGAAAGTTTTTCTTTCGAAAAATTGAAACATTTTGAAATTTCAGATACATTTGCATTACCTCTTTAACAACTAATTAGATTTGTCCAGTCAATAATGACTGCTTACACTCTTATTTCTGCGGCGTCAAAAATAACTCGGAAAGTGTGAAATGTGACTCGGAAATGGCGCCAGCTGGAAGTCAACTCCTTCCGAGTGAAAGCTACTCGGACTTCCGAGTCAAATGATTTCACTCGGATTCCGAGTCACTTTCCGAGTCATTTCTGTGGCGTCAAATTAACTCGGAAAGTGTCAAATTTAACTCAGAAATGGAGTCAGTTAGGTGCAATCTATTCCAGCAAAATGACACGGATTTCCGAATCAAAAGATCACAATTTCGCTCTGATACGGTGTCGTTTCCCGCATTGTAAGTAACCCGTTTTGGTGTAGTAATGACTCGGAATTGGTGTGCACTTTTCTAGAGGAATGCGGAATGGAGGAATATATAGGAGTTTTCATCGGTGAGTACCTTCCTTATTCACAACACTCATATAAATAATTGCCTGAAACATGGTCTAAACAGTCAGTTTTATTTAGGGCAAAACGAACTTTCGACACGGACACATTGACTGGTAATGGCGTAGCCGTAGGCGGCCGTACGGTAGCTCAAATTAGCAATCAAGATCGTATGTGTATTTCATGCATGTACAGTGGAGGTGTAGCTAGGTAGGTTCACATCTATTGTAGATTGGTTAACGTATAGCATATAGCCCAGGGCTACGTACAAAAGGTACGAGCTACCGTACGGCCGCCTGCGGCTACGCCATTACCAGTCAATGTGTCCGTGTCGAAAGTTCATTTTGCCCTAAATAAAACTGACTGTTTAGACCATGTTTCAGGCGATTATTTATATGAGTGTTGTGAATGAGGTGGGTACTCACCGATGAAAACTCCTATGTATTCCTCCATTCCGCATTCCTCTAGAAAAGTGCACACAAAATTGTCCATCTTGAAGACAAAAAGTTGCAAGACAACTCGCGGCCGCGGCGGATCGGCGAGAAATGACGCTTTTTTTTTGTTTCGCGGGGGTACTACGTCACATAGGACACATGACATGTTTTGTCCAATTGTAGCGCTCGTATGTCATGTACACCGCGCTGGGTATTTCTGATGTGACTCTGCGCAGGTGTAAAAAAGTCCGATAACCAAAATGATAACTCGGATTTGAGCCAGAAGTACACGGTTGGCGTTAAATTTACACGGATCGGAGTGAAAAATTTCTGACTCGGATTCAGAGTTGAAATTCTGACTCGGCAGAAATAAGAGTGTACACTTATATTACCCTACCCTGTATTTTTAAAGCATGACATTCAGCTATAACAAAGAATATGTAATTACTTTTTGACATTTCAAAAGTTTTATTTTTCTTTTATTTTGGCTTTTATTATGACTGCAAAATTAATGTGAGAGTATGGATATGGGGGGGGGGGGAGGGACAGTTGCAAAATATTACAGCGCAACCATGAGAAGTAATTGGACTTACAGTGAACATTGAGAGAAGTGATGCTTTCTTGCTGGTTTAGTCTCACCAACTGATGTCCAGTGGTTTCACATCGTAGAGATTGCCTGTAAGTGTCCTTTGTTGGCACGAAGGTAAACGTACTTGTTGTATCAGTCAGTTCTGAATTAATAGCATTTGGGGCGTTTGTTGTTACTATCCCAGTAGTCTGTGGTATATTACTAAGATACCAGTTGATGTCTACCGCTGGTCGGCTTCCTACTGCTGTGCACACTGCCTCGTATGTTTCTCCAGCGAGCAGAGTAGAATTCAACGTTAATGATAAAGTTGGTGCCACTGTTCAAGAGTTCAAACACACACACACACACATATTAGAAGCAAACACAAGTTTACACATACAAGTACAAACACAGGTCACACACACACACACACACACACACATACTTATAAAGTCTAATAAACAAATACCAAAAGAAAAAGTGCCCTTTTTCTCGCTATTAAAATGTGTATCCGTAGCAGGTAAACTTATCTTTTTGTTTCGTACAACACATCTCGATGTGACATCTTTGGCATAATGCGGTTGTTTTCTATTATTACAATGTGAGAATTGAGAAAAGTGTATTGTCAAAGCAAATAATTCTGATTCCTTATTCGTTATTTCTTTTTCGTTGTTCACTAATTTCATTTTCAACAATGACATCAATACATATACAACTGAAAATTATAAGGAGGCATTGGAACCTGATAGATCAGTCACTTTCGATCCTTCTTGTAATCTACATGCTATCTATCAGCAAACTCACCCTCTACAGTAAGTTCTGCTGCTGGTGCAGGATTCCCCACCTCATTCGACTGGCAAACATAACTCCCTTCCTCTGCAATCTGTGTATCAGTGATTGTCAGTGTAGATAAGCTGGCATCATCTGACACACTGAAGTCAGCATATTTTGGTGAAGGAGTTAATTTGTTCCCTCCACTGAACATGGTGACAGAAGGGTTCACTGAGTCATCATTCCATGTGAAAATTGATGATGTCCCTCCAGTCACTGTACATATCAGTTGTGTGTTAGTTCCACGTTCCACTGCTACTGACGAAGGTCCATTCAGCGTCTGGCAGTGTGTTACCATTATTACCTGCAAGTAGAAAGGGATAAAGAGAAGAGCGGTATCTTATACGTTTGTGTTTGTTAAGTGAAGGCGAATGCTGGCTGTATTGGACAGTGTAATATTTATTGTATATATTTTGGCCTGCGGAATTTTGTCCGAATGGACACCTGCGGGAGACGCGCAAAAACTTTGAAAGAGGAAATCAAAATAAAAAATGAAATAATATGCAATGACCTTGTTCATTGAAGTGTAGCCACATATAAGAAAAAAAGTTCTTTGGCACGCCAGAATTCACTGGTGCCGAGAATATCTCTGTCTTCACCCATTATCATCTCCGAATAGAGAAGCATGTGTGATATACATAATAATTCAAAAGGTGAAATCGTTGTCACGGTAACGGTAGACATGAAGGGTGATTCAATATTTTGTTTTTGTCTAGGTCATATTTTGAAGGGGCATGTTAGTGCTCCCCCCCCCCCCCATCTCTCTCTCTCTCTCTCTTTCTCGCCTTTCGTCTCAGTTTTATTACTTACAAAATTGCTTATTACTTTACTGCTATTATTGATATCGCATTCTGAACCTTTCCTGTCCAACACATGAACAGAAGCCAAAAGTACGACTCTATGCTGAAGTTCTGGCTGATCGTTTGACCGGAAGAGACTTCTGTTCAAACGATGCTTCGCATCATTATCGTCTGAACGGCAATAATTGTGTGTGCAATATTGTTTGTTTATATGATTGGAATGACCGGTGACTTTATCTGCATTTGCATCCAATATTGGCACTGGTGGCCTGCTTTTATACAGCGTTCCTTTGAAAGAATGGTGTTTGGCATGGACCCAAAATTTTGTCTCTTTCTCTCTCTCTTTTATTTTTGCAATGAGACTATAGCACTACTACTAAACGACAAATGCATAGAGACGTCAATACAAATATTTTATATCAAACACTTCAGTTTTAAGAAACCTCGACATGATAAAGTAAATAGAGTATAACATAAATATCAACAATAACAATGATGTATGCATCTTACTAGTGGATCTTTTTAGAACCAACTCAGATCCGACCTTTTAAAAGTTTTCTTCCATACACATTTAAATTAAACAAAGTACATAAAATGTCATGAGCATTATTTTTTAATCTTTAAAGAAGATCGTTATGTCTGAATTGTTCGCAGGCATGCAGTCAACATTGTATGCACACATTTCTGGTGATGTAGGACCTATATATACAGTATATTCTTGTTCACCATTTTTTCTGACGTTTTAATAACCGGCACTGTGTAATGCAATTTGTCCTGGTTATTCGAAGTAATGATGTAGTAATCCCTTACATATCGCTGTCCAGATCAGTATTCATAATGTTCACTGTCTAATGTTTGTTCTTTGTAAGTGTACACCTCATCCAATTTAATTCTGCCATACAAAGGTACAAACAATCAAACAAACAAACAAACAACAAAACAGCAACAAAAGAACAAAGCATTATGAATCTAACACGCATGTTGTTAAAGCACTTACACAGTGTAATATCAATACATTTGACACATTGAGATTTTGGGGGAAACTTCATTTTTGCAGCTTTATTGCGTTCTTCTATTGGTTGGTTTATCTAATACAGAACCTACATCAAAATCAGAAAATAATGTAATATTGTCCAAATAATTCATATATAGAGTGGATAAGAGACAGTTCGCCTTACAATAAAGGATGGGTTTGAAACTACGGGTCAAATTATTACCAAATTCAAGAACAAGATTTATCATTATCATTTTTTTACATCATAAAGACTTTCCTTCATTGACTCAAGATTAAGGTTATCATATCGGAATAGATTCAAAGAGTGTCCCGTCTAAGTTTCGAAGTGACAAGTGTTACATTTTGTAAAAGGACGAAGACAATCAAAACCAAGAGTAATATTGTCATATCAGTCATTGATTCGACTGATACTAAAAGTATCTCTCTCTCCCTCTCTCTCTCTCTCTAAATCATATGTTTGGATATGATTATGTACATACAGTAATATAATATCAATATAACCCACATACTGAATGAGGTATGTTGCACTATGATACATGCAAGTAGTTCCGTCACATGGGCTGATAGTTGGGACTCGGCTGATCAACCTCAGTGCTGTTTATCAAAGGACTGCGTGATGCGGTTTCTGGCAATAAATCAAAAGCTATTTCTTGTTATTTCTTTCCAAACGTAGTTTCAAATTTATCAGTAGAAACTTTGTGACATCTATCACCTATAATATCTGTGGGTATTTATTGAATCGTATTCCTTCGGTACGATAGAAAAGTTATAATGTTTATTCTAATGGACATCTAAATTAAAACTTAATAGTAATACAAATCACAATGACAACAATAATAACAACACAAATGTCTCTTTTCAAAACATAAAGAACCTCGGAAAATGATATTGAGTGCGTTTTTTTTAAATATGTGAATTACCATGAAAACGGCATTCTAGTATTTATAAGGTTAGATTAATCATTATTTTCATTATCGAAAACCCAGACGTCAGATTCAGAGTCGTGTCCTTGTCGCCATACAGGGACTGTACAGGGTGTAATACAATACAATTATTTACTGCTGTACACTAATTACATGTACATTGAATAACACTGGTAACTACAGCAAAATGATAAGAAAATAAATAACTTAGAAAGAATGTCCACAACAATAACATGAGTAATGTGATGACTGTTGAACTAGCGTACTTATACCACCATGTTTGTAGTTACAGTAGGCCTAAGCCATCAAGAAAATGTTCATTTTACTAGTGATACGTAAACAGGCACTAACAAGCATGTGGAAGCTGTGAAAGGCCAATTTCTACAATTAAACTTGTAAAATTATCTACGAAACAAATTTTTTACCAATAATAACTTGTGGACATTTTTAAGCCTCCGCAAAAAGGGTGCCGGAGGCATTATATGTTTTCGGGTTGTCTGTCCGTTCGTCCGTACGTCCGTTCCCATTTGTATACGCGATACCTTGAGTAATATTGATCGGAATATTACCAAACTTGGTCCAACTATAAAATATGATAGGGCAATGACTTGATCACATTTTGGGTGAAATCAATCAGAGGTCAAATGTCTAAAGTCAATGTCAAATCATGAAATTGAATCCGTTTACGCGATAACTAAAGACTGAACCAAGCAAATTTCACGACACTGTGTCCAAGGATGACGTATGGTTGAGATGGGGCAATTACTTGATTAGTTTTTGAGTGAAATCGGCCAGAGGTCAAAGGTCAAGGTCAAATCCTAGAATTATTCATTGACGCAATAACTCAAGACTGGATAAAGCAAACTTCACCAAGCTTGGTCCAAGGATGACGTATGATGGGGCAATTAATTTAAGTTGTTTTTGAGTGAAATCGGCAAGAGGTCAAAGGTCAAAAGGTCAAGGTCAAATGCTCAAAATTTCACTATTTCCGCCATATCTAGGCGATGCCTCAAGGTATTTTCTGAAACTTAGTGTATACATGTACTACCAAATAAAAATTCTTTTTTTTTCTCCAGATCTCGCAAATGGTTCAAGTTATCTTCATGGAAATCGGTACATATGCATGTACTGACTGGCAAGGATTATTTAGGGAATCAAGGGGTCATGGGTCAAAGGTCAAGGTCAACTCCTCAAAATTTCACTTTTTCCCTCATATAATGCGATTCTTGCAGGATTTTTCTTCAAACACAATGTATTATCACATAGATATTCTCTGGAAAATTTCTTGCAAAAAGGTCAAAGGTCAGAAAGTCAAAGCTCAAGTGAAAGCGCTATGTTTAATTTGTTTCCTCCATATCTTGAAAGTAACTCAAGGTATCGTGAAACTGAATAGATATAATATATGCATGTTCTACCCAACAGTCTTTCTCTCGGGAATTTTAGGGTCATATGGTCAAAGTTCAAGGGTCAAAGGCCAGGCTAAAATAGATTTTTTTTTTTTTTAAATACTGAAATTACACTTTTACTTCGTACCTTGAAAACTACTCAATGCACAAACTTATAAAGGGTCAAAAGTAAAGTAAAAAAATCCTTATTTCCCCAAATACATAGGGCCTGTCTGTACTCTTAGACTGTATAGCAAACCTACTTCAAGGAAAGTGAATATTGAACACATTTGTTACATATCTGTCATTTCAACATGTTGCCAGTTATGTGAAACTGCCATCACACATTGTCAAGACATTGTACTACAGACCTATGAGGAGAACCATGCATTGTGGCAGAGGAATGCCAGTCGCCTTAGCAATATTTCTAGTTAAAGGTACATTTCATACGATATTTGAAAAATCTGTTCGCATTAACACGACTCAGCATTGCATAAAAACAAGCAAAGTAGTACTACTCTACGGGCATGCAGGGAGTCGTTTTTGTTGTGTTGAACATTGATAAAGACGTAAAAACCTTTAGGACAATCACGGCACAGCAATACATAAGAATTGAAATAATTGATATTCTGTTGCAGTTTGTTACGTTTCTGTTGAAAGGCTGCTCTATTCTCAAATCTTTTGCTCAGTAGGACCTAAAAATGTAACGTCAGTCAATTAAGATTAATTAGCTCAGGAGGACCTACAAAATGTAAAGTCGGTCAATTAAGACTTGAAGCGGGCACTAACAAACACTGACACATCCCATAATATATGGAAATTAACTCAAGCTACAATTAGCGTCTATCAAAATGGTTTTTCATCGTTATGGACGCCTAGACTGTTATATCCGCAACAGATTCATACAATCTCTCATCTAAGTTCTGGAGTGACAGGTATTCCTGGAAAGAGCAAAGTAAGCACAGTTGAATGGAAATAACTTCATATTAGTCTTAAATCATTTCTGTGATCAATTAACCTTTGATGTATGATGATATCTAAAAGAATTAAGGCATATCAAAGCGTTCAAATGCCTTCATTTTAATAATGACATATTATTACATTAATCGTTTCCAATTCAGTTTCATTTAACACTATTCAATTGTGTATAATCAATACGGTCCGACAAACTATATGTTCACTCTCATCAAATTTTAAACTAATTAATCAATTAATAATTTTTTAATCAAAAATATGTTTTATAACATAAGAAAGGAAGCACAGTCCTGTGCAAGTACAACCCAGCTTGAATTTACGTTATAACACAATAAACAAACAGTGTTTGATAATACACTGTATCTTTCATGACGAGTCAGTAAAAATACTCATCAATAGAATGATGTTTGACTCACTAAACCTGCATTTGTGAAGGTGCTACTTGATTGGTAAATATTCGTCTGGATTTGATAAGGGTTTTTTAAATGTTTATGTGACTCCAGTATTCTTTGTCGTGTAATGGTGAGTTGAGTTTAATTCTTTTTTCTGCCTTTTCTTTCATTTTGTCCAGGCACGTGGTAAAGAAATTCAGTTGACACGGAGTGATTTGTACTTTTAACAAGATACATCTGCATAGGAAAGTAAACAGTTTTACAACTGCTAGATTGACAATAAGCTCATTTCCACAAAATATAAGAGATGATTAATGCTATGAGGAGCATCTTTCACTCTGATGATGAAAGAAATGAAACCGGTAAGATAGCTTACGTGATACACTTCCATTATCGGTTCAAGTTTCCTCTGAATGACGTCATAAGAGCATCTCTTTGCTGGCTCCATTTCCCAGCAGCTGGTCATTATAGAGTATCTAAGGAAGGAGGAGAAATGAACAACGTTTAAGACCTATTGATCTCCTTACTGATCTGTGTTTTTATCAATT
Source organism: Diadema antillarum (assembly GCF_040938485.1). Classification (NCBI taxonomy): domain Eukaryota; kingdom Metazoa; phylum Echinodermata; class Echinoidea; order Diadematoida; family Diadematidae; genus Diadema; species Diadema antillarum. The sequence goes on along the minus strand of NW_027272355.1, from coordinate 107,837 downwards.
GTGACCGTGCACCTCAAAACGAACATAAAGTCGCACACTTCTGCGTGAGGACTGAAAATAAGTGAAATGGGTCAACCTAGCCGAACCTGACTTTTTCATATTTTCTGAAAAAGCGGGTCTTCTTTTACATTATGCTAAAATTTGGTATCATAAAACGGGCAGGAAAGTGTGTTTTTTTAGCAGTTTATCTCGAACATTTTTGGTAGAATAGTGTGATTATGTGTGTCTTTAGAATCCCTTTTTCATTTCTGAAAAAACCTTGTCCACACTCTTCACTTTCAACTTTAATAACTTTTGAAAGGATAGTGCTACTGCTTTGAAAGTTGGCATTGATTATGGACAGAATGTGTTAATGAGGCATGCTTAATTTCAGTTTAATCTGATAATCCCTTCATTGTTGTTACTCTGGTGGTTTACTTCCTGTTTTTTGTCCCATTCATCGCACAGCCAGCACAGTTTGGTAAAGATTAAGCGCTTGAATAGACACTGTACTTCAGAGCCTCTTTTCTCAGTTCACACTTTTCCTGAGTTTGTGCTTTCTTTCCAATATTTAGATAGGTTAGGAGAGTCCATATGATTTGAGTTATACATCATTTTAAAGCTTAAAGTCTGCTCTTTCAGAATATGGTCTTAACTAAAAATTCATGTCTGGCGACTTTTTGTTTGTTTTGAGGTGCAGGGTCACAATTAAACAAATTTGATAAATACGCAAGTGTGCCATTATCGCGAAAGGGTCGCATCTAGACTAATTCCCCAGAGAGCAGTTGGAATCGATAAACATTCTCGTCAACGAAAACAAGCAAACAACAACAACAACAAAATCCACACACACACATTATACATTCACCTGCAAGCAAACAGAAAATGAAGGTAAATACTCACAATTCTTGACCACAGTGAGAAGGGCGTGGCATCTTGTAACCCTTGGTAACCTGCTGCCTCACCATGTCCATTGTCATTTTGGGAAAGGGTCTTGCTCCTTGAAGACATATCAAACATATTACGTATTTAAATATTACATTTGATAGTGTTTTAGTTAATTTTTTCTGTGCCTTTTTTGCTAACTACTTTTATACTTTCTTCACTGGCAGAATAAATCATCATTCTCAAAGGAATGCACACTAATTGTATATCTCAAGACATTACTTTTTTTATTAGGTTAACAAATATCATGTGTCATTTTACTATGTAGGTCTATATTCTGGAGCGAATTATACGGGCAGAATAACTTCATAATTATTCCTTTATCATTCCTTCCTTTAGTCTAGACCGAGGTTTATGAATTTTGTGATGTTAAACAAAGAAACAATTTATGTCATACCTAGAGTGACTATTTCCCAAAGAAGAATTCCGTAAGACCAAACATCGCCCTCTAGAGTCCAATTTGTATTCTGCATTCCTTCAGGTGAACTCCAGCGTGCTGGTTTCTGCAAAAAGGAAAAAGAAAATGAACAGCATATCTCATATATTTTAAAGAATACAAAAATCTGTATCCCCATTCATTTTCACGTTAATGAAGAAGTCGAAGACAGCTATAGTGTCTTGTCTTGAGTAGCAGTTTCTCGGACTTACTCTTTAGAGACTAAGGAGGGAATGGAATAGGCCTTTTTTCACACAAGCTTACTTTTTTTTTAGTTGACTGAAGCACTCTGTGGCATGAAAACATTCGCCCAGTAAATGTTTATTGCAGGATTTTTTTTTTCACAAAGGTGTATGTGTGTGTGTTTTATTGATATATCTTATATGAAGTGGGTATAACCTGTATAATAAAAATCCTTTTCAGAAAAATCTAATGTCCTTGTTAAGTGGAGTATCTACTTCTTGTTAGTAGTCATGTTCAGATGGATTCATGCTAATTCATTCTAGGATTATATCCTTGAATAATATGGGTTTTCCCGTTCATTTATACTTTTGTCATTCAAGTTCCTATTCTGAGCATTCGGTTTTCAGCAGAGAGCGTTCAAATTCTGTCAAGCTGGCGACGGAATCTCGTCGACCACCTGTTTATTGGAAAAAAAAAAGAAGGAATGTACAGGCACATGTCCCTCGGATAATATAGGACATAAAATGGAGGTCCCATGCGTGAGAAAGTCACAACTCATGCACGTACAAGATCCCACTTTATGTACTCATCGAAAAGAGCATGACGTTTAACTCGGTGAAGAAATCCCACCTGCATCCAACTGGACTCCATGGAAGACCAGCTATTGCAACTGAATATGGACTGCCCGGCCATCTTCTTAGTTGGAAAATGAAATAAACAAACAAACATTATAGGAACTGTATAGGCCTCCAGACGAGCATAATACGGAAGGTTGATTGACACCTTCGGGAAAAAAGAATCGACTACATTGAAAGTGATAACATGAACATAGTTTAAGTCTAATTTGGTGTTTTTTATTGGGTTACTTTTGCGAGACTCTGTGAGATCATTGTGCGTCAGTTTGTCTTCAAATGGATGCATTGTCATTATGTGGGTAGTGTTGGGACGCTGTCAGCATGCAGTATTATCAAGAAAGATGATTAAATGACGTTGTATTGTTTTGATGCACTGTTGATTGGACCTTGCAATTTCAAATTCATTGAGATGAAAAACAAAGATTACATGAACAGAGAACAATGTAGACCCTGTAAATAATCATAATTGCACTATTAAGCCTTCACTGGTTGTGTGTGCCCTTTCTCCTTTCAAAAAAAAAAAAGTCTACTCCATTTTCCTCTTTAAATTGATTGCACGAAGTACGAACTCGATCGCCTGCAAATGAAATTGAGCGCTCCAATCAAGCTCGGGACTATCACGCATGACTATCGCGTAAATTTGAATGCACGAGTAGGAAGTGCAATGCTAACATTTGGAAATTGAACGCCCAAACGTGAATTTGATGTGGCAAAGTTCAAATCGAACTCCCATAAATGGAATTCTGAATTTGAATTCCCGAATACTTTCGCGTGTGTGCGCTGTGTGAATTTAAATGTACATAAATGAATTGGAATTGCAAAAGTATGAAAGTGACCGGAAAAACTATACCTACCCTCCCAGAGGGTGAAATGAATGACGTCATACCGTAGTCAGAAATCTTACAGATCCTGTCTCCCGTCATTAAAATGTTGTGAGCACACAGATTTCCATGGATAATCTAAGGAAGATATCACATTGTGAACACTCTGATAAGAAATATCATGGATTACAGGCTTGAAAGAATGCTATTTTATTGTACATAATTATATTTTTCAAAACTCAGGTAGAAGAAACATGCACACACACACACAACATACACACACAAACACATACAATGGGCTCACGTCACAGGATGCGATTTAAATATGTCATATTCATATGGATAAAAAATAAATGTGGAGGAAGCTAATACATGCTTGTGGGGTTATAGATTCCAAGAGAGAAAGAAAACCATCAAGTACACATCTACATGTGTGTGTGTGTGTGTGTGTGTATGCGTGTGTGTGTGCCTAGACTAAAATTCAAGCCCAGCTTGTTGTCTTGAATCCAGTCTTTTTTAAATGGTTAAGTCTAATATAGACAGTTTGAAGAAACATATTTGGATTTTGTGAGAGAATAATGCGATATTGTATATATTATCGGCAAACAGAGACAAGACGAAGACTGAATTGATGCATAGTTATGTCATTGATATGGTGAAGAAGAGAGATCCTCTGGAGACATCGCATCCAATATGTTAGGCCTCACTGGAAGAAGATTGTACCCTATCTGGAAAAATGCATTGTTCATCAATAATAAGCCTCGACCAGCGTCTAATCACATTTCAAAGAATCAGTAAGTCCGGCCTTCTTCCGATAACGGCGAAGTACTTGTCCACAAGAATTGAATCTGGTCCACAAAGCGATGTTTTATTTAATAGGCATTTTATGACATTGGTAAGGAACAGGTGATTATGTAGGAAAAGAACAGAGCACCAATTATGATATGAGAGCCGTCATCTACGAAACTGACAATAAGCAGCTACATCCTAGAAACCCTAAAAGCTCTAGATTTCAAATCTGAATCAGTAGCAGGTGTCCTCTATCATCTTAACTCATCATAAACAATTTGTACGTCTGCATTACTTGCACTTATATCAAATAGATAAAAATTGACATTTCTTGCATAATTACCTTGTTGGACGCAAGGAATTCCATTCCTTTTGCCACCTGCCAGGCGAACTTCAGTAACTTGGACTCATCAAAGCGGGGTCTTGTTGGCTTGACGTTCCCATAGGGAGATTTTGAGGACTGGTTATTAAACTGTAGAAAAGTCAGTAGTGTCCCACCGGAAACAAATTCGTGTACAATGGTACCTGTTTGATGTCACAATATATATTAATTTTTACAGTAGTCGATGCAAAGGCTTTGAATACTTCAACTTTGCATATATTGTTTTTTTTTTCTTGATTATTGCCAACATAGAATATTCTAAGCCAATGAATGTCATTCAATAACTTTGCTTAACATCATGAAAAGAGCAAATCAATCGCTGTTTAAAGCGCTTTTTTTTCCCATTGAAAGATACTTCGCTTAGATAACGCGATATTTTATTTTTTTTTTCTCGGAGTAAACTGATAATACTTACGATATTCTTCACAGAATCCAAGACACCTCACGATATTTTGATGGTTTGGTAGTTTTTGCAAATATTTCACCACCTGCAGAAGGTCTGGAACACTTTCTGTATAGCAGAAATTAGATATTTTGATGATTAAAAAAGATGCATGAAGCTAAAGGAACGAAAGAATCATAATTGACATTCGAAATCACAATTTTCTGCTAGTCTACGGTTTAAAAGCATGCTTTAAACAAAGAGATTTTCTTTTTAAGTCGATCTGCGAAATATATACTTTTTTGTCTTACGAATTCCAACATTTATTCTTCAAGACCCGTCGTAAACATATTTTCATGATCATTTAACATACAAATCATTGTCATAAAAGTCATTTTTTTTCTGTACAATGCCTTACTGTATGATTTTACCCTTAAACATGTAGTGAGGGCTTTATAATGCATCTATTTTTTTAAATACTCTGTATTTCTTTTTTTAAATACATAATTGCAGGCAAATGGCATTTTCAACCTTAGAAATGCTTAAGGGGACACCTGCTGGCATTTTGTATCATCATGAACTAATGCTGTTGCTCTTAGACGTATAGCTTCAAATATCAATCAATTACTTTGTAAGTTGACTTTTTATTATTTAAATGCTTAAAAAAATCTACAATTAAACAGAAAAGCAAAACATCGTGTTATCTAATGAAAACAGTATCAATGATAACCTGTGATCTGCCTCAGGGCTACCGGAGCCACTCCCTGTTTTGTGCGGAGTTCACCCTTCCACACGTCGCCAAACTTCCCCAAGCCGATGGAACCAAGTCGAGAAAAGAACGTTAAGTTTTCAGGTTCCAGAGCAACGGTGCTTGGTGTAAGTGGCTGATATACAGCATTACCTGTCAAATGGAGGAAAATAAGCTCTCATGTTTTCATTACAGTCTATCCTCTTTTTTGTTTGTTTGTTTGTTTGTTTCTGCGTTTGAGGACGTTTAAAAAAAAGTGACCTCTTGTATAGTGATGCTCTTCCATCACAATACTTGACTATTAGTTAGGATTATAGCTTGTAATTGGTTTGGTCATCAATATTGAAATACTTCATACTACGCCCTCTGACGTCATCAAATATATCAAAACATATCCACATTCATCATATTGAACCTAACCTGCCACTTCTCACCTGTGTGCAAAATATGGCAACGGCAACTATAAACGCACGCACACACTCACACACCTACACACGAACCCTCCCATGTAAGAACATGCATGTATATTATAGCTACTATAAGAATGATTACACTGAACATGCTGAATGAAGGGAATATGTTGCCGCACTTTGTCTGATTTATATATATATGTATATATATATATATATATATATATGTACATATTATTTTACATATCACAAATATATTATATATTATATCACCTGAAATTAATAATGATATATATGCAAAGAAGAATGACATCAAATATTCACTAGCAAGATAAATTGATGATTTAGGACCATTTGTTAACTCAAAACAACAACGATATCGTGTGTAAAAAGGTGAAATACAACCTTTGCTTCTGCTTTCGATCATCTCATAAGCACTGTTCTCGTTGCCTCCAGATAAGCCTGTCCTAATACTGTACAAACACGAGCAAATTGAATAAATTGTTAATTGTGTAATTTCTTACTAAGACACAACAAACGATACTGGAACCGTACCTATACACAATAATTTTGGTATCAAGAGTACAGGCTAAACCTAAATGTTCATAGTAGGCCTACCATCTCTTTGTTCTGCGGCCACTGAAAACTACTCCTTTTTTTTATCAGAAAGCGAATCGCTGAGAGTAACGGTTGACGTGTATTTTCTTACCTTGCCTGCTTTTCACATGTACTTGGTACTAAAAGCGAGGGAAAAGAACAGAAACATGTGCCGCATTGTAAGCATCTATTCTGAAATTATTTCATTACTGTGATTAAATGTCATTACTGTTATTACTGTGTCATACGGTAATTACGGATAGGTACTTTAGGTCCTTCTCTACTTATGCGGCTTCTGAAGATGAATGTTATCTTATAACTATGTTTGGGTAATCCATTGTAACATTACACATTATATTTTTATTTTCTATCTATACACGTAATTAGTCAAGACGAATGAGAGAAAACGTGTTTGTACAAATATGTATACGCACGCACACACAAATAGTATTGTATCAGTATACCACATATGTATGATTGTCTTTGTCAGGACTGCTGTCCATTAATTTTTATCAACCTGTAGAGTTTGCTTTTACAAAAACGTCCACGTGTGTGCCATTCACCAGACAGGACCCAGAACCGTCACTGTATACCCATACTTTTTGATTCCCTATGAAAAGAGTAAGAAATACAATAATGAAAATGACTATCATGATGATGATGGTGATGATGATGATGATGATAATGATGGTGATAATAATGATAATAATAATGATATTATTGTTATCATTATAATTATCATTATTACTATTGTTATCATTATTATTATCATTATTACTATTGTTATCATTATTATTATATGATCTGTACAATTATGAGTTTATAACAACTTACACCAACCTTGACTGGATGCTGTGGTCTGTTTGTAGAATTGCATAATATTTACTGCTACGGAAACAGCTAGCAGTACACCCATGATTGACACAGCGGCTATCATACCAGACGAGGGACAGTCACAAGGACAAGCACCATCTAGATTACAATTAAAATGATAAAAAATGATAATACTGTGTTAAGATCATCAGTAATCCTGTTGCTTTGAAAGGAAGTTTACACTATGAAAAAAAAAAATGCTGGCAAGTTTTACAAGTTTGTCATGATATTATGCTTGCTTCAGAGTTAAAAACGACTTGGGAATATCAAAAAAAGTGCAATGAGCAATAAAATATTCGCTTAGTACGCTTAACTAAGTGATTTTGGCTAATGCACATTATTTGATCGTTCAACAACCACGTATCATGTTCATAATACCCATACACACACACATATATATATATATATATATATATATATATATATATATATATATATAGACAGAAGTATTGGAACAAGTTCACGCGGTTGACTGCAGGTTCATCCGTATTTATTGCTACTCGGAGTTTCATGCAACCTCCATGAGGCGCAATCATCAGGCAATTATTACATCCCAGAAATGATACCATTGAACAATGCATTTGGATTGAATCAACACACTTTATGTATATATATATATGTGTATATATATATATATATATATATATGTATATAATCAACCTAAAGGGGAAAAAAGAAAAAAAAGTCAGTGCACTTGTGAAAAAAACAACTGCACACATTTTAGTGATAACAAAAGAGGAGTCTGATACCGATTTCAGTGACTCATGCATTTTTGGTCCGCTCCTGGTCCGAGCGAAGACCAGATTACATCTACTGTCTTGTGTAGGCAAAGGCAACTACACGATGGGGTTATAGTCCAAGGTTTGTGCATGGTGATATGAAGTCATTCATGCATTTTGTTTGCTTCAGACCCCGAGGAGACAAAGGCCACTCACTACCACTCACTGCAACGAAATGCCCCGTTTAGTCACCGATGCAAAAACATGCACATGCACACGGTATCATGTGGTGATCTCATTGCTGAAAGCTGTATTATCCTCGCGTTCACGAATGCTTTCCAAACCTCTCGAATATCATTTCCCACGCGGACTTTATACTTGGTGTAAAAACGCATGCCATATGAATCATATGCTTCGTCGAGATGTGATCGCTGTACAAAAAAAAAAATATCGAACGTGTTGTAATTTTGAAGAGAGAACTTCCGGATGGCAGAAAGTGCACATCATTGTGTCAAATTATGCTTTCTACCAGCCTCCTTCTACGACATGATGGTGATACTTTGAGTTGTAATTGGTATACACCACGAGGAATTTCCTTATGGCTAATGTTGAACAAGCATTTTCGCAATAATCTCTTCCTTATCGAAACATCCCGGGTGTCCGCTATAAATTTATGCACATTAGAGATGAAAGCGTGATGATAATATTTTACAACCACCATTAACGCTGTTGCTATGAATGCACACAAGCCTCCACTCTGAAAAATGATGACAAATTCCATAAGTTCACAGAAATTATGCTTGTCTTACAGTTGTTACTCTTGCACCAGCAAAGTTACATTGTAACTATTTTATCCTTTCATTTTGTCGCATAGTCTCTCTAATAAAAGTGCAATAAAAAATCTTGAGCTCATAGTTATCTTGTCTTTCCAAAGATATTGTAATGGACTTGGGGATAAGATCAAAACAAGCACTAAATATTTGCATAATTATAATTTTATAGTGACTTGATGGCGTATATACCTATGAGCCTCATTCTTCTTATGATTAAACATTCGAAGTCCAACACGTGGAAAATTCCAAGATGACTATATAAATTTATTTATTCATTTGTTTTTTCATCTAAAGGGGAGGACATGTATGTACTCACCACACACACACACACACACACACACACACACACACACACACACACACACAAGAAACGACGCACACATTTTAGATAAAAAAAACACAAAAAACAAGAGAGTCTGATTTGAAAGACCTCGGTCAGCAGCACCCTTACCTCTCCCAAATTCCAGGATTGTACAGTGGTGATCAGAGAGGTGGTTTGTTTGAATATGAAACATAGAAATGACTGGATTATCTGTTTGCTTTACAGCACTCCTTAATGTTCTTTTTTTTCCATCTAAACAAGTGCGTCAGGCGAGAATTAAAGTAGGGCTGTTCACAATGGTGGTGTTGTACTAGGTCACAATTATTGATGGCAACACCATAGAAAGAATGTATTTATAACGAACATGGCATTGTCTGCAAAGTGCCCCTTTCTACTCTGTTGTTACTATTAACGCTTATTTGAAATAAGACTGGTTTAGTACTCAGTTTACATTATTTATTTTGTGGTACTGTGTAGATAAAGGCAACTACCTCAGTGTGGGTAAAGTCCAAGTTTCTGCAAAGTGACATTGTGGGCCAGTCATGCATATCGTTTGCTTTAGAAGTCTATATAAAGGCAATTTGATACAGCATCATGCACAGTGTCGTAACCCATTCAGATCTAAAAGTTTACTCAATGAGCTCATGATCTATTACCGAATGTTGTACTATCCTCGCGTTCACACATGCTTTCCAAACCGACAGAGAAGCAACTTCCAAAGTAGATTATGTTACATGAACTGCAATCCGTAATGTCTTCTAGTACTATTTAAACATATTTTTGTAGTCTCGTTCTATACCTCGTTCTGTTTTGTTTGCTTTGCTTCATGTGGTGTTGTTTGTTTTGTTTTGTTTTGTCCTCTGTCTTAGTATGTTTTATTCTCTCCATGTTCCCTTGATGTTATTGGTAATTTTTGTTAATTTCAATATTTTGTGCTTGTTTTAATATGTTTCATTCTCTCTGTGCTCCTTTTATCATTTGGTATTCTAATGTTTAAATTGCAATATGTGTATGATTTGTTTTCAAGGTACATTCTATTTTAAGAAGCCTGTGGCTTTCTCAGAACTGTACCTGCTACATTTTGTAAACATTTTATATAGAAACGATTTTTATTACTGAATAAATGTATGACTTGAATGAATGAATGTATATACCCGATGTTAAAACACATTCGATCTGAATTGTATTCAGCATCGTCGAGATAAACGTGGTCCCTGAGTTAGCTGTCGAACTTCATGCAATTTTGGAAGCACTTCCTGATAGCAGGAGGTGTACACTATGCCAGTTGAAAAAATTTACTTCAAACGAAAATAAATGTTATTATAGTGTCACTTAAGTTTGCCTTGCTGTAATTTGTACCCCGCGAGAGATTTTCTTGTGGTTAAGGTTTAGCTTCCGTTTAAGCTATAATCTCTTCCCGCCCAAAACATCGTTGGTGTACGTTACAAAATGAAAGCACCTCACAGATGAAGATGTGACATTATAATGATTATTTGTGAAGAGTTAGCGCGCGGTCTTAGGACAGAACAAAATCTAAAGTCTATCTAATGTTTGAATAGCATCCATATCACCAGTCTATGCATTTTGCAATGACATTTCTTGTTATTTCCTAAAACCTATAAAAAAAATAGTCATTCGTCTTGAATATTAAATCTTTTTAATGGGTCATCCCAAAATATGCCTTGGATTATCGCATCTATAGAACAGAAAGCTCTTTTTTTATGAATACGGTGTAGGTATACATCCGTTAGAATAAACACGGTTATTTATTCCTGCTTGGTTGTAACGCACTTTGTTATAACAAAAGAAAACTGCTGAAACGAGGACTTTATGTTACAACGGGAGTCGCCTGTATTAAGTGTGGAAAGAGTGTTCGTTGTTGATATCGACGACGCTAAAATCTTACTGGTAGGCCTATCTGATATCACATGATGATAGTGATACAAATATTTTGTGGTTGCAGCTGATATGTTCTTTACTTATTATCCCTTTAACTGGTAAGAACAGATTGGGTAGAATATATTGCTATAGGGAAAGAAAAGGGGAATCCCCCAAACAAGACAACAATACACTCCCCGTGAAAAAGCAAGCAAATACCAGTAAGATCACGATCTGTGTACCCGTATAGTGTTTATGGCGCCAATACTCGCTGTGCACAGTCTCAAGAAAAAAAAAAATCATTAGCGTACATTTGAGCTTGATATCTGTATGCTACGTGAGAGTCAAAAATTGAACATCAAAAATAGGGAAATAATTGAACGTGGATTACTAATGATAAAATGAATGTTGTTAAATTACAGGATTGCTCGAATTATTTTCACTTTTTTCCTCAAATTTGATCTTCAGAGACTACCAACGTCACAGTGACTGGACAAGAATGAGCAAAATGAGCTAAAGACACTGGAGTCTTCGTTTCTTCACCGAAGATCGGTTTAATTGTAGCACCTGCAGCTCATGACGATTGATGACTGGAATTTACATGAAAACTGCAGGTTAAAGGTATGGTATTTGTGAAGGTGAGTATTGGCCTTTTCACTTTTGTGAGAAACCAAGTAAAGACTTATGAAATAATACAAAGCATACCATTCTAAGAGGAAGTCAAGGTTTGTTAGATGGGTTTTGGAATGGCTTAGACATCCAAAAAAAAAAGAGAGTAAAACAAAGCGATCCTAATGTAAGATGGATCCCGCCTTTTCTTAAGAATGCTCTGTTTTTGGATATCTCAGCCATTTCAAAACCAAATCCGTAATAAACCTTGAATCCCTCTTGGAATTGGATGCTCTTTCATATTTCATAACAAGTTTCTTATTATCTCAACAACAACAACAACAACAACAACAACAACAACAAGAAAAGATGTAAGAAACTTGAAGTTAGGTCTCAACAAAAATTATACGATCCCTTTAACGCGCATGATATTTACCCTCTTGTTATTTTGCATTCACAAAAAAGTTTAGTTATAATGCCATCAAGATTTCATCTTCTCCCAAATTCATATAACTGCTTTAGATATTCATCTGGACTCTTTCTTCGCAGTTGTACGATTGTATCTCACAAAAAGAAGAAGGTAAAGGCAAATGTAACATGATATCTACTATAAAGTCTAATTTATAACCGATGATCTCGGAAAAAAAAATCAGTATTGACAATTGATATCACATCAATATTTAAATTATGGGTTTGAATTCAATAATAATACGATTCTTTGATCGATATGAGGTTTCTATGGTACTGGTTATCTTTTCAATTCAAAATTTCCAGCATTTCCAGGATTAGAGTTCTCTCCTTTCGACTGAAAAAGAAAAAAAAAACTTTGGATCGAGGAAGCCATACCATCTAATGCATAATTATGTATCATAATGGGAAGAACTTAAAACATAAATTATACTTAACCTGCTTGCTATCTTATTTCCATTATGGCTGATGTACACACACAGGTTGACCAAATCAGCAAATGCATACAATGTGTATGTTTGTATATTTTTACAAAATACATAAACGTTTTTCTTTGAAAATCAGCTCATGCAGTATTTTGAGATGCAGGTTGTCATAAGCAGAACAAGCAATTTTTGAAGAACATAAGCGCTAAATGTGGTAGGATATTGCAGCGTGTATCATCAAAGGTAGAATACACATGTATTTTTTATGACTGTCCTACAAAAGCATGCCATCACCAACCACAACACATATTTCAAGAGCATGGTTGCAATTAGTCTGGATTCAAGGCATTTATCTGATCAGCAAATAGGTCATGACGACAATTATGACTTTCTCTCTCTCTGTTTCGAGTTTGAAGAGCGTTACACATCAAAACCGTCGAAAATGGCTGCACATTGCAGTGTGATTTGGCAAAGTACCATTCGTTGCATTTTACATGGGCATACGTATATAGATTAAGCACAGACGCCAATGAACAATCACAAAACAAGTGCTATTATTATTGAACGAGTCCACTATCAGCTCAGAGTATGATTTTATGACTATGATAGAAGCCAACAGTTTGCACACTACTACCTGTTGGAGATTCCGAAGACAACGGAACCGACGTTACTCCATTTGAGGTCGGTTTAACTGTCGTACCAGCTAAGTAAACTGGTGAATTAAAAAAAAAAACACACACACACATAGCATGTCTTTTTTATGATTGCATAACAGCATGACATCACCAACCACAAGGCGTATTTCAAGAGCATGGTTGCAATTAGTCTGGATTCAAGGCATTTATCTGATCAGCTATAATGCCATGACGAAAAACATGACTTTCTCTCTTTGTTTCGAGTTTGAAGAGCGTTACACGTGAAACCCGTCGTAAATGACTTCTCATTACAATTTGATTTGGCAAAGTACCATTCCTCGCATTTTACACTGCGTATAAAGATCACGCATATCATAAACGTCAATGGACAGTTATAAAAACAAATGCTGTATCATTATATAACCGATTTCATTATCACCTCTAAGTATGCTTTTAAGTACTTTATGGTCACTACGGAATCTAAGACAAATAATGAAGGCCAACAGCTGGCACACTCCTACCTGTTGGAGATTTCGACGACATCGGAACCGACGTTACTCCATTTGAGGTCGGTTTGACTGTCGTATACCAGCTGAATAAAACACACACACACACGGCAAAGACAGTTTAATGTTCCATGAACGATATTGGTTTTATGCTAAATGTTGATATTTCCTTTTGTATAATACACTTAAATACACTTAAATAAATAGATAAATAAATAAATAAATAGATAAATAAATAAATTCAGTCCCAAATACCGCAAAAAAAATAATTCAGTAGCTAAATTTTGTTACTTTGTCTGTCAAAATACTCTACGAAAATAACAGCGTCACAGGCATTACACCTGTTGCTTCAAAATGGTGTTTTAATTGTTTTCTATGTTTGACGGAATAATTTTTCATTATGTTAGGCCTATCTTTCTCTTATATTCTATGCACTCAACATAATCTTTTGTACGTTCTTATTTTCTCAAACTCTTGCGCTTCTGTTATAATAATGGCCGCAATGTACTTACTGCCTGGAACAAAATTTCTTGTAGCTGTGGTGTTTCCAAGATAGTTTCCACTCACACAGAGATACTCCGTATCAAAATCGGGTGTTGCCCTAGTGAAAGCTGAAGCTGTTGAGACTGGAGATGGGTTGTCAGTGACGTTTTCGTAGATATAGAACATAGTGACAAATGGGTTTGGTTGATCAGCTGACGGGATGGTGCAGGTCACAGTGAGCATCGTTGTAGCTGTGTCGTCACAGAAGCCAACGGTCATGATACCAGCATCAGGCGGGACTACAAGGCAACAGTAACTTTGTCTATCAATTTCTGTGACATGTTTTTATCATGGTCAATCTATTCACTAACATGTTTTTAAAGATTTTCTTTCTATTACAACCATCATTATTTAAGTTCTTTTATTGCTTGTTTCCTGTTTGTGAATATCCTTTGCTTCCAATACCATTATTGATAGTAGAACACAATTGTTAAAGAGGGATTGCAAGTTCAAATGAGATTTCAAACTGTTTTAATCTTTGGAAAAATGAACTCTCTATAGATCTAGTATAAAATATTTGATTTCCACTGTGTATAACTATATTTCATGAATTTGAAGATTATATACGTAATTATGCGGAAAAAAATAACAGTTTCAGAGAGCGATTCCTCGCCAAAATCGGAAAACGGCTCTCGATTTAATTTATTGTACAAAATAGGGAGGGACGTCAAAAGTAGGAAACAGCACCGCTGGCCCGCATCGACCGAGCTAAATGTGTATACACTATCCATGAGAATCGCACATGAATGATGCTACTTGGAGGATTATTTTTTGGCAAACATTAGCAGTTTTAGTGTGATATGTTCTGAGTTCTACAGTACTTTTAAGAAATTATAGTCTTCGAAAGGGACCACAGTACAAGTTTCATAAAATCATTTGATGTTAAACTAGGAACAAGGAAGAAAAAAAAAACAGACGTGCTCTGGCTTACTTATTTTTCCCAATTGACAGTGCAACCCGACGAGATAGACCGGATTCGTGTCATGGGGATTGCCAAGCTGCGTGTGGCCAAACATTCTTTGGTATGCTCGGAACACTTCAAAGATGAATGTATTTATCAATATATGGCCATGAAAAGGAGATGAGTTTCTCTTGTCGATTTAAGTTAAAACTTTTTTTTTTTTCAGTTACAACAATCAACGAATTAAAGCACCAACAATAGTACTTTCTACGCATCCAACTCTTTTAGCCGAGCCCGGTTCTGCTATTAGTGTTGTAGTGCTGCGGTACGCCCTGGAAACACCTTCATGCTCAACTGCAGCTGAGCCTGTTGAGGCTGACTCTTCAACAAGAACTTAAGTTCCAGTTTCAGAGGAGTATGTATCTCAAAAGAGAAAAAGCAAGAGTATGTAGGCCTATACACCGATGGTAGCTGTCATTAATTTGTCGTTAGGTTTCTAATCTTAAGTTAGAATTGAACAAAGTATGGCCAGCCCAGGATAGTAGAGACAAATCCTCTCGTATCACTTGAGCACTACTGGTATTCTATAGTATGATTATCCACTACATATCACGGCGGTCAGTAAATTTTCAGCTAAAAACCCTGAAAAGAGCATATCAGCCTTACTGAATCAGCTCTAGTGAAAGATCTTGGCCTAATCTATTGCTGAATAATGTTTGGCTTACCGACATTATGAGATAATCCGAAAAAAAACCCAAATGTTTCTCTTGCACAAGTCTCTTAGCTGCCTTCCAAAAACACGACACATTTCAATTCAGGTGCTGCTGTTAACATGGCTGTGAGCGTAGTGTTGATGTTGTCAGCTGTGCGTAAAGCCTCGGTTACGCCGGAGCCGAATCCACCCCAATACACGACGTCGTATTCGGGTGGATTCGGGAGCATTCTGTTCTCCTTCCCCGAATGGGCGAAAAGTTGGGAGAAATTCTGAAACATTCGTGGAGGGATTCGGCTCGTTTTGAAAGGTTCAAACCCAGCCGAATACCCTCAAAACTACTCCCGAATGTGGCCCTAACAATTCGGGGCACATTTGGGATGTATTTGGATGGAATTCGGTTGGATTCGGGGAGGCATTCGGGACATTCTGGGCATTTTCGGGCCTATTCGTATCATCCTGGGGGTACGGCTCGAATAGAGCTGAATCTGCCTCTAATGCCCCTAATACTTCCCCGAATCCATCCGAATCGTTACCCCAATACAGAGCAGAATACAGGCGAGTGAGCCGAATAGGCCAGAATACGGCCGAATAGCAGCCGAATAGGTCGATTGGGCGGCCCAATTGACTCGAATAACCTCGTGAATATAGCTTCATTGGCTATAAGGGTGCAGGTGGCCTCGCATTCGACGCATTTGGCCATTTTGTTCCGATTCTGGTCGACATTCGCGTCGTCATTCGGCTCTGTTCAGGTATAATCGGGACATTCGGGCTATATTCGGCTCTATTCTGGCCACTATTCGGGTTGGCATTCGGGTTCATTCGAGATGCCCAAAATTGATTCGGGTCATTTCTTGGCGATTCCGCTGTGATTCGGGACCTATCCGAGAAGCTATTCGGGAGCTACCCGAATTAGAGACGAATAGGTTCCGAATCCACCAAATCCATCCCATTCCGGCCATATTCGGACAGAATCGGTCCAAATTTATTCGGGAGAATTCGATTCGGGTGTAACCCTGGCTTAAGTTCCCGCAGGACCGCGGCGCACAGCTGACAGCAGCTGATATGAACGTCGCTGTGTGTAACTTAGTCCTTTAGGCGCGATGGAGGTGTGACACACAGCTTGTTGTTTTTTCTGTTGAGATATGTGCTCCCCTGAAACCGAAACTAAAGCCCCAGTCACATAGACATGCCGGATCACCCCGGATCTGAGCCGGGGTGTCACGGAAGACAAGGCAGTCCCCGGATGACGCCGTATGTTTATGACCTACAAAAGTTGCCGTGTTGGCCTCCCGGATGTCCAAGGATGCCCAAGGCGTCAACACGGATCTCTCCCGGATTACCCCGTATCTGATCCGGGGGTGTTTCATACAGCTGCTCGTAAAGTTACGAACAACTTACGAGCGACTGGTGATCAGTTCTTGTGATGAATTATGGAAATTCTGATAAGTACAATAGTATATAGCACATCAGAACTGATTACCAGTCACTCGTAAGCTGTTCGTAACTTTACGAACAGCTTTATTAAACAGGGCCCCGGGGTGATCCGGCATGTCTATGTGACCGGGCCTTTACGTTCTTGTTAAAGAGTCGGCCTCATGCTGCAGTTGAACATGAGACTGCACCAGGGCGTACCGCAGCACTCCACTACTACCGCCCTATACTCGTACCAGATAGTTAGTAGCAGAACCGGGCTTGGTGATGAAAAGAGTTCGTGGTGTAGAACATGCGAGTGTTGGCGCTTTAACTTATTTTAATCAATTTGTTACTGTAAATAGTTTTAACTAATGAAATCGACAAGCGAAACCCATTTCCTTTTACGGTCACAGATTTATCAATACATTCATCTTTGAAGTGTTCCAAGTATACCAAAGAATGTTTGGCCACACGCAGATATTAAATTCCGCACGAAACGTACTCTGCCACGCGTCATGTTCGTATGGTTGCACTGTCAATACGGGGAAAAGTAAGAACACGTCTTTTCGTAAACTATAATCCCTAAACGTACTATAGAAATCGAAACATATCACACTAAAATTGTATTAATTTGCCAAACAATAATCCTCCCAGTAACATCTTTCATGTGCAATTTCGCACGGATAGTGTATACACACTTAATTCGGTCGATGCGTGGCAACTGTGTTGTTTCCTAGTTATTTTTCTCTGCTTAAAACTACGTCGGAAGCCGTTTTCCGATTTTGGCGAGGTAGTGCTCTCTGAAACTGATATCTTTTTCTTGTTATTTCTGCATAATTATGTATATGAGACCCTGCATTTCAAAACCAAGAAAAAGTCGACAGACATGAATTTTTACTTCAGAATAGATTCTGAAAAAGCAGACTTTAAACTTTAAAATGATGTATAACTCAATTCAAACTGACTCTTCTAAACTATCCTAAAATTGGAAAGAAAGCATACACTCCAGAAAAGTGTGAACTGAGAAAAAAAAAGCTCTGAAGTATACAAGATGTACTATAAAGCGCCTAATCTTTACCAAACAGCCCTAGCTGTGCTATGAATTGGACAAAACGCAGGATGTAGACCACATGAGCAACAACAATGAAGGGACTATCAGTTTATGCTGTTCAGCATAATCTGGTAAATAAATAAGATTTTAATCTGGTAAATTAGTTGATGATTTCGGTTAATCTCAATTCAAAATTAAGCATGCTTTATAAATGCATTCTGTTTATGTTAAATGCAAATTTTCAAAGCAGTGCCGTAATTCTTTCTAAAAAGAGTTGAAAGTGAAGAGTATGGACAGGGTTTTTAAGAAATGAAAAGAGGACTCTATAAGACACACCAAACACACTGTTCTACAAAAAGGTGTTTGAGAAAAACGACCAAGAAACACAATTTCCTATCTGTTTTATGATCCCAAACTTCAGCATAACGTAGAAGAAGACGTGCGCTTTCATATAATATAAAAAACCCTCAAGATTCGCTAGGCTAACCCACTTCAGCTATTCTCAGCCCTCACACAAAATCATTGCGTGAAAGTTTTTTGTTGATTTTGTGATGCACGGTCACATACACACAGAGAAATTACGGTTCTAATTTGCACCCTACAGGGTGCATATCGTTGTAACACCAGCGGCTCCATTTAGGGTTCTATTTTGGGGGGTGCTTATTTAGCACCCTATATTTAACACCATATATGGTGCATATTTGCACCCCTCCATTGGGTTCCCTTTCTGCACCCAATAGGGTTCATATCGTTGTAACACCAGCGGCTCCATTTAGGGTTCTATTTTTGGGGGTGCTTATTTAGCACCCTATATTCAACACCATATCTGGTGCATATTTGCACCCCTACATTGGGTTCCCTTTCTGCACCCCATATGGTGAACAAAAATTCAGGTGCAAATTTGCTCCCTTTCTGGTTCATATCGTTGTAACACCAGCGGCTCCATTTAGGGTTCTATTTTGGGGGGTTCTTATTTAGCACCCTATATTCAACACCCTATAAGGTGCAAATATGGACCTCTATACAGGGTTCCCTTTCTGCACCTCATACCTGCACCCATTATGGTTCATATTGTTATTGTTGTAATTTTGCACCCTATGGGGTGATAAAGTCACCGCAATATAGGATGCAATACAATTTGCACACGTCTCTATATAGGGTTACCTTTCTGCACCCCATATGGTGAAAATTATAACCTTTTTTTTAAACCAAAATAATTATATACTGGATGCCTTCACTGACTTCACAAACAATTACCTAATGTCTACTGGATGCCTTCACTGACTTCACAAACAATTACCTAAGGCAACACTCCAGACATGACGCAAAATAGCATGCATAGATTTACACACAGTTTCTCAGTAAATTAAATCCACAATCTTTCGAAAAATGAAGTCAGAGACTTCAATTCAACAACAAATAGAACATAAACATGATGAATACAGTGCATACTTACATATAAATGATTAACATTTTAATATATGTCTAATGGAAGAGGGACAAGTTAACAGCGATTTTCTTTTTCATGGCTTACTTAAAAGTGAACATCAAATATACATTGTATTTCTACAAATTCTAATACGAGATGCATATTTTGTCATAAAAAGGGCAATGTAAATCAAAAATGTATGAAATTTGGTCAGTACATTGAAAAAGAAAAAAATATTTGTTCTTTCCATCAAATGATTACTTTTTCTTCTTTTAAAGGAAGTTACCACATTGACAAAAAGCACTAATTCTTTTTATTTAAAAAATCCCTGAAGCTTGTGCAGAGTAATAGTAAACTATGTGACAAATATCTTTCACATTGTCCTTCTACTTCTAGAATGGATCATAGATATGTACCTTGAATTTACCGGTACATCTTAAGCACCTTTATGTGTAATCAAAAGCACCTTTATGACGCTCTTAGACATTAACAGCGATATGTCAACTCTGATTTCTCGTACACAAGTTATTGCCAAAACAATGAAGGGTATGGCAAAGTTCTGTCATATATATTTGAAACTCACTACTTGTACTGACATATTCCATCCAATTCCAAACTTGAGAGCTAGCGAATGTGCGCCATTATACAATTAGTATACTTCACATATTGTTTTTCATTTATACAATTACACCAATGATAAAAAAGGTGAAAAAAAAGAATCAAAAAATGAAGAATGCACATCTAAATTTGGTTACTTTTTTATGCACACAGCTAAAGATATGTCCCAGTTATAAATCTTGGGCAGAATAGCACATCTGAAAACACTTTTCATTGCATCAAATTAACATTTAACAATTCCACAGAAAATGTAACCTCAGAAAGGGAAAATAAAGTTAACCAATCAGTGGTATGACAAACTGACATAAAGAGGAAGGAATATGTCTTGTGAGACAAGTTTAAAAACAATTTTTTTGATACATTGTTGTTGTTTTTTCAAGCGATGGAAACAAGAAGCACATTGTACTCAGTAGACCATAAATATAATTACACAATGTATGCAGTTTAGCCCCAACATTCAAAATATTGTAAAGAGCAGTCGATTTTTCACATTCATAAAGCAGGTATTGGTATTGGCACCATCACAAGCATAATGATCAGAAGCAAAATATATTATTATTACTATCATCATCATTATTATTACTATTATTATTATTATTATTATCATTATCATTATTACTACATGTATTACCATCAATATTTTACATAGATTTATGATCATGCATGAGAAATACCTCAAGTGTTGATGTTACAGTCTCACAACTCTTCCAATCATTTTAACACTTAATTTTCACCAAACCTACACAAATATACCAGCACTTTATACAACCTACTTAAAGAAAGCTTAAAATTATAATCAGAGTTAGAGGGCAAGTCCACCTTCATATAGACCTACATGTGGATTGAGTGAATGCGCAGCAATAAGCCAGTCCGGAGATAGCTCATGTGCACATAGGTACAACTGACCTTTCATTTTTCTCAGTTGGTTAGGCACTTCACTCAATTCAAAGTGACATAATGCAGCAGCTTGCCCACCATAGCCATTTATGGAACTCATATTCAAACAAAGAATGAACCTAACCAGTGTAGATGAAGTGACCAGTATGGTTCGTCAATCAACACTTAGGGAATCATCTATTTTATTAAGTGCTGTTTTGAATATGTTAACAAACTTTTTTTGTGTGTTAACATTGCCAAATACCAGGCTTGCTGTCAAGTGGATGTACTGGCAGGCACCATTTATAAGGATTCCATGAATAATCCTAGCATTACAGATGCTTATCTCAGTGAAATTAAAAAACCAACCTGTCTCTCGGTACAAATAACCTTTTTCCGCACATGCTCAAACTGGTACCCCGAACTGGCTTATACTATTAGAACACATCAGTAAAAAAAGTGAAAAGCGGACATTCAGTTCAAAAGTTAATAATCTTTAAATCATTTGTGCAGTCGCAGCAGAGTGAGAAGAGTTTATGATGTCACATGCGTAGAACAATTCAAGGAAAACCTAAAGAGAATTTCACTTTTTTTTTCTTTTAGGTAAAACATGCACATTTCCTCAACAAGTCACTGACGTATGTAAGGGCAATGATAATACATGTAGTTTCTGCCTTCTTAAAGAGTGAAGTCCAGTGTTCTTTTATATGCAAAAAAAGTAGATATGATATGTTGAGTTTTGTCAGGTTTTGGAACAAACTCTATTTTTCAATCCTTATATACATAAAGGGTTTGTGAGAAAATCATGCTTCTGTCAAGTGTCACAAAGCTACTCCACTTATGACATTGCATTGCCAGAGATTGCTCAAAATTGACATACATTGTGTGGCTGTCTACTACAAAAAACAGCAGGCGACTTATTTTTTTTTTGTTCCCTACTTAAACAATCAATTCAAAGTGTGCATGTGTTATTGAAGCACTGAGGCTATCGATGGTGAAGAAATATCTAATATATGAACAATACAAACTAACCCCATCTAGTATGAAATATAATGGAAAGCATAATTTGAGTATTTCATATCCATTAGCAGATTCATATTTTCATCCATAATCCACCCCCCCCCCAAAAAAAAAGAAAACAGATAAAAGTGAATAGAAGTCAAGTTCTCTTTAGGTTGTGTTTAAATTTGTAATTTGCCAGTTCGTTCTCTTGTATTTTTCTATTATATATTTCTTTAGAGTATTCTTGTAAATATTCAAGCCCAGTGCAATCTAAGAAAGGGAATAACCTGACAACAGTTTAGAAGACAGAATAAATAGTTATCGTTATCTATGAAATTAGACATTTTCACATATATTTTGCAAAAAATAAAAAAATGCTAATCTTCATTTCATGGAGTGGCTTCATGCTCACCCTCGGCTAAAAACAGGGAGGTGATTACTTTCTGGATTAAAATGGAAAGATGTTTCTAGAGCCGTGGTGTTTAGCAATTCTAATGGGGGGGGGGATTCAATGTGACCCGTCTCAAATTTTATATGGTTTAAACATACATGACATAGCCTATGACATAGGAGTCTCATTATTATGCGTCTGCCCTGAATGGTGCCGGAGGCATATGTTTTCAGGTTGCCTGTCTGTCTCCCGGTCTGTGCGGATGTATCTACGGAAAAATTGATGGGCTTTCATCAAACCTGGTTCAGGGATACTACATGATGCTGATGATCTTATTGGCTTTTGGACTATATCTGCTAAAAGTCAAAGAAAATTTGAAAATAACGTTTTTGCTACTTCTCTAGTCAGGGAAATCGGTGTACTCGTGTGTACTGGTTGGTTGGCGCATTCAGTTGGGTACAGCAAGGTTTCATCCTCTGCTTTCACAGGAAAGCCGACTCCCAACTTCTTGTTCTCGTAGTCAAGGTATATCTGATCCTCTGCTTCAGCAACCTGCAGCTTGGTCTTCATAGCTAATCTCATCTTACGCTGCATAAGTCGAAACTCCTCGAGCTCTAGTTTTTGATGCGTTTCTATAGCACCTGCTTCAGCTGCCAAATAGTATGCCCTTCTGGCCATCACTCTCAGAAGGACTGGCATGGCTTCCACACTGACTCAACGAGGAACCAGGATTGACATCCTGAACATCTTCCATCTCCAGCTCTGGCGTCCTATATGGCTCACCAGTCTCTCGATGTTGACCTGCATCACTCATCCTGAAGACCATTATTGAACTTGATGCATAGTGAACTCGATGATGAATAATCACAGGTCCCTTTGGCCCAGTATGAGACCAAGCTAACACCATGCATCAGCATGGATCAGCAAGGCTCAACCTGTAATTGAATAAAACAAAGTTCAACATACAATCAATATTGGAATATCTATGGGATCAAGTAGTTGTACTTCTGAAGTGATTTACCGTTTACATACCTTGTTTGTGTGACTTATTTTATGTCATGTCTAGCACATGCAACTTCTCCAGTAGATATTATCTAAATTCACATATCGTGTATCATTGCTTATGCTCTGTGACTATGGCATTGCTAATTTATAACACACATTCTATTTTCATTGATAGACAACAAGGAGTCAAGGCCAACCTAAATTTTCTGACTTCAATCTTCATACATGTCTTAAATTCTCCTAAATGAACCAGGAACGCTATTTTTCTTCATTAGGCACATCATACATGTCTACATCGTTCTTCGTGTCAGCTTCACAGAAACCAATATCCAACTGAGCCTCAACTCGGCTCAAACGTAATAATTCCTATTAACGAATATGATGCGACTATATCCGGTCACCTATTTACGTACGTACCTTGGTAACTGCGTCCAGCAGCCCCATACGCATAGCGTAATTACGCTATGACTATGCGTATGGGGCTGTTGGTCGTAGTTAGTACCTTGGTTGAGGCTTTCCGTATTACCGTGCACTTTCATTGACTTATTCGCTATGCTTTACTGTATGTACCTGATATGTATGATCGCACTTCTGACATGTAAGTACACATGTACCTCGATACAACTCTTTCGCATCAGTTTTCACCACTCAGCATTCGATTAGCATAATTCACACATATCATCATCGATTACTGTGAAATATTTTCAACGGAATTATAGTACAACTATCTACTCACAACGTTTGGCTCATCAAAAAGATTAATTCATCATCCCAACCTCACGGTCGTCTATCCATTTCAAACGAGGAACGTCAGTAGTATGGACGTACGTACGTATACCGCGCGACCAACGGCGTAGCGTGCGCATGCGATTTTAGCTTTGCCATTGACCAAGTGCTGAACGGTCCACGCGTGCACGCATAATACGTGTACTCTATGATAACGTCATTGAAATGATATTCTTGATCCCGGTGCGAGAAGAAAAAACAAATGTTTAATTCAAGTAGTAATTTTTTTAGTACAGTATTACTGATGACACTGTTACTCTTTAACAACGTGTAGTTATATTTTCAAATAAAAATATACGATAATATCCAAAAATAGTGTGGCATTTCAAGCAAACACCATTCAACACCCACATGTCAGCTTTCGGGAAAGACTATGGAATGGTTCCAAATTCGAACCCTTAAGACTTGGCTCCCTTTAGGGTTCGGATTTGCACCCCTACACCCATCCCGAACCCTATAAGGTGCCTTTTAGTTAGATTTGCTCGTAGGGTGAAAATATGAACCCTAATAGAACCCTAATTTCTCTGTGTGTACCGTAAAAATCGAATGTTTTACGCCAAATCAGGAAAGTTTATCTTTCGAAAAATTGAAACATTTTGAAATTTCAAAGAAATTTGCAATACCGCTTTAACAACTTAGATTTGTCCAGTCAAATGATTGTTTACACTACCCTAAAACTTTAAAGCATGACATTCAGCTCTAACAAAGAATATCTAATTGCTTTTCGACATTTTAAGGACAAGTCCACCTTCATATACATAAGGATTGAGAGAATGCAGCAATATTAGTAAAACACATCAGTGAAAGTTTGAGGAAAATTGGACAATCCGTTCAAAAGTTAAGAATATTTTAAGTATCTGCGCAGTCACTGCTGGAAGAGAAGACTACTACAGTGTATGATGTCACATGCGTACAATTATATAAGGAAAATAAAAGGAGAATTTCACAAAACTTTACTTTTTGAATAAAGTGCACATTTCTTCGACTTGCTACTGACATATATGTTAAGGGTAATATTATTCCCCCTGCCTTCTGAAAGAGAGAAGTCGAGTGTTCTTTAGTTATGCGAGAAAAATGGAAATATGTTGAATTTTCTTTATTCTTTGTTTATATCGTTGTACTCATGTGACATCACAAGCTATAGTAGTCTTTTCATCCAGCCGTGACTGAGTAGAAACTTCAAAAATTCATAACTTTTTAACGGATTGTCCGATTTTGCTCAAACTCTCACTGATGTGTTCTACTAATATTGCTGCATTCACTCAACCCACATGTCTATGAAGGTGAACTTGTCCTTTAAAGGTTTTGTTTTGTTTTTGTTTTTGTTTTTTTTTTGGGGGGGGCATAATTATGACTGAAAATTAATGTGACAGTATGGATTGAGGGGGGAGTGACAATTGCAAAATATTACATCGCATGAATTGTTTTCCTTAAAGTGAGAAGTAAAAGCAAAAAAAAAAAAAACAAAACTAGAGATTGTAATTTGTCATCACTGACAAATTAAGGTAATCCGATTTTTTTTTTTTTTTATCAATGATTCGAGTCCTGATCGCAATAGGCATGACCATACAAGTTTCGTCTGTGTTTAGAGACATTGGCCGTGTGATGTTTGCATTCTCATTTAGCAAAGGGAGTCATTATCTGCCATGTTTGGTACCAAATTCTGTATAGGCCCCCTACACTATAACGAAGAAACAACAACAAATACATATGACCTTTGACCCACCTTTGCACTCCCAAGATTGCATCTGATGAAATAGTGGGTATTTTGCGAAATGATTCTCGCGACATCGTCTATACGTGTGAAAAATATGGGAAAGATAGGACAGGTATTCACCAAGATACAAGATGAAACATTTATGACCTTTGACCCTAATTTACATACCCAAGATGTTGTCCGATCTAGTAGTTGTTATTTCATGAAATAATGTACGTGACATGAACTAAATATGTGCAAAATATGGGGGTGATAGGGCGTGTTTTTCTTGAGTTATTGCAAAGAAAGTTGCAGAAAGAAAGAAATATCTCAATACATAGAAGATAAGCTTTAATTTCAACCAAGTTTTTTATCGTGATGCCGACATCGTATGAAAAAAACGAAATAAAAAAACGATAGCGCAAAGTCTCAGCTACAACATATTAAAATCTGGGAGAAATTCACCGAAGGGTAATTGAGCTAGTGCTCGATAAAGACAATCATGTCAATTTCACATAAAAAAAAATTCCCTCCCTTAGAGATAACACGTCATAACGAAGATACAAAAAGAAGTATATATGACCTTTGACCTCAATTTGCACAGGCAAGATGGCATCTGAGTAAAGAGTAGTTATTTTGTGAAATGATCCTTCTAACATGGTCTTTGCGTGTGCAAAATATGGGAAAGATAGGACATGTATTCACTAAGATACAGGATGAAACACTTATGACCTTTGACCCTAATTTACATATCCAAGATGGTGTCCGATCAAGTGGTTGTTATTTTATGAAATAATTGACGTGACATGAACTAAAAATGTGCAAAATATGGAAGTGATAGAGACCGTTTTTCTTGAGTTATTGCAAAGAAAGTTGCAGAAAGAACGAAATATCTCAATACATCGATGATAAGCCTGAATTTCAACCAAAATTTTTGACGTGATCCCGACATCGTATGAAAAAAAACGAAGGGCACATTCACGATAGCGTAAAGTCTCAGGTACAACATATTAAAATCTAGGAGAAATTTATCGAAGGGTAAGTGAGCTAGTGCTCGATAAAGATAGTCATATCAATTTTCATTTCCAGAAAAACTGCACTCCCATAGAGATAACACGTAAACTGGTCAAATTTGACAAGGTTACTTTCAATCCATTTTTACGAGGTGATACTGTTATCCAATCAAAATTTTGTTATATAATGTTTGAAAGAACATTAAATAAGCTAACACATACTGAAATCTGGGTGAAAATTGACAAAGGACTAGTGAGATACAATCGAATGAACTTGAAATTTGATGACGTCATTTTGAAAATTTACTTTTTTTTACTTTATTAAGAAATTTGCTATCTTTTAATCATTTTGTTAGCATTGCCAACCCATGAAATGACATGTACAACTCATCAGCTTTCAAAATATGTAAAGAAAAATGGGGGGTCACCGTCCATCCTGACGAGTAAAATCGGATTTAAAATTAGCAGGTTTTTTTTGGCATAGTTGCACTGTATATCGCCATTGACGCGCGCGCGGAATTTCAACTTTGACGAGCCCGTATGACATCATATTGAGTCGGATTGACTTGAAACTTGGAATAGATATTCCTTGACATTTCAGACATCCGATCAAAGTAAAAAAACTGGAAATTTCAAATGCATATGAGCTGTGCGTGCGTATATGCGCGCGCGCGTACGTGTCCGTCCGATTTTTTCAATTTTTCAAAAAATGCTCCAAATGGTCTGAAACGTGTGCAAAAAAAATTTGAACTCGATTGGAGCATACAAATATTTCAACGCGCGCGTACGCGCACGTTTTAAGAGAAAATATGAATTTTGAGAACATGAGTAGAATGCGCATAACTTGAAATGTGACGTAAATTTCATTGAAAAATTCCATTCCATTAATGAGATATGATTGAGAATGTGTTTTCATATAATGACGTCATAGTGACGTCATGGTCGACTGATCACAATGATACATTAGATTTCTCGTCTTTGGGACATGATGCATACATGATATAATTTTGAAATTAATAGGCAGCGGACTTTCTGAGCTAACCTCTGCACAACTTTTGCGGAGAAATAAAGAAATAAAGAAGAAGAAAGAATCAGTACAGATACAGAAGGTGATCCGAAGGATACTCGGATCACCTAAAAAAAAAGAGCAATGAGCAGAAATTAAGAAATATATGTTTGTAAGAACATTGATGTCGCGTTTGGACTTACAGTGAACATTGAGAGAAGTGATGCCGTCTTCTTGAATGAGTCTGGTCAACTGATGTCCGGTGGTTTCACATCGTAGAGATTGCCTGTAATTGTCCTTTGTTGGCACGAAGGTAAACGTACTTGTATCGGTCAAATCTGAGTTATCAGCATTTGGGGCATTTGTTGTTACAATCCCAGTAGTCTGTTGATCGCCTCCAAGATACCAGTTGATGTCTACTGATGGTCGGCTTCCTACAGCTGAGCACACTGCCTCGTATGTTTCTCCAGCGATCAGAGTAGAATTCAGCGTTAATGATAAAGTTGGTGCCACTGTTTAAGAGTTGAAACACACACACACACGGATTAGAAGCAAACACAAGTTGACACATACAAGTACAAACACATGTCACACACACACACAGACACACATACTGATAAAGTCTAATAAACAATAACCAAAAGAAAAAGTGCTCTTTTCTCGCTATTAAAGTGTGTATCCTTAGCAGGTAAACTTTCTTATATTTTTGTTTCGTACAACACATTTCGATGTGACATCTTTGTGCATAATGCGGCTGTTTCCAAGGAAGACAATGTGAGAATTGTGAAAAGTGTGTTGCCAAAGCAAATAATAATGTATATCAAACTAATTTCGGCATGAATGCCGAGTACCGAGTACTTTTTCCTCATGTTTTGATCTGAAACCCTGGATTTCGTCATAATTCTGCTCCGGCCATTTGCTGACCGTTGCTGATGGTGCAGTAAAGGACAATCATAGTATTATCATCTTCGGACAATTGACTCAGGTCATTTCTTGGAGATTCTGCTCTATTTTTTTTTTTTTTCGGCTCAGCCGTCAGCGACTTTCGGATCCTTTTGCCACGGCGGGTCACATTCGTATAGTAAAATGCAGGACCGTCCCTTATTTTTTACCCTTGCGAAATACTATGAATTTTACATTATCCTGTAAACATAAAGCTATAAAGTTAGTGTTGCATAAATATAACAGCATAATCATTACAGACATGAGGATGAAACGAATATGCTATATAGATGTCTCGGAAGAATGGGGGGGGGGGGGCGGGATAAACGAGCAATCTGCGAATATTCTGTTTTGCACGCCCAACACCTAGAAACTGTTGTAAAACACCATTAAAAAATCTTGCCTCTGTGATTGTCTTGCAGCGTGAGTTTTTATGCAATGATAAAAGTATCTTGTTATAGGAGCATTGTTGAGAAATGTCATGACATGACATGACATTACCGTTGTCTATACGCATACGTATATTACAAATAAGAAAGTACAAATACCACGGAACACCACGCAACGGTTGAGAGAGACGTGGCATCCCAGCTGGACAGGTGTCCTCACTGATAATGGCTTTTTTGTTTGACTGACAGTCTAGCCTTTCTTTAGTCCTTTTGCTACTCCCACTGAACTTTCCTTTTTTTTCGGGATATGTCTTTTACAGTTGGTGTTAATTATTGCTTCATTTGTTTTTTATATGTCTTTCTTTTTTTCTGGGGAATTTTCAAGACATCTGAACAAAACATTGCTTGCAGTCATATGTGACAGTGCACCTCAAAACAAACAAAAAGTCGCCAGACATGAATTTTTAGTTAAGGCCATATTCTGAAAGACCAGACTTTAAGCTTTAAAATGATGTATAACTCAAATCAAATGGACTCTCCTAACCTATCTAAATATTGGAAAGAAAGCACAAACTCAGGAAAAGTGTGAACTGAGAAAAGAGGCTCTGAAGTACAGTGTCTATTCAAGCGCTTAATCTTTACCAAACCGTGCTGGCTGTGCGATGAATGGGACAAAAAACAGGAAGTAAACCACCAGAGTAACAACAATGAAGGGATTATCAGATTAAACTGAAATTAAGCATGCCTCATTAACACATTCTGTCCCTAATCAATGCCAACTTTCAAAGCAGTAGCACTACTTTTTCAAAAGTTATTAGAGTTGAAAGTAAAGAGTGTGGACAAGGTTTTTCAGAAATGAAAAAGGGATTCGAAAGACGCACCTTATCACACTATTCTGCCAAAAATGTTCGAGATAAACTGCTAAAAAAAACACACTTTTCTGCCCGTTTTATGATACCAAATTTTAGCATAATGTAAAAGAAGACTTGCTCTTTCAGAAAATATGAAAAAGTCAAGTTCGGCTAGGTTGACCCATTTCACTTATTTTCAGTCCTCACGCAAAATCAGTGTGTGCGACTTTATGTTCGTTTTGAGGTGCACGGTCACATATGATTATGAGGGGAACTTCCACTACAAGGGTGGGAAAACAAATAATTTGTAATATGTTTGCATTCAAGTGTGATGTCATATTTAGATGACTTGTATTCTCTTTACATTCTGATAATTCCTTATTCGTTATTTCTTATTCGTTGTTCACTAATTTCATTTTCATTAGTAACATAAATACATATTAAACTAAAGATTTTAAGGAGGCAATGGAACCTGAAAGATCAGTCACTTTCAGTCCATCTTGTAATCTAATGTTATCTATAGTAGCAAACTCACCCTCAACAGTAACTTGTGCTGCTGGTGCAGGATTTGCCACCTCATCTGACTGGCAAACATAACTCCCTTCCTCTGCAATCTGTGTATCAGTGATTGTCAATGTGGATAAGGCTGCATTCTCTAATACACTGAAGTCAGCATATTTTGCCAAATTAGATAGTTTAGTCCCTCCACCAAACATGGTGACAGACTGACCCCCTGAGACATCAATCCATGTGAAGATTGATGATGTTCCTCCAGTCACTGTACATGTCAGATGTGCGTTAGTTCCACGTTCCACTGTTACTGATGATGGTCCATTCAGCGTCTGACAATGTGTTACCATGATTACCTGCAAGTAAAGACACAGAAGAAATATATCTTACACGTTTGTGTTTGTTACTTAAGGCGCATGCTGGTTATATTGGACAGTGTCGGTCTATATTCACGGAAAGAATTACACAGGACGCTTACTGGTGAAATTTCTAAATTATGTTGTTGTTTTAAAAAGACAAAGGAAAGAAAAAAATAAGACTCTATCAAAAATGATTTGCCCAAACCGTACTGACATTAAATGATTCCATGATAAATCATAAACAAATTAAACATTATTATTAGCTATACCATAATTATATTTTCTCCATTTTTAAATAAAAATTACACTGTCATACTTACGCTGTGAAGAATCATCGTTGCAACTGAAACGTACATGACATGATGTACCGCCATCGCTGTATTCTGTTTTCCAAGCGACAAAAAAATAACAAAATAGAAATGAGACTGCTTATGAACGTTTTCACGTCATAATGACTTTTGCATTGTCACTGCAGTAGAGTTGCACATTGTTATTATGTTACTTGTGGGCGGTACAAAGTGGACTTTGTCTCGTGAAAAGAGAGAGAGAGAGAGAGAGAGAGAGAGAGGAAAATCTACATTTGACTTAATTTGTAATCGTGGTGATTATTGCATCAAAATAACATAAGATGTTACGAAAGTGAACAACTTTTTATCTTCTTGTAGAATCGGCAAATGCAGTGAGCGATATGCAAATAATCGTGTTTTTTTTTGTTTGCTTAAATATTTGCAAGCATCTACGTAATAATCCTTCCAATTTATAATACTCTATTGTAGCATATTGCCAGGTTGATCGAAGGTTGAAATTTCTGAATGCATGATGAACCTGCAATTTCGTTGCTTAATGTTATTTCGCCACTTTTTAATAGTATATACAAAATTTATTCAGTATTATAATGATCCAACACTACTGCGTCACCGTTTGATGCATGGGCCAACAGACTGTGAATCCGAGTTGGAAAACGACTCGAATCAAACGTTACAGTGTGTAGTGCAGGCAATTAGCAATGTCATGGTTCTAAAGAATAGAAATCATATCAGGCGGTTCAATCCTCTTACTAGAGTTAGAAGAAAGTTATAACTTACCTTTGACGACTTATTTGTTGTTAGCAAAAAATTATCTCCCTGGATAAACCGGACCGCTTTGTTCACATGTAGTTGAATGAAACACTCAACGAGGAAACAAGAAACACTGAGGCTTGTAGCGAGCTGCACATAATCGATAACAAACCTAGTAAATGCTTCCAATAATCCAGTAGTCACGACATCGCCCTCTCGTGACGATGAACCATACAGTGATTTCTGTAGTTGCATTGGGTGCATGGTAGCAGAGGAAAGAAAAGACATGTACATCTTATCAGTTATATCGACGTAGATTTTGATTCAGCCAGGTAATATGGTAGAAGTGTGCAAATTAAACCTATTTGATTAGACTTGTAAAAATCACGGAGATAACAGTTTCGAGTCTGGCTGGCGAGCATTCACCCGTGGAGAAGTAATGGGCGATGCTACTGTCTTTATTGTCTGTACGTGGAGGAATTTTGCCGACTTGTATGCTGATGAAAGGTAGTGTCAGAGTATGGTTCGACAGGGAAATCCTTGAAACTGTGAACCAGAACCTCGACAAACGTGCACCTAGAAAATCCCCCCAAAACGCCCTTGCCCACCGATCCATACGACATGCCGGTCTTGACATCTGGAATTCTCTTTCTCATGAAGTACGACCGTGCCAATCAAAGCATACTTTTAGAAGACTAGGAAAGAATACCCTCCATTGCAAATAATGTTTAAGCAATACCATGTGCATGGTTCTTGCCTGCTCTCCCGCTCCAGGTTCACAGGTTTAATTTGTCATACGTAAATCACATACATAATAGTAACGAGTCTTTGTATGTTCCCAGAATAATATGTCAAACTTTTGTATCTTGAACCAACATGATGTAGAGTACTTTCTGTCTATCTTTTTCTCTTTCTCTCTCTCTCCTCCTCTCATTTCCCTATCTATGAATCAATTGAACGTGCATCATACATTGTTTGAATGAATTTTATGTAGATAATGTGTTAACGTTATCCATACCAGACGTCCCAG
The DNA here is from genome assembly GCF_040938485.1 of Diadema antillarum. Lineage (NCBI taxonomy): Eukaryota > Metazoa > Echinodermata > Echinoidea > Diadematoida > Diadematidae > Diadema > Diadema antillarum. The sequence continues at coordinate 74,678 of NW_027272355.1, read as the reverse complement.
TCAAGCTTTTCATAGCTTATGACGATCCACACAATGTATAATGTATAATAACATATTTCGTGTACAAACTATGTACATATTATTTGTGAATAATGTGTGTATTTATGAATGCATTTTGTCTATAAATAGAATCAAAATCAAATTATATGCCACACAAAAGCACAAAATCAAACAAACGAACAACTAGCAAGCAACAAAAGAACACAATATAGAATTTAACACACATGTAGGTGAATCACTTCACACAGTAAGCCAAAATGTGACACATTGAGATTATTGGAAACCGTTTATTTCTGCAGCTTTTTTACGTACTTCTACAGTGCACTCCCGTTACAACGATTACGGTTATAACGAAATTTCGTGATAACGAAGTAAAACTTCTGGTCCCAAAATTATCGCCATTAAAGTCTATGGTACAAAATTCGCTTGTAACGAAAACGGTTATAGCGTCTTTTCCGAGCGACACTGACAAAGAAAAACAAAAGAAATTGGCTTCGCTATAACGAAATGCGGATCGCTTCCGAAAATACGTAGCGGATCAAACATTTAGCGTCTCTGCATGGGTTAAGCGGGGTTCTCACTATCGTGCGATCCATTGCAAACGCCACGATTGGACATTCGTAACTGATCGTGGAAAATTTGTTGAACCCGTCTGAAATTTCACGTTTGGATACGAGGTTATGCGAGTCAATACGTGTTGGTACGCTTGGGTGCGATATGGTCACGATTGGTCTATTTCAAGCGATACGATCTGTCACGATCTGGTCTGCCGTTCAAATACGATCCGACAGGATTGTCCTGATTGAGTTCACGATTGGTACCGATCTAACATGACCATTACGATCACGATCCCCGACCTGGTACGTGCAGCAACGTACTGATACGTTCCAATACGAACACCGCGAACCAATACGGGCTGCTGAGATAAGATACGATATCTTTTACGATCGGGATCAGAAGCGACCCCCATTTAAAGCGCGATTGGACCCGAATGGGAATATTATAGTCCGGCTGACGATGGATTTCACTGTTTCCCTTAAATTATGCAGAGTGATTAGGCCTATTAATTTTATCCACAACCATTGATGATGGCAAGGCTTGACAGGTTGACGATGATGACAACGTAACCTTTGCAGTATTGCTAATGACGATTATGTTATCAGAGAGAAAGCAGCACCCAGGCCAGCCATAACCTCAGATATTCCCTCGTCTATCATTAAACGTAATTAAATTTATAGATTATTAAATCGATATGCTCACCCTCCCCCCTCACAAAAAAGAATGAAATAAGGAACCCAAATACATAAGATCAGATGATTACCCCTCTTCCCCAGAAAAAAAAAAAAAAAACCAGCAAGACAAAACGACCTTTCTCTCCAATACATGAAGAAAATAATTATTTCATGAAATGGAAGCTAAGAAAGAGGATGGGATCATTTTAAATAGTATGTAACATAGTATTATGTGTTATATACGCTCGATATAAGAAAGTTGGCCGAATTGATAGTATTGCTTAAGTGTTCGATTACATATTCGCAAAGTGTATGTATCATATGCCTTTTTATTTCAAAATGTCGCGATCTCATGGGTTATTAAAAGTTTGGTTTATTCGGCTTGATTTAGTGTTTTACTTAACAATGTTTAACATAACTGATACACACACATAACAGAAAAGTGACTCCCTAATCAAAATGATGTCACTTTCTAACAAAAAAGGAGGTTTTACGCAAAATTATTTCGCAGAGGTATATTGCTACACTTATTAAATAACTAACTGTGAAAAATAATAAGAGTGATCTTCATTGTCATAATCATACGGGTAATCTCACATCCACGACAATGGTCACTTTTACATTTGCAGTAATAATGAGAGTTGAAAATAACCATTTTCCTCTAAAATTATGCTCTACCAGACATACAAAAAAAGACATTGAAAAGTGTCAAAATATATGCAATGGGGTCAAACGATGGCTGATGAAACAACAACTCTTAATTACTATGTACAATACACAAACAGCAGGATACTGCACCCCCCCCCCCCAAAAAAAAAAAATAGTCTGTAATATACTTTTAAAAATTAACCATTTGCCTTTGATATGTACCCATTCAAGCACGATTCATTAAATTATTCTCATCTTTGTACTGACGTTAGTCAATACGTGCAGACAAACAATTGCCATTTTATTTTTGCTCATTTTTTTGTTTTCGTTACAAAAGTTATCCCATATCCTGTTTTGTGTGTCTGTATAATGGTAATAACAACTTATTAATGAAAACATCATTAACATAATGTGTGAAAACATCTAAAAATCTGTAATACAACTTTCATTTTATGAAATCACTAAAAAAATGATTTTGATAATGTACCTTAGAAATTACGAGAATTAAACCCCACACCGTCATACAATTTACCGTTTGGAAATAATAATCTAAGGATGCAGGCTACCACCTATCAGAATACAAAATAAATCAATTTATGAGTAAAATAAGGGTAAATGGGCCAAAAATGATAATAATAATAAACGGAAGTGAAGTGAAAAAAGTCGAACCCGATCAACACAATTAAGAAGCACGATTGGAAGAGATTTACTGCGTTTGGATACGATCCTAGACGATCTCATGCGATCATCACGATCAAAAACTAATCGTGTTAATCGTAGAAAATTTTTGAACCGTCCAAAATTTTCTTACGATTAACGCGATTGCCACGATTGACCTTAAGATCTGATACAATCTGATAAGACCATCACGCTTGCTGCCCGGTTAAGACCACGATTACAATCGTGGCGCCAATCGTGATAGTGGGAACCCCGCTTGAACGCTTCACATCACTGTGTGTTCGCTCCGTGCGTCATGCAGTTTCCGAGGGGAACTTGCGTTATTGTAATAATTAAATAAGGTTCGTTTTAGTTTTCTGAAGGTTCTTTGTTACAAAACACACAGATTCTGACTCTACACCTAAATGTCCCTTAGTTCGGAAATGAAACAAGGCTTGTTATTACGAACATTTTGGCGTCATTTCAAAGATTTGTTATTAATAAGGTTCGTTAATCCGACCAAAACAAGATATGGTTCTTATTACGACGGTTCGTTAGTCCGAAAATGATAGGAATACCAAACATTCATTAATCGGAACATTAAAAACACGTCTCGTTAATCCAAAAGTGATAAAGATGAGTTCACTATCAAAACTTAGGAATTGAAAACCTTATAATCGTCATAAGATAAATGAACCTTCGAAATAACTAACCTTTCTCATTTTTTGCTCTTTTATTAACAAACCTACTTCGGGATGACAAACCTTATTCTTTTTTTCGGATTAAAGAACCTTCGGAACAACAAACCCTCAGAAGAGTAATCCTTTCTCATTTCTTGATTTACAAACCTTCGGAATGAGAAACCTCATTTCATTTTCCGATCAACGAACCTTCGAAAAAACGAATAATATATTTATATCTAAATGATGAACTTTCGGAATTCATAATGAATCTTCGGAAAGGTGAAGCTTCAAATGAACAAACCTTCGGAATCCCGGGAATGGCAAAACATCGGAATGAGAAGCCTTCGGAGTAACGAACTTTAGTAAGAAACGAACCTTTGGAATAGCGAACTGTAACCGAATCCTATAAACCGTCATTTTCTATACATGCGTGACAATACAAACAACTTTATGCTCTCTTTTAAATTTGATATTCAAACGAAATGAAAAAGGTACCATTCCATTATACAGAGCTTTGTGTGATAAGTATTCAACAAACAGAATATGATATAATTATACGCGTGATTTCCTTCTTTTTGTTATATATATTGTATCTGTTCGGTTATAACGAAATTACGTTATAACGAAAGAAATCTGCTGGTCCCGAGCATTTCGTTATAATGGGAGTGCACTGTATCAGTTTTTTTTTTATTCAATACAGAACCTACATCAAAGTCAGAAAACACTGCAACATTGACCAATTAAGTCATATTGAGTGAATATGCTATAGGGAGTTCACCTACATAATGCCTAGGACGGGTTTATAAGCACGTGTAAAACAAAAAATGGTATCATATTCATGAACAAGATTGATCTATCTATTTTTTTTTACATCATAAGGAATTCCCTCGTCATTGACTCAAGATTGAGGTTATAATATTCGGTTGAAAGACTGTCTGCTCTAAGTTTCGAACTTACAAGAACTGAAACAATCAAATTCAAGAGTAATAATTGTCATACCAATCGTTACTTTGACTGATACTAAGTAACTCTGTCATTCGCTCTCTCTCTCTAAATTATTTGTCTGTGTATAATAATGTACATAATCTTAATACAACTTACATACTAAGGTGTTTTGCACTTTGATGCATAATAAGTACTTCCGCTACATGCGCTCATAGTCGGGACACTGCTGATCGATCTCAATACCCCTTATCAACAGTTTCTGCAATGAATTCAAAGTTATTGGTTACTATTCCTTCCTACACACAGTTTGAAATTAATCAGTACAAACTTTTTGATTATCTATTATATACCTATTTAAATATGTGGGATCTATTGAATGTTAAATCTTTTGATACGATTACCCAAAAAGTTACGAAATTTGTTCTAAGGGGCATCTGATGTAAAAATATTAGTAGTATTAAATACCAATGACATTGACTACACTAATACCCCATGGAATTATGTCTCAAAATGCCTTAAAAACAGGGGAAAAAAAGAAACCTTAAGAACCTCGGAAAATTGTGCGCATTGAAATTGTCGAGATGTTACTTTTTCTTTTGGTATTCTCGTTTTTCCAAGTTTCGATTGAATAACAGTGATTTCGATCACTTGTTTACTGATCCAAACTTTGTAATTTAGTTTACCCACAGTGAATGAACGCGGTGAAATACACTACAATTTAATGCCATACACTAGTTATAATATTAAAAAAAGAACACTGATAACGACTGCACAATGACAATAAAACAGTCAATAACTTTGCAATAATGACTATAACAATAACAGGACAATAATAACCCGTGTACTTATGACAACAAGCCATTAAGAAATCATTCATTTTACGAGAGCGATAAGTCTTATTATCTTGTGATATTTCAACTTCTACGATTAAACTTGCAAATTTACCTTCGAAAGAAAGAATCCATTAATAACCTGTGGATATCATGCCAGTGAAATTGAGAATCATTTCATTACGTAAGATACTTTCAAAAGAGAATGTATACATTTTTTCAATACAACACAGCATTACATATAAACAAGCAAGGTAGTAGTACTCTTGACTGCATGGCAGTCGTTTTTCATGTGTTGAACATTCATAATGACCTGCAAAACTTCTGGCAAATAACGACAATGCAGTGTAAACAATCGAAATACGCAATATCCAATTTCATTTTGTTACGTCTATATTTAAATGCTGCCTATTCTCAGTAGTAGGCCTACTTACAAATGTGACCGTGCATCACAAACCAAACAAAAAGTCGCACCCCATAATTTTACTCGAGGACTCAAAATGGTGCAACGGGTCAACAAAGTCAATACTGTGTTTTTCACATTTTCTGAAAGAGCTTCCCTGCTTCTACAGTAATATGAAGTTTCAGATCGTAAAAGGAATGGAAAAGTGCATTTTCAGCAGCTTTTCTAAAACATTTTAGTGTTTTTAGTAATGAGATCAGGTATGTCTTTGATAGAGGCCCCTTTTCATTTCTTGATAACCCTTTGCACACTCTTCACTTTCAAGGTCTAGTAACTTTTGACGGGGTAGTGTTACTGCTTTGAAAATTGGCATTAATCATAGGCAGAATGTGTTTATAGAGCATGCTCCATTTCAGTCTAATTTGATAATCTCTTCATTGTTGTTGTTCCGATGGTTTACATCCTGTTTTTTGTCTCATTCATCGTACGGCTAGCACTGTTTGGTGAAGATTAAACGCTTTTTCATTTCCACTAAGTCCTTTATGAAACAATATGTATTATATGTTACAAGATATGTTATCATTTGATGTTTATATTACCTACAAATGTATGTATATTGATTGGAAATGAAAACAAAAACATTAATGAATGAATGAATGAATGAATGAATAGACCATGTATACTTCAGATCATCTATTCTCAGTTCACACTTTTCCAGAGTGTGCGCTTTCTTTCCAATATTTAGATTTAGATTATTTAGTCCATTTCAATTAGGCTATACATCATTTTAAAGCTTAGAGTCAGTCTTCTCTTTCAGAATCTCTCCTTAACAACAACAACAACAACAACAACAACAACAACAACAAAACAGTGTCTGGCGACTTTTTGTTTGTGATGCAGGGTCACAAATAGAAATGTAACGTAGGTCAATTAAGACATGAAGAGGGCATTAACAGTCACTGTCATACACGCATCCCGAAATGTATAAAGCCCGCCGCACACTACACGATTTCGCCCCGATTCACCGGTCTTAAGACCTTAAGACTAGAAGTGTGACGTCACAGTCTTGCCATTTTCTAGTCGTACGACTGGGTCTTAGCGCTAGTCGTAGAGATTTGACATGTTGAATTTCTACGACTGGTCGTAGGCTTTCAGCCATTCACAATGCAGTAAAATGCAAGCGCACGCAGTCAGTGCGCACAGCGCGCGCTTTACAGTCGGGTCGTATAGTGTACGGTGTCCGGTCGTACGACTGGTCTTAAGACCCAGCTTGGCTTAAGACTTTAAGACCAGTCTGATCCTGTAGTGTGCGGTGGCCTTAACAATATCTCAAACCACAGTTGGCGTCTTATACAAAAAAAAAGAAAAAAGAAAATGAGTATATGAATATAAGAACGACCCAAGTCCAATTTTAGGCCAAATTCAGTTTTTAATGGGAAATTGTAGCTTATGTATGGACTCATCTTGTATGTAAATGATAAATCCTAATTACCCCCGGAAGTGCCTGAAATGAATGAGTTAAATCTTATATTAATGTAAGAATGAAGGACTTGGGTCATTCTTACATTCATATAATAGCGCCCTCTCTCATCCTTCTCCCATCTCTATAGCAGAATATCATGTATATGAATCAAAGAACGACCCAAGTCCATATGAATCAAAGAACGACCCAAATTCACCACACAAAATGGCCTCTCCACAATAATGTGAATGTTAATTGTCATAATAATATATGTTCTAATTTGTATATACAATGTTGCCTTCCCATCACAGTTGAATAGAATATTATTGGACAAATAAAAAAATATGAAGTTTTTTTTTTAGTTTACTCGAAATGATCCTCCATGGACTTGGGTCGTTCTTATATTCATATTCTCAAATGGCTGTTCATCATTATGGACGTCTAGACTGTTATATCCGCCACAAAGTCATACAATTTCTCATCCAAGTTCTGGAGTGACAGGTATTCCTGGAAAGAGCAAAATAAGCACATTTGAGTTGAAAACAATCATTTTATTCTAATATTATTTGAACTTTTATCTTTGATCTATCAATGATTGATGTACGGCAACATCGAAGAGAATCAGAAGTAATATAACGTTCAACCGTTGTCATTATAGTAATGACATAATTTCCCGAGATAAAGTTCACTTAACATACTTCCGTTGTGTATAATCAATACGCTCCCACATAATGTTAACACGTATCATTTTTACACTTTTTTTTCTTTTCTTTTTAATGAAAACAACATTTCATAGCATAAGATTATAAGCAATGTGCAGGTACTGCCCAGCTTGAATTTACATCAGACAATCATTTGAAGAGTTTAACAAGAAATCACTGAATAGACGGAAAAGCAGAATCATGCGTGGCACACTTGCCTATGGGCAGATGTTATTTGCTTTTTTTTCTTCCTTTTTTTAATTCTTTTTTTCCAGGCCCATGGTTAAGAAAATCAATTGAAATGGAGTAAGATGTTTGTGTGTTTTTAGCAAGATACAACTGCATTTACTAGTGAAGTAAACAGTTCATCAACTGTTGGATTGGCATTACAATCATCATTATATCGCCCCCTCATGAACAAATTGTGTAAAAGATAAGATTATGAACATGATGAGTATAATACACTCAGCACTTTTCACTCTGATAGTGAAAGAAATAATATAAATGAAACAAGTATGATAGCTTACGACGTCGTGAAACACTTCCATAATCGGTTCAAGTTTCCTCTGAATGACGTAGTAAGAGCATCTCTTCTCCGGTTCCATTTCCCAGCAGCTGGTCATTATAGAGTACCTAGGCGAGGAAAAAAGTAAACAATTAGAATATCTTTTAATGACAAATATTTGTTCCGTACTGATTTGTCTTTGAGTTATGTAAAGTGTGCTGTTATCCCTAAAGTGTCGGATGGACGGATTCGGTGCAGGGCAGCAGGAATCAATGATAATTCTCGGCAACGAACAAAGGCAAACACACGCAGACACACACACACACACACACAGACACACATATTATACATCTACCTCCAATCAAAGTGGAGGCCGAGGTAATTTACTCACAATTCTTGACCACAGTGAGAAGGGCATGGCATCTTGTAGCCGTTGGTAACCTGTTCCTTCACCATGTCCATCGCCATTTTGGGATATGGTCTTGCTCCTTGAAGAGATGCAGACAAGACGACAGAAAGGAAGATACACTTGCATATAATTGTAGTACTCTACGTAACAGTTTCTGTTTTTGTTGCTAGCTAGTTTGACATAATACTGTTTCCTCTAACTGCGCCGGCTCATTAGCTCACCTGAGCCAAAGGCTCAAGTGAGCTATTGCGATCGCCCTTCGTCCGGCGTCCGTCGTGCGTCGTGCGTCGTGCGTCGTGCGTCGTCCGTCGTCCGTCGTCCGTCGTCCGTCGTCCGTCGTGCGTCGTGCGTAAACTTTTTACATTTTCATCTTCTTCTTGAAAACCCCAAGACCGATTTTCATCAAACTTGGCAGGTAGCATCCCTAGGGGGTTAGGAACTCAATTTGTTAAAATGGGCACCATGCCCCACCCAGGGGGCCCTCAGGGGGCCCAAGCCCCCCAAAATTAAGGATTCTGCAAAAATCTTCTTCTCTAGAACCAGAAGTGATAGTGCTTAGTTAATACTATGAGTTAGTACATTGATGACTGTAGTTTCAAGTTTGTTCATGGCAGAATCAGGGGTGCCCCCCTTGGGACCCAGGGGAGGGGGTGAGGAGGGGTCCTAATGGGGCCTAAATTGTACATTTTTATCGTCGTCTTGAGAACCCCATGACCCATTTTCACCAAACTTGGCAGGTAGCATCCCTAGGGGGTTAGGATCTCAATTTGTTAAAATGGGCACCATGCCCCACCCAGGGGGCCCCCAGGGGTCCCAAACCCCCCAAATGAAGGAATCTTTATAAATCTTCTCTAGAATCAGAAGTTATAGAGCTGAGATAATACTATGAGTGAGTACATTAATGACTGTAGTTTCAAGTTTGTTCATAGGAGATCCAGGGGTGCCCCTCTTGGGTGGGGGGGGGGGGGGGGGGTGGTTGGAAGGGTCCAAATGGGGGCCTGAATTGTACATTTTCATCTTCTTCCTGAAAACCTCATGATGGATTTTTGTCAAACTTGGCACGTAGCATCCCTAGGGGGTCAGGATCTCAATTTATCAAAATGGGCACCATGCCCCACCCAGAGGGCCCCAGGGGGCCCCAATCCCCCCAAATTAAGGAATCTTAAAAAAAATTGGGCCTTTATTGTACATTTTCATCTTCTACTTGAGAATGCCTGGTCAAATTTTGGTGGAGCTGTAAATAATTTAGATTAGTGACTGCGTGAAAGGTGAACTTGCGATACTCAGGTGAGCGCTAGACCCGCGGGTCTCTTGTTTACAGATATTATAAGTCACGTGTCTCAAGGATATGCACACTCATTTGATAATCTCATTTGACTTTAGAAACTAAGTCAACAATAGCGTCATTATACACAATTCTTCGTTGATACAATCATTATGATACATAATTATCTATACGAATTACTGTTACTAATTTAACATATTATAGTTTTCTTTAGTCTAGATCGAAATTTATGAATGTTGTGAAGTATTCTATACATACATTTATAGTCTGTATACGTCTTACCTAGAGTGACGATTTCCCAAAGAAGGATTCCGTAGGACCAAACATCGCCCTCTAACGACCAATTTTTATTCTGCATTCCTTCCGGTGACATCCAGCGTGTCTGCAAAGAATGATTAGGAAAAACGAAAACAAAAATAAAACAAAACAAACAACAGAAATGAGTGGCACGTGGCTTATATTATAATAGTTACACAAATCTACACCTATCTAACAAAGCAAGTACTGGTTACAGTGTCTTTTCTTTATTAAGACTTACAAATGATTAATATGGAAAGAGTTGGGTATAGGCGTATTTCTTCGTCTTCTTCTTCTTCTTCTTCTTTTTTTTTTCAAGTACCCTGAGACGTAATGTGGCAACGAAACGATTCCTGCAGGAAATCTTGATTTGATTTGATTTGATTTGATTTTATTGTTCCACATTTCAAAACATCAAACATGATACGATCGATTGAACATAAGATTGAACATAGCGTCGTAATAACAAAGAATACAAGAGAAGACAATTTAACAAACATGAAATGTGGGGACCTACTAAAAAGCAAAGCTTGTAATGTATAGGTCCCTGTATATATGAAAGTGTTGGTCTTCTTAAACAACCTAGTTAAGAAAACTAATGCCCCAGTCACACAGTGCTTTGCGATGGGTTACGTCCGCGGCGGATAGATACGATTGAGCGTGGACGCAGGCATCCGCAGGGACGTATGTAGACGTATCTGTCCGTAACTCATCCGTAAAGAAACGCACAATGACGGCGCCAAGCCTGCGAAATTTTGAAATGTTCAAAATTTCGCAGAGGGATTCTACGGATGCAGACTTACGCAAGTGACCGCAACCAAACGTAATTTTCCGTAACTGAACGTAACTATCCGTCGCCTGGACGCAGACCATCCGCAAGAAATTTTACCTCCCGTCCGTTTGCGTTCGTTTACGTCCACCGGAAGTATCCGAAAGTAACCGCAAGTTAACGTATCTCAACACTTTCGTCTGCTTACGGATATTTGAGGACAGTTACGGATGCTGCGGACGATTACGTCCTTCGACGTTTTCCGTTTTCCACTGGCATGGGAACACAGAGACTCGTGGGAAGCCACATAACTCGTGTTGCCAAGCTGCAGCGCATTTACCTGAAGGAATGCTACAACACAGTCGGAGCAGTGGAGAGGCAGAACCTCATGGTCAAATTATGACATTTCTCCCACAAAATGGTCATTTTAGGTGGCACCCATATACTCATGACATCGGTTGACCCTTCGTGCTAAACTTTTTTTTTTCTTGCACTCTTTGAATGTATATTGTTTACGAAAAGGCAATATTTTGGGTAGGGGATGGGGTGACAGCATTTCATTCACTTTTCTGGCCGGGAAAGGTGTGTCACAGCAATAGAAAATTCTCTGTCAATGATATGTCAAAATTCTCTCTGTCAATGATATGTCAAATTCTTCAAACATCCTTTCTTTCTTATTGTTTGCGGATGATAATACTGTGTGTTATCTGATTCTGATTCTGATCGATTATTGATACTTTAAACGGTGAATTAACGAAGTTACTCCATTTAATGAGAGCGAACAAACTGTCAATAAATTTGCACAAATAAAAGAAAAAAATGCATGCTGTTAAGTAATTCGCCGGAAAATTTACCGAGAAATATTATTATTACAGAAAAAAACTCTTCGTATCATTTTTCACGAATCGTGGAGAAGTCATACTAATAATTTACTTCTCGAAAATAATATTTTGAAAATGTTTGACCTTAATCGTTTGCAATTAGGACAATTCATGTACAAACTCACTAACCATTCTCTCCCCCTTGTGATTGATTCCATGCTCTTAAAGAATGAAACTGTTCATGCATATCCAACCCGTCAATCCCATGAATATCATTTGCCTTTGACTAGGACGGTTTTTGCAAAATCTTTATTCTCATTTTCTGGACCACAATTCTAGAATTCTCTTGACAATAATATAAAAGAAGCTTTAAGTTTGAATACATTTTCTTTAAAGTTAAAGAATTATTTAAAGACTTCGTATGCAGAAAAATAATTAATTCTTCTTTTTTTTTTACTTTTGATTTTCAAAATCATTGTTGCGTCGGTAACCTCACTACTCTTTTGTTTATCAGCGAGCCCGTGCTTCTGTGCCTTCAGTGCCCTGGTTATGACCCACCATTTCCCTCTCCTCCGCCCTTTCCACCTCGGACTTCCTACCTTCCTTACTATCTTTCTATCCTCTCTTCAATCTTTCCTTATAAGAGAGCCCTTTTGTGTTTGTTAATGTGCGTTGGTATGTGTGCATGTATGTGTGTATTACTCTGTCTGTCTTTTTATTTACTACCGTTGAGGGAAATTGTTGTTGTTGTTGTTGTTGTTGTTTGCAATCATATTCTATTTCTGTATGAGGGGACTGCATTCTACAAGCCCTGCTTTTTAGCAGTCCCCTCCATTTCCAGCGATATTGTTTATGCATTCACAACAGTGACGTAACAGTTATTTGTATCTCTGTTGATAATTTACCTGTATCTCTTTTACGATGTTATTCTGTTCATCGCATTGTGGTACTGATTTCCTGACATTTGTGTATTCGAGTATTTCATTGTATTTCTAATTATTTTGTTAGTTGGAAGTGACATAAATCAACTTGAAAACTATAGTCTTACCCATTTTACGGTCCATGGAATGTGTATTACATTTTTTTGTATATATATTGTACTTGGGTGTGGGAGGGGTGTTTGAAGTCTTGATGTCTTTTTTTTTCTCTGGAAATCTAATAAGCATTGCTTAACATAACCCAATAAGTCATGAATATCGCTGCACAACGACAACGTAACCACAGTTTGTCTATTCCATGGCTGTGAGTAATAATTTTCTTACTCTAATGTTTAACTTATCGATCTATATTGTATTATATTTGTGGTGTAATTATGTTATGTATTCTTTACATTTATGAAGTTTATTCATATTTGAGTTGCACAAATAAAATTCAAACCTCAAATTCAAAATTTCATATATCTTTTTATCACTGTAAAGCAAATTAAAGGATTACGAATTTTTCACAACTTGTACGTAATTCAATTTCAGTTTTCCCCAGTCATGCCAGTGTACAATGTAAGACAGTCCAATATGTGATAACCTTGCTGTTATAATACGCTGACTTAGCAGGGATCGTCACAGAAAACAGTACTGTCCATAATTATTTATAACAATCTGTAACTATCCGTGACTATCCGAAAATATCCGCAACTCTCCGCAAGTGTTAAGAACTATTATGTGCCAATTCGTAAGAATATCCGCAAGTGGACGCAAGTATTCGTATCTGGTCGTATTTGTCCGTATCGCCCGCATTTTCCCGGTATATTTTGAATAAATTTTCTAGTGACGGCAAAGGATCCGCGGGAGTCCGCAGAAAAATGACTTTTTTTGGACGTAACGCCGGACGCAGAGCATTATGTGACTGGGGCTTATGAAAGGAAGGAAAGGGACGTATAAGAAAAGAGAGCAAAAAGAGCAAAAGAAAGGAATAAAATATACGAAAGCACAGCGAAATACAAAGTAGCCACCTGTAACGCGCTTACAAGACTCCTTGTCACCCGAGCAACACAGTTACGTAACTTACAGTTACGTAACAGTTACGTAAATCTTATTGCAGTATATATTTCTTTTCTGTATAGGTGTGTGTATTATTAATATATCTTATATCATATAGGTATATTCATCATTTCAGTAAAATAGAACGACTGATATCCTTGTTCTGTGAGGTATCTGTTCCTTGTTAGTAAACATAATAAGTAATCATCACATAGTAATCATCGAATAAAATTATGTTTCCTTCTACGACAGAATGCTTCATTAATACTTACATTTCCAGCGGGTGACATGAATGACGTCATCCCATAGTCAGAAATCTTACAAATCCTGTCTTCCGTCATCAGAATGTTGTGTGCACAAAGGTGTCCATGGATAATCTAAGGTTGATATTAAGCCGTGAATACTTTGATAAGAAAATATATGATGATACTGAAAAAGCAACACAGGGAAATCTCGTACGTGGAGCATAGCCCTCTATGATGCATTAAGTTGGACATTAAAGCAAACGAGCCACATGAAGATGATAGAGTCATTTGAGCTTTGGGTGTGACGTAAAATGCTTCAGGTCAACTGGAAAGACAAGGAATACCAATACATGGATCCGCCAAAGAGTAGAAGTTTCCGGAGAACATGTTCTGCTTGCCCAAGTTAAGGAAGAAGAAGCTGTGTAAATAGATAATGGACATTGGAAACGTCGATCAGATGACAGTATACAGGGACGGAATCACGAATTCGGTAAAGGGGGGGGGGGGGGGCTTTAAAGGGCGCGCACGCACCCCCTCATTTTTTTCTTTGTATTTCTTTTGTTTTAAACAAAAATGAAGAGGGGGTGCGCGCCCGGTGCGCCCCCTGTGGATCCGCCACAGGGATCGAAGGAGAGGTGGAAGGGAAGGACAGTACGTAAGAAAACAGGATGGATTGACAACATCAGGAAGTCGACAAAACGAAGGAATGACCGTGGCAAGAGCAAAGGCACACAAGAAAATCATGACAGTTCTGTGTGGTCTATGGCAATACATCAAGAGCATATGATGAACAGGCATCATAGAATGCTATTTGAATACTTAATAATTTTTACAACGCTGGTGGAAAGGTCAAAACAAAATGAACTAAAAATATAGTATACGCTTTAATTTTGCTTATGATCTTTATCGTACTCATTAGTATGAAAGAAAAATCAAATGTGGAGGAACCTACAGAAGAGCAGATGCTCGTACGGGTAAGGTTTCAAGAAAAGAAGTCATCAAATACGCGTCTACAGGTGTATGCTTGTGTGTATATGTATGTGTGTTTGTTCTTAAACTGAAATTCAAGGACAGCTTGTTAGCTTGTATCAAGTTTCTTGAATGTGCAGAGAGTGTGATGGACAAATTGAATTGTAAATGACGAGAATGGGTGACAAATGACTATCAAAACAGAATGGACTTTGTTCGAAATGACCAAAAATGAATAATTTGCAACTAGATTTGAAACATTCCAAATTTTATCGTGACGAAATTGAAGTATAAATCTAATAAAAAAAAAAAAGTTTGAAAGTGTACGGGAAAACGTATATCAATAATATTGGATCTCGTGAGAAAACAGTGTAATGAATAGAGTTATCAGCGAATAAAGACAATGGTTGGATTGATGCATACTAATGTCACCGATATAACGAAGGAAAAGGAGGGTTCGTGATGCAGGATCCTTTGCATACACGTCATCGCATCAGTGCCTGAGAATTCGCTGGAAAGGGACTAGACGCTCCTGGATAAACACAATGCTCATTAGAATACGTCTCGTGTATTCACTAAAAAAATCAAATAAATCCACCTCATTTCCGTTGACTGAGAAGTTTTCATGAATATCATCAAGCAGGAATTAAATCTGGTCAGAGAAAGAATGTTTAAGTAGCTATTTCATGGCATCGGTAAGGAACAGGTAATTATGTAAAAAAAAAAAAAAAGAACAGAGCATATTTAATTCCGAGCAAGAGCGGCAGCATGGCTGCAAGTTTGAGACGCTAACAAAAATATTCATATTTTGAATGAGGATCTGACAAGAGACCACCAGATGGAACATGTCCTTGTTAATGCTGAAGATGTTTGTTTTGCTCTGTTTTTGTGTTTTTTTTTTGTTTTACAAAGCGTCTCCAAAACAATATGAACACCTCGAAAAATGGGGTATAACCTTTTCTGAACCATGGCACAGCGTCCCACCTACACTCCACCGTCGTCCTTATCCCTGCCCCCCTTTTTTAGCTTATATCTTCTATTGCTTCCTAACTTATCCGTTTTTCTTGTGTATGTATGTGTGTGTGTGCGTGCGTGTGTGTATTATTTGTGTGTATGAGTTTCGTCTAGTCTTTCCTTTTTATTATATGGTCAATTTGCGTAGTTTGTTAATTCGGCAAGAAATTACTGTTCTACTTTTTAGCAGCTTCGTCCATTTCTGAAAAAGTTGTTTCGTTATCAATCGTCCTAAAATCATATTCATTGTAAATGCAGTTTGTTTTAAACAAATGTTATTTTAATTCATTCATTACATCAGTAGCTTTCCTCATTATGTCTGGTTGTATTAGATTTGTTCAATTGCAAGTGTTATTATGTCAGAGTAGTCCTTTGTTGTTGAAACTGCAATAAAATGAAGTTCGCTTATAGGCACGCAACATATTTGCCCGTGTTTAAAAAAAAAATGCTATTATCGTCACAATATCACAAAGCTAGGCGTATAACGACGTCTAGGTAATTACTTTGCAGACCATATTATGAAGCTGTTTGCTCATGACAAACTTAAAAACGTACACAAATTATGAACAATTTATACGTCTGCATCAGTTGCCCTTATCAAACAGATAAAAATTGGCTTTTCACGTGTAATCACCTTGTTGGACGCAAGAAATTCCATCCCTTTAGCCACCTGCCAGGCGTACTTCAGCAACTTGGACTCATCAAAGCGGGGCCTTGGTCGCTTGATGTTCCCGTAGAAAGATTTCGGAGACTGTAGATAAGTCAGCAGTGTCCCACCAGCAACAAATTCGTGTACGATGGTGCCTGCATGACGTGTATTGTTTAGTATCACAGAAATTAATACAATGGTTTTGAATGCTGAACAGTTTTACGAAAAAAAAATATTACAAACATAATCATCTTAAGCAAATCAGTAATATTTGAGTTGTTTTACTACACTAAAAGATATTTTTTTCTTTTTTTTTTCTTTTTATTTTTGATGAAGTACGCCTGATTCACAACATTTTTTAAATGTTTTGTCGGGATAAATTGTGACCGTGCATCACAAAACGAACAATAAGTCACACACACATTGATTTTGCGTGAGGACTGAAAATATTAAGTGAAATGGGTCAACCTAGCCAATCTTGAATTTTTCATAGTTTCTGAAAGAGCAAGTATTCTTTTACATTATGCTAAAATTTGGGGTCATAAAACGGGCGGGAAAGTGTGTTTTTGAGCAGTTTATCTCGAACATATTTGGTAGAATAGTGTGATTAGGTGTGTCTTTTAGAGTCCCTTTTTCATTTCTGAAAAACCTTGCACACACTGTTCACTTTCAACTCTAATAACGTTTTGAAAGGATAGTGCTACTGCTTTGAAAGTTGGCATTAATTATGAACAGAATGTGTTAATAAGGCATGCTTAATTTCAGTTTAATCTAATAATCCCTTCATTGTTGTTACTCGGGTGGTTTACTTCCTGTTTTTTGTCCCATTCATCGCACAGCCAGCACGGTTTGGTAAAGATTAAGCGCTTGAACAGACACTGTACTTCAGAGCCTCTTTTCTCAGTTCACACTTTTCCTGAGTTTGTGCTTTCTTTCCAATATTTTGATAGCTTAGGAGAGTCCATTTGATTTGAGTTATACATCATTTTAATGCTTGAAGTCTGCTCTTTCAGAATATGGTCTTAAATAGAAATTCATGTCTGGCGACTTTTTGTTTGTTTTGTGGTGCAGGGTCAGAATTGATAGTACTTACGACAGTCTTCACAGTATCCACGACACGTCACGATATTTTGATGGTGTGGGAGTTTTTGCAAATATTCCACCATCTGCATAATGTCCAGAACACTCTCTGTACAGCAGAAATATACGGTTAAATATTTTAATGATTAGAAAGGCTCCATAAAACTTCAGGTACAAAGCCATTTTCACTGATATCTAAAAACATCATGTTTGCATAGCATTATTTTTACAGGTATATTTTATGCTTGACGAGAGAAACTATTTTTTTTTCGAGTCAATTAGGGAAATATGACGCTTGTTACCACAAATTCCAACATTATTCCGTCAAGACCTATCGATCATCTTAACTCTTTTCTTAGGCACAACAACAACAATAACAACGACAATCTTTAAAACACTATGGGAAGGACATCTGCAAATTCTCTACATCCGACTGCATTAAACAATTGAAATCTATTCATCTATTCAATAAAAGAATAAAGAAATAATGATAAATCGATAGACTACTTGCAATTAGATAATGTAGCTATTTATGCTAGTGCTTGCTTCTCTCCATTTACTCTTTTTTTTTTTTGGAAAAGAAACCGAACTTTACGTGTGCAACAAGCAAGAAAATCATTGTGACATAAGATTTCATTTCAATTTTTACTATGCAATAATGCAAAACTGTATAAATTTACACTTTTTCAAATGGAAACTTCATTATGTATTTACTTTGTAGTACTGAAGAATGTTTATTTTCCGTAACGTTGTCCTCGTCAAGCTCCTGCTTATCATAAGGATCTCAAATGTATCAAACACATTAGTTCATTACTTCAAAGCTCAAAATATGTCTTTGTATTTGCAGGTGAATGACATTTCAACATTGGAAAATCCAAGAATGACGCCTTGTCTTCATTTTGTACCATAATAAACCAGCGCTTGTAAAACCTCCTACAAGTTACCTTCTGATATTAATCAAGATCTTTGATCAATTGACTTTTTGTTACATATCAGATTTATTAAAGATGCAAACATTAGATAAAACAGGAAATTTCTTATAATTTCATGAAAACAGTTTTAATAGTAGTAACCTGTGATCTTCCTCAGGGCTACAGAAGCCACTTCCTGTTTTGTACGGAGTTCACCCTTCCACACGTCGCCAAACTTTCCCAGTCCAATGGAACCAAGCCGAGAAAAGAACGTCAAATTTTCAGCTTGAACTGCAGCGATGCTTGGTGTAATAGGTTGACATTCATTATTATCTGTTAAGTTCAGAAAAAAAGTCTGACATATTTCGATAACAGTCTACTTTTTGTTTTGTTTGAGGAGTACCCCCAACAAAAAGAAAAAAAAAGAAAAGAAGGGAAAAAAGCGACCGCTGATGAAATCCTTCCACGGCACAACACCTGAATACATGTTAGGGCGGCTTGTAATTGTTTTGTAATCACATTTGAAAAGCTTCATACTATGCCCCAAATAATCAGAAACACCCTCTGACGTCATCAAATATATTAAAAACTTACCATCTTTCATAATACTGAAACTGACCTGTCACTTGACTTCACATCTGTCTTCAAATATGCCAATCACGACTAGAAGCACAGATACACACCCATACATAAACTAATACTTGTACATGTATAATTCATTACAGTGTACCTTACCATCATAAATCCGAAAAAAAGTTGCTGACATTGATTTCTAGTGAAGATCAGATTCTTAAAGTTCTAGAAGAGTCGAATTTAAGCTTTACAATGATGTGTAACTCGATTCAGATGGACTCTCCTAACATATGAACATCTTGGAAGGAATGCATGCTCTCTGCAAAACTGCGTACATTAGAAAGGATGCTCTTAAGTATGTTTATTCAAGTGCTCAATCTTTACCAAGTCGTGCTGAGTGCGATGAATAATACAAAAACCAGAAAGTAAACTCCATTTCAACAACAATGAATAGATAATCAGATTAAGCTAAAATTGAACATGCTTTATCATCACATTATAGAAGATAGCTAATACTAAATTGAAAAGTAGTACCATCATCCCTTCAAAAGATGACAGTGTAGAGTATTTACACGGTTTCCGAGAAATAAAAACGGGCCTCTAAGGCATACCTATAACCACACTTTTTCCCCTGAAGTGCTATATAAGACAAAAAAAGGAACGTTTTTCCCCCATTCGTGTTATGGTCCAAAACATTGGAATAATGTAGAAGAAAAATTAATTCTTATGAAAATGTGTCAAAGTCAAGATTTACTAGGTTGGCCTATGTTACCTATTGTAATCAGGGAGTGCGATATTTTGTTAATTTGTGATGCACGGTCACAAAGGGAATAAACATGTCTTAAATATATTCTTCACTTATAAATGGGATAATACATGCAAAAAAAGATATGCACGAACACGATTAAGTGAAGGCTATAAAGGACCATTTCGTGAATTTAAAACAAAAACAATATTGTGTGTAAAAAGGCCACACTCTACCTTTGCTTACGCTTCCGATCATCTCATAGACGCTGTTCTCGTTGCTTCCAGGTATGTCTGTCCTATGGAAAAAAAAAACAAGGGCAATATTGATGAAGTGTAAATTGAGTGATTTATTTTGAATTTACACCATCTTATGAGAAAACCTATACTGCATGGAAAATAATTTCAGTTCAATTTTTTCAATTCAATAGTTTATTTATTTCCATCATCACAAAGAAAAGAAAAGAAAAAGTTGATATAATCCAAAGTGATACAATTTTTTTTTTTCATTTCTCTTACACTCGTCTGATAAAGGATTTTTTCAATACAATATATTATACACAAATGATGTCGTAAAAAAAGAAACTAAAGAAAGTAAATAATCACGATGATGGAAAACAGTGCTCCACTAAAAAAGCCAAGCTTGTAAGACGTGGAACACTGAAACAAAACAACAACGGCACCAATTTGTTATACCAATAAGACATATTCATTTTAAATTCTTCTATATACTTTTGTACCTTTTACTCATTGATATAATGATGCTGATACTATGAACAATACCTACTACGATTTTAGAATGCAAACGTATAAACTAGCATATCACATTTGTGGCACAGACACCTTGGGGCCAGGTGTGCCAGGAAAATTGAACGGAAAAGAAGATATGCAATCGGCTTTATGAGCTTTATGAATTACAACAGGATTTCGGAGGTTGAAGTTATACATAGGTGTTCAATGTAGGCCAAAATCAGTTACAGAAAGTGTTGTCACTGTTTGCATGTGTGTGTGTTTGCGTGTGTGTGTGGGCGGGCGCAGGGGGAGGGGGGGGGGGGGCTTCCCCTTATTTTGATGAAGCCATCACAGTCATAATAATGACTGTGCATCACAAACCAACAAAAAGTCACACGACTTGATTTTTACGAGAGGGCTCAATATAGGGGGAACTGATCAACCTATCAAAGAGCGGTATGTGTAACTTCTTCATTCTAAAAGTGGGAATCATGAGACAAAAAGGAAGTTGTGTTTCTCTTGACGGCTTTATGTAGAATGTTGTGATTAGGTAATACTTTTCATTTCTAAAAAATGAAACCTTTCACACACTATTTGCGTTTAGATCTAATAGCTTTTGAAAGAATAACACTTCTGCTTTGAAATTGGCATCGGTCATGGATAGAATGTTTTACCTATACAGTTACAATTTTTTCAACTTGTTGTTGATGGATACTTTTACGCCCGACCTGTTTCGTCCCATTCTTTGCACAGAGCATGGCTGGTATAACATTAAAGGGATCGTATAGTTTAACTTCAGGTTTCTAACATTTTTGGTGTGATACTGAGAAACCTCTTGTAAAATATGAAAGAGCATGTTATTCCACGAGAAATTAAACGTTTATTTGATTACAATTGGTTTAAAATGGCTGAGATACATGAAAAGAGCAATAGTAATGAAAATATATATTCGTTTTACTTTGTTTTTCAATGACTCAGCCATAACAACACCGATATTCGTCAAATAAACTTTGAATTCGTCTTATAATGGTATGCTCTGTAATATTTCACAAAATAGTTTCTCGATATCTCTCAAACAGTCATAAACTCAATCCTCATTCTCCACTAATACTGTCCCTGTGCTAGTAAGCGCTTCCTTTCACACTACACGCTTTTCCAGATCGTGTGCATTTTTTCCCATATTTAGATGGGTTATGAGAGTCTATTTGAAGTTAGTTTTTCATCATCTCAAAGCCTTAAGTCTGGTCTTTCAGTATCTGCTAACTAAAATTCTATATCTGGCAACTTTTTTGTTGCTTTTGTGAAGCAGGGTCACGTAATGACGGAGATGGGGGTCTGCATTAACCCCAACCCCATAACCCCCCGTGTTCCGCAGCCACTGGAAGATGCTGACCTTTCTCCAATACAAAAAAAGTGAAATACTCAGAAAAACGGGTGGTTTCAATTTTTCTTACCTTCCGTGTTTCTCAGAGTCACTTTGCACTAGAAGAAAATAAAGAGAACAGAAAGCAGGTGCTATACTTGATGCAACTCTGCTGTAATGATAGTCGCAATATTGGATTGCTGTGTCAAATAATTCTTATTACTGTATATTCGTGTTATCATTAGGTAATTACACAATGTTCAGATAGCCCTATTTATTCGATCTTTGAAATGTTCTCCCATGACCATGTCGGGTTATTTTAATATTACACATGTATATTCATTTTCTATCTATTTCCAAATCCATGGAGAAGCCCCTCCAAAAACCAAACCAAACCAAACCAAACCAAGAAAAAATAAATAAATAAATAAAAAGCAGAAATATGCACACATACGCACAAAATATAGCAGTGGTACTATAATTTCGTCATCATGGTCATTATAAAGATTGTTTTCCATGTGATCAAACAGTTGCATTTGTTTCACACAAGCGAGTTCATGTGTGCCATTAAACATTGCTTTTGAAAATATATGCTACAGACTGGACCCCGAACTGCCCCTACCCAGACTTACCAATTGCCTATGACCGGAATTATGTCTGGGTAGGGGCAGTTCGTGGTCCAGTCTGTAGCATATATCATATATTATATGATATCTATAATCCTGAAAACCTTGCTTCTCAAAGGCCCTAAATCCATTGAAAAAAGATGGATATAGGACCTTTATATTTCATATACATATATACTATCAAGGTCTTAACTAGTAATGAAAATGATATTGATAAACAATAATGATAATGGTAATAATGTATACAATAATGTATACAATTATGAATAAATAGAACCTACAGCAATACATTCCTACCAACCTTGACTGGAAGCTGTGGTCTGTTTGTAGAATTGTAGAATATTTACTGCTACGGAAACAGCTAGCAGTACACCCATGATTGACACAGCGGCTATCATACCAGACATGGGACAATTCCAAGGACACGCCTCATCTAAATTGCAAATATAAAGACCAAAACCAACAGCAAAAAAATAAGACATGGTGATGATAATTGCGTTACAATCAACGTGCATACAGGTTTCCACTACGACAAATGGTGACAATTTTTATAAGTTTGCATAAGTGTATGCTAAGTCTTGCGCAGCTACGAAATGTACACTATCATTATCATATTCACCACTCAACTTTTTATAGTGCAAATTCACAATCCTGAGCTCATAGCTACTACGTCGTTGTGAAAAGGTAAATGCCAGTACTAGTCCAGGCTAGAAGGCACCCAACCTTGTTTTTTGATATATACAATGTTTTTGATGGTTTCTTGTCAATTCGAGGGTGCTGATTCCAAATCCGATTGATGCCACTCGCGTAACCTTGAGCATTTTCGGCAAAATGCAAAAATCCAAAATGGCCGCCAGATATGCTAATTCGGCCGTGATAAACACAATAATGTGCCTTATATGACCAATTATTCCACCAAACTTTATACATTTTTGTTCCTAGAGTTACTCCATCTGCATTTGCAAGAGAATTTTCATTTCACATAGGTTCATATAGTATTTAAAGGTCATTTCTTAT
The DNA here is from genome assembly GCF_040938485.1 of Diadema antillarum. Lineage (NCBI taxonomy): Eukaryota > Metazoa > Echinodermata > Echinoidea > Diadematoida > Diadematidae > Diadema > Diadema antillarum. The sequence goes on along the minus strand of NW_027272355.1, from coordinate 51,132 downwards.
TCAAAATGGCCGCCATTCCTATGCTTATGTGCTATATGAATGGCAAAACATATGCATGGAAATGTAGAACAAATTTACTGTATTTCCAGTCCCGTATACCTACGCTGGCATGAAGTGTTGCATGTGTATACAAATATGTTGGGTGTCACTTACAATATAGAGGGCCTTCATGTATATTTGAGCATTTAATATTCATAAACCTTACGATGTTTAACACAATTTCTTATATACTTCATTTTGTCTCAACAACGAATTCAAGTTCACTAAACGTCTCGCAAGGAATCAACATACCATCACATTCTACATGCAGGTTGAATATAGAAATGTAATACTAACACAATATAATAAGAAGTCTACATGAATGGTATTTATCAAATAATGTTGAAAATGGAGGGGAAGCTAGAAAACAAAGCTTCTAATATGCATTCCCCTAAAACCATATCAACAAAGTACAGAAAAATCCTATACAGTAAGTGCAGAGATACATGGTTGCAGACAAAAACACATCGGACATTAATGACCCAACTAAAAACCCTTTCCATTGTACATTTGTTTTTACCAGCAAGGAGTTGGGCAGGGGGGGGGGGAGGGGGAGGGAGGAGTCCTGAGGCGAGTTTGAAATTGATCATAACCTCCATCACTTTGATATGATATAATTTAGAAGTACCGCCTTGATATTATCGAGCAAACTTGATTTTCTTCTTGAATTAAAACAACAAAAACTGGTGAAGGCATAAACGAAACTGTCCAAACGCAATACGGTACAAATTATTAATTAAACATCAACCAAGGAGCAATGTAAATACTCTTTCAGTTCTCTCACAGTTCCCAGGAGTTGACAATATACACTTTGACATCATGATCTCCTTCAGTCTTGTCTTAAAAATAAAACTGTCATTTTTATTGTCTTTAAAGAACCCTGCAATTGGATGTTTGGTAGCAGGCGACATCAGCCCCATATTTGAAGAATTCTCAGGCTAAAGATGCATATTAGTCCTGCAATTGCTTTAATTGCAACCACATCTGGTGATGTTCAGCACTTCCTCAGGAGTCAGAGGGCAATTTTGCCATAGAAACTAAATGAAGACATGAAGACTTGCTTGATCACCACCCGTTGAAGCCCTATGGCTTTGTTGCCAGGCCAGAGACAGTTGTAGGTAACTTGGGTGGTATCAGAGATGACATCAGACCAGCATCTGCACCAACCTGTTTTGGGGTCAAAGCTTTCAAGTTACGGGAGGGAAATCTAGGTTTGTGGGATTTCAGACGCATTGATGGCAGGTTGTTCAAGGGGGCATTTCACACTCTAAAAAAAAAATCCGAGTCAGAACTGACCCGGAACTGGGTCCGTTGTGGTCACACACCGTTCCGGGTCAGAAATGACAAGGAATGGGGTCAGATATGACCCCATCCAGAGTCATGATTGGATCAGGGTGACCCCATTCCGGGTCTTCATGACCAAATTCCAAGTCATCAGGTGTGTGACCCCAACGGACCCAGTTCCGGGTCAGTTTTGACCCAGATTTTTTTTAGAGTGCATGAAGCGCTTTGTCAGATCTTTTCTTTTTGACAGTTGTTATAAGCTACTAAAATCCTTGCATCTTATTGGCCGAGAGCAAATTTGTCAGACAAATTTGTCAGACAAAACGCTTCATGAAATGCCCCTATGCTATCGTGTTTAGAAGGTCAGGGTATGCGTTGACGGCACTGGTGAGGTGGTGACACTTGTCTTGTCATCCTTTCCTTCCAGCGTGAGGGAGAGTGATCGAGAGCCAGTGAAGAAGGGTGGACTTCCTTAGCCCATGCTTGGAAGGCTTGCCACAGAGGGCTACCTTGAACATAGCGTTGGCAAGATGGTTATTAAGATGGAAGGCATGGGTCTGATGATAATCTTATAAAGGTTGGGGCAAAGTCGCCAGAAGGTGAAGTACTCCTCTATTGTCTTGAGATGGGTCAGTACTCGGCTGAAGTCATCCAAGGACTTTCTATGAGACGTAAAGGCGAGATCATCTGCAAACTTCCTACGTGAAGCGAATGTTATGTCACCATGTATATGTTAAAAAGAGCTCTAGTGGAGTTAGTTTACAGCCACCATTAAGGAGGCCATCATTCAGAGTCCTAACACAGCCGGTCTGGTTACCTAGAGCAATCCTGAATCTGCAAGTGCTGAAGATTAAAGACAAGCAGTGTGAAGTTGTTATAACACTGCTTTCAGAATGAGGCAGCACTGCACAGATCTCAGAGTCTCTCTTGACATCATATACGCAAACACATTCACTTCGAAAAAAATGGTGATAAAATTCATCTACCATATACAATTCATCTGGGTTAACATGAAAAACTTCGGGGCATTGTTTTCATTTCAGAGATTTGACGACAGGAAGTGAGGTGGTCCGTTTTTTCCTTTTTCCCCTGCCTCATATTCTTTCTCGCATGAGGGGACTGAAAAGTTTGTATAATATCGCTTTTAGATAATGTAGAACAGGACAGGTAATTGGAATTTTCATTTGTGTGATCATCTAGGATTCAGCCTTTTAATTTAGTAAATGAGAGTGAATATTATACTGTCAAACATCTCAAGGCAAGTAAGTGTCAAATGTTCATATCTAATAATTCCTGATAAACAATCTTGATGTTGGCGTCAATTCAATCTTTGGTGGATTTTTTCCAAATTCCTAGGGAAAAATTCAGATTGAGGTACGCAGCAAATTCAGATGTTTGCATCAAACAATAAAACAGCTTTTGTTACTAACAACCTTCTGATTTATAATCAGCACACAAATTGGTAAACAGTGTACCTGAGTGACAGAAAAAAAGAAAATGTGTTTATTTCCATGTACACTTTGCCGTTCATATTGTGCAGGGGTATATGAGTGGCATCCATTTTGAAGTTTTGTATTAAGAAGAATATAATAAGCCTAAAAACAATAGATTTTCTGTTTGTTTCCTTGTTTTGCTATTGGCACTCATCAGATTTGCATTGCACATGTAAAACTTGATAAAAGTGAAGGTATGTGACTAAAGATTCGTCTTCTATTTCTATGCATATTTTTTGCCATTCATATAGTACATGAGTATAGGAGTGGCGGCCATTTTGAATTGAAAATAAGCTTAAAATACTAAATGTGCCTCTCCAAATGAAAAATTTCTTGCATGTGTAAGTAGAATTACTCAAGGAACAAAAATTTAAAAAACTTTCATGGAATAATCGGTCATAAAATTGACATAACTGGGATTATCATGGCCAAATTAGCATATATGGCGGCCATTTTGGATTTTTGCATTTTGCCGAAAATGCTCAAGGTTACGCGAGTGGCATCAATCGGATTTGGAATCAGCACCCTCGAATTGACAAGAAACCATCAAAAAACATTGTATATATAAAAAAACAAGGTTAGGTGCACTTTCTATGGAGCCTAGCCTGGACTATACGCAGTGTGGCTAAAGTTCAAAGTTTGCGCATGATCATATCATGATAAGTCATACACGCATCCTCTTTTTCTTTACACGACAGGTCGACAAATTTGCTCACAACAACGAAATGCACACTTTTTTTTTCTTATTGCTGAAAGCACTATCATATTCAGCTTCACACATACTTGGGGAGAATCATTTCCCCAACGGATTTTACACTAGGTGTCAAAAGGGATTGGTTGTGTTGTGAATCATACTAGTATATGCTTCTTCGAGATGTGAACCCTGTCCTAACTAACCTGATGCGACTTTTAAGAGAGAACCTCCTAATGGCAGAAAATGTGCAAACATTGTGGTAATTATTGTTTATCTCTTCACGCGACATTATACTCTCACTTTGAATTATGATTATAATTATAATTATTTGAATAATAATTTTTCGATCTTTCATTACATTTTGTCTTCAGAGAATAACCTCTTTACATCAACTGAACAATCGCAACTTCTTCGTGTAATTGCAATACTTATAAAAAATGAGCTACGCGTTGGTGATGACCAATTCAACAATTTATCTGAACATCCTCTCCGCATGCTAACAATATTGTCATTTTGTTTATTTGTCGAAGACAAACAATATACTTTGTAGCTAAAAAAAAAAACATTTCTGTGCTCACACTCAGTATCTAGAGAAAATAATTCTTACTGACACTGTCACTCTAAACTTTAAGATACGTATAATGCACGTGTGAGCAACACAATGGCCCCAATATTGGATAGGCCCCTACTTTGTATTATAAACCGAATCAGCAAAGAATAATAACTTAGAGTTCTTTTCTACCTTTTAAAGTCTGATAAAGAGCGTTATATAACCCTAAGATATTATCACCGCTGGCTCCCTTCTAAGATATGTTATTTCAAACGTATTTATATCTTGCACTTTACATTGGCATCATAATGGAAATCCTTTCCTCATTAATCAAAGTACGAGTTTGAAAGGGGTCTTACTTCATATCCATTATAAGTACAATGACATATGAAGCCAGTTTTAGCAGCCACAATCCTACCTTTTCGTGATCCTGGAGACACTGCTATTGATGTTTCCCCTCCAGCGGACGGATCGAATGTTGTATGGCTACCAGCTAAATAATAATAATAATAATAATATGAAATATTTATTTAGAGTTTTCCAAAGAAGGGGGGCGGGGGCACAAACAGAAAAAGCACGGTCACCATAGCGGTTGTGGGTGCGAGGGCCAAGTTTAAGTTGGGTTGCAGATGATGATCTAAATGTATTGGTGATGAGAATCCACATAGAAACGACAGGTTAATATTGATAGTGATATTCTGTTGCGCTTTGTGCCTGCACCATCTTACACGAACACACACACACACACACACGCACACACACACACACACACCAACACACACCAACACACACACTCAAACATACAAAATCACGTCATTGGTATCATCTGGTTAAAAGAAAGATTATGAATGTATCGGATATATTCTACAAAGTTTAGAGAAAAGGGAATGAAAAGAAACGATCAGGTTGGTTAACCTCTACCTTGGCCTTGGAAATAATGTGGAAAAATGACTGCTAACGTAATTTCCAAGTGTGACAATTCCATACCATTCTTTGCATACCAACGATAACTGCTTTACACTGTATTCGTACTGAATTTTGATCAGTTTGGAGTTTTAGCACAAAGTAGTTGTTGCTTCTTTCTAATGTTGCTCACGAACGCGGAAGTGCTTACTCACCTTGATTACTTCTATCGAGACAGGCTTTCACTTTGTTCCAGAATACAAGTGTTGCGTTATTTCTGAACCCGATTGGTCCGCCGATATGAATTCGAGCGAAGTCCTCGCAGGTCGGTGCGTGTTCCAGGATGCCGGGCACGGCGAACCGAGCCATGTAGCCCTGAACAGTCCTTTCGCTGCACTCCTTGGTAGCAGTGCAGTTTTCCAAAGCTACGTTATGTAAAGAAAGATAGAAAAAATGAAACACAACAGTTTACAATGGTTTGATCAACAGAGAAACCGTCCAGAAAACAAAAGCCCTCCTTGGGAGCGGAGCAGTTTTCCAAATCTCGCCATGTAAAAAGGAAAGACAGAAAAAACAAAAACACGACAGTATACAATGGTTTTATCAATAATAGAGATAAATCGTGGTCCAGAAATCAAAAATGAAATCAGAGCTCTTAATTTAGCAAAATGTAAGATGATTATTCCTGAAACAATATTGAGCAACGGTCCTCATGGGGGGGGGGGGGTTGCTCTTTGAGTTTATCACTTACCCTAATTTCAACATGAAAGGTACATTTTTACTATGTTGAAGTAATGTGAGAAGTGGGATTACAATCCTAAAAAAAAGAAAAAAAATGATTGATCACTTTCGTAGACTCATATTGAACGGATGTAATATTATCACAATGACGGGGTAAAAGGGAAAAGGGTAAGATAACACACAATAAAAAATCATTCTCGCACTTTTTAGTAGCATAGAATTTCAATTCAACTGGCACTTTTTCGCTTCTCTACATCACCTTCATTTTGTTTTACACTTTGTAAACGATAATCATGATATGATATTATATAACTGGCGAACTGAAATACAATCGTGATATCTAATTGTATTATAGATGGGGAAAAATGCCATTTTTTCCTCCTTCTCCGTATTTTACCTTCCCCTTTACCTCACTATCAAAATGAGCCGTTCTCTGCCACAGAGTATTTTGTTTAATAACAGCCGGATTTCATATTTCGGATAAACCGAATATCGAATCTTCCGAATAATGAACCGTTTTTCATTTTCGAATTAACGAACTTTCGGAATAACGAGCATCACCCATATTCACCGGCTTCCTGCATACAAGACAGCTAACTAAAGAAAAAAGAAAAGAAAAGAAAAAGGATTTCATAAAATGCTTCCTGTGTCATAATTTTCATTTTCCTCAAATTTTAGGAAAAGACAGAACTAGATTACAGGCTAGATACATACATCCGCCCAAATCTCCTCCTCTTTGCCGTGCGTCGCTCCAGTACGGCTCCGAAATCCGGAAGGGACTGCAAATCAGCGATCCGCTGGTGCTCCGTGAACACACGGGATTTCGCATCACACAGTTGGATACTGCAACACAGATGCAGTGCAGACAGTCCGCGGGAACTGGGGTGGGTATGGGCGTGGGCGTGGGCGTGGGCGTGGGCGTGGGCGTGGGCGTAGGCGTTGGCGGCTGGTTAAGTTCTGTTGTTGCTGAGAATCAAAGTTTGAATATTGAATTTGCTTTTAATGCTTGTGCTTTTTCCTCCTCGATGTTTTTCATAATGACTTGAAATAACATTTCTTTGGTTGGTATTTTTTTAGGTCTGCATTTGAAAGTAATATATTTCAACAAAATTATCAAACTATTCACACATTTCGATCTATCTGAATTACTCTAAATCCCCCCCCCCCAAAAAAAAAAGATTTTCTGGCAATTTATAATCTGTCATTTCCAAAATTTATTAAAAAAAAAAACTCAGTAACAAATTTACACATCATTCTGTTTAACCCTGCCACAATCCAAAACTAAATCTAAATACGTTTTATAATCATTCTGTAACAAAGTTAAAATTCAAAAGCTGTTCCTTCGTAGATACTCATACCCCATGCAATAACTTTAACTGAAACACCCTGCATTTATTGATGATCGTTGAACTTCTCGGCCTCAGAACACACTCAAACACACACACACACACACACACACTTACTCACACATACAAAATGCCGTCATTGATATCATTTGTAAAAGAACGATTATGAATATATCGCATTTATTCGACATAGGCTAAGGAAATACGAAAAAAAGAAGAAGAAGAAATAGTCAGGTTGATCCTACTGTGGTCTTGGAAATAATGTGGAAAAATAATCCAGGCAAACGCAATTTCCAAGTGTGACGGTTTCATACCATTCTGAGAGTTCCAAACTATCCCTACTTTATATTGTACTCGTACTGAATATTGATATAATCTTGAGTTTCAGTACAGAGGAGTTGTTTCTTTCTTCTAATGCTGCTCAACACCTTGATTACTTCCATTGAGACAGGCTTCCACTTTGTTCCAGAATACAAGTGTTGCGGGATGTCTGAACCCGATTGGTCCGCCGGTGTGAATCCGAGCGAAGTCCTCGCAGGTCGGTGCGTGTTCCAGGATGCCGGGCACGGCGAACCGAGCCATGTAGCCCTGAACAGTCCTTTCGCTGCACTCCTTGGAAGCGGTACAGTTTTCCAAAGCTACGCCATGTAAAAGAAAGACAGAAAAAACAAACACGACAGTATGCAATGGTTTTATCAAGAGAGAAGCCATGGTCCAGAAAACAAAAATGAAATCAGAGATCTACAATTTAGCATAATGGAAGCAACGATGATTATTTCTGAAATAATATTGAGCAACGATTCTCATGGGGGTTTATCACTTTGAGTTTATCACTTACCCTAATTTTGACATGAAAGGTCACATCTTTACTATGTTGAAGTTATTTGAGGAGTGGGATTATAATCCTAAAAAAGATTAATCACTTTTGTAAACTCATATTCGAATGAACGGATGTAGTATATCAAGAAGGTGGGGTAAATCGGAATAAGGGAAAATTAGCATAAAATCTTAACTCATTTATTTTGGCACTTTTTAGTAGCATAGAATTTTATTAATCTGGCACTCTTTCGTTTCTCTACATTGCTTCTCTACATCATCTTGACTTTGTTTTACACTTTGTAAACGATATATATAGCTGGCGAACTGAAATACGATTGTGATTTCAAATTGTCTTATTGATGAAAAAAAAATCCTCTTTTCTCCACGTCCTCTGCATGGCACCTTCCACCTTTACATCATTATCAGAATGAGCTGTTCTTTGCCACAGAGTATTCTTGTTTTTTTTTTTTTTTTTTAAATAATATTGATTTCACATTTCGGGTAAACGAACCATATTTCGTTTCCAGATCAACTAACCTCATTTCATTTTCGGATGAAAGAACCTTCGGAATAACGAAGATATTGCCACAAACCCTTTTTTATTTTCCGATTAACGAACTAACGAACGAACGTCTAGGTATAGGGAATTTGTAAGTTTTCGAATATCGAATCTTTCAAATAATGAACCGTTTTTCATTTTCGGATTAGCGAACGTTCGGAATAACGAACATCACCCATATTTACTAGCTTCCTGTATACAAGACAGCTAACTAAAGAAAAAAAAGTAAAAGAAAAAGGATTTCATAAAATGCTTCCTGTGTCATAATTTTTTCTTCTTCCTCAAATTTTTAGGCACAGACAGAACTGGATGACAGGCTAGATACATACATCCGCCCAAATCCCCTCCTTTCTGCCGTGCGTCGCTCCAGTATGACTCCGAAATCCCGAAGGGACTGCACATCAAGGACCCGCTGGTTCTCAGTGAACACACGGGATCTCGCATCTCACAGTTGGATACTGCAACGCAGATGCAGTGCAAACAGTCGGCGGGAACTGGGGTGGGTATGGGTGTGGGCGTGGTCGATGGCGGCGTGGCCGGTTGGTTACGTTCTGTCGTTGTTGAGAATCAAAGTGTAACAGTATTGGGGATGGGTTTTTAGATGCCTGCATGGAATATTCAGAGTCTATAGGGGCAAATCACTATGTAGGGCAATTAAACAGTTACCAGAGCACAAGTAGGCCTACATCTCCTGAGTCCAGTCTTCCAAAGAACAAACGTGGTCACCAAGGCCCGAATTCACGAAGGTGGTACAAAATTAAACCATGGTTTAAACCATGGACAAAAAACACGGAACGCCAAGTGCCGCATGGACTATTACATTACGAAATCAGTCTTTTCGTCGATGAACAGATTATTTTGTAACGAATGACAACATTTTTGTAACTAAATGAACATTTCGTCCTCGACGTGTTGATAATTTTCAGGGATTATGAATAATTTAGATGAATATATTCCTAAATTAAAACATAGGTCAGTTAATTATAAAACGTCCCCTAAATTTCCATGAATTTTCAATATCTTTTTTTCCTTCAATAAATAGGAAGAATAGGTTATATTATAAATTCAAAATAAAAAAGAAATCACAACATCGTATGAAAATATTTAAACGAAGATTAAACGTTTGGAAAAGAGGAAATATATGATTCAGTTAGTAAAATATAAACATGATATAAAGAATGCATGGAAGCTATTAAAGCAGGCTATGAATATATATATATATATATATATATATAAATCAAATATTACAAAATTAAGACACGATAATGAAACTTTTAAAGATCCCTATGCTATTGTTAATATTTTTAATTCTTGCATTTCAATGATTGGGGAAAATCCGGCGGAAAAAGTACCACAGTCAAATACGCATTTTTCTAAATTCTTAGGTCAATCTAATTCTAGTTCTATTTTTTTTTTTTTTTTTGTGTTCCAACTACAAATATGAAATAATAGATATTGTTACTGCAATGAATGATAAGCGAAGTGCTGGTTATGATGATATAAGTAATTTAATTTTAAAGGGAATTATATCATCAATTGCTGACCAACTTTCACATATCTTTAATAAATCCATATTAACTGGTGTTTTTCCTGAATTTATGAAAATATCTAAGGTTTTTCCTTCATTTAAAAAAGGAGATGATTCTGATAAAAGTAATTATAGACCCATTTCTTTGCTTTCATTTTTATCAAAAATTTCGTAAAAATTGATGTTTATAAGAACAATGTATTTTCTTAATGAGTCATACAGTCCATGATTTCGACAATAGGCAAATAAGGCCTCCGTACGTAAAAACAGCCTACGAGTTCGACTTTACAACACCGGGCTTAATGGGTCGGTGAACTCGTGGGCCTTGTTTTATAGTGTCGAACCAGTGGGCTGTATGATTCGTGGGTGTCGAACCCGTGACGAGCACCTAAGTAAACTTAGTTATCATGTCAACGTACAACTGTTATGTCAATCTATACAGCATATTGATGACATCTATGGCATTGATGAATACAGTGTGTTTCTTCCTTTATTATTGTTTTTTTGTTTGGTAGATACTTTATTTTCTGCAAATCAATATATACATAAATTGCATAATCACCAAACAGTTGTTTGGATCACAATTGATGGGAAACATACAAAGTATACTTGAAACAGAGTCGTTTGACTTGCATGAATAACGATATAAAAAGAAATTAATGATATTACAGTCTGCGTGTCTATGCAGCTGGGATTACAATAACAATATTATATGTAAGAAGCGATATTGCAGAGGGCCGCCATTGTAAGCATTGCTTGAAAAAATGGCCGGCCCGAGGAAAAGGTAGGTAGGTAAATTGGAAACAATACAAATTCTGCTGCGAAGATAGCAGGGGGAAATAAACTCTGATGTGTGATGGTGGTGAATGTGCGTGCAAGTGTTTGAAAGTGCACAGGGGCAGATAGGCTGGGATTTAGAATAATAAAATTAGTTTGCTGGAAGAGGGAATGACTTACGATGTTGCTATTATCGGGAGACCAACATGAGTCATATAAATTAATATTTTTTAATTTTTAATTCGTATTTGAAGAATACTGTAATAAAATATGCTTCTTTAAGTTTGCTTTGAATGAAAACAAGGAGGCACACTGTTTCAACTCCTTAGGAAGAGTGTTCCATGTATCCGGACCGTGATGTCTAATCGACTTTTTGAGCAAGTAAAAGCTTTGGATTACTTTAAATGAAAATCATGGGAACGACGGGTAGGGTATGGATGAATATGGTCATTGGTTACTAGGGGCATTATGGAAAAATGTTAATAAATTTCGAATGTATTTATACATAAATATAGCAGTTAGGTATGAATGTATATCAATGGGGCCCTTTAGAGTTTTTAGGCGATAAAATATGGGATCAGTGTGAGCCAAAAAATTTGAATGTGTGCATAATTTATACGAAGAGCCTTTTTTCTGAAGAAGAAAAATTGTGTTCAATTTGGTTTTGCTACAGTTGCCCCATACAATATTACAGTACATTACATATGGTAGAAATAGGGTGTTGTATAACATCATTAAAGTTTGATCATTAATTATTTTATTCTCCTTAAAACACCTGTTTGCTTTAGATATTGCTGTTATAATATTCTGGACATGAGTATTCCAAGTTAGATTGCTATCTGGGGTCACTCCTTAGGAACTTGGTTGAATGTTCTCTCAGCAAATGTTTATATCATCAATAGAAATACTTTGAGGAAGGGTGGGTTGGGATTGAAGCGTATGAAAATGTATAAAACATGTTTTATCAATATTCAATGAAATCTTATTACTTCTAAACCATTTCGAAATATTACTTAATTCAATATTTAATGTTTCAACCAGTGTTACAATATCCTTATGAGAATAAAAAGCATTAGTGTCGTCTGCAAATAAAATGAAGTTTAAACGAGGAGAGGAATTAATGATATCATTAGGATAGATCCCCTGAGGGACACCACATGACACGTTCAAATATGACGAATGACTGGATTTAAATGCAACATATTGTTTTCGATGACTTAGATAACTTCTAAACCACGACAAAAGTAATTCCTCTCACGCCATAATTATGCTAATTTTTCAAATAAAATGTCTATGATCAATAGTGTCGAATGCTTTACTAAGATCCATAAAGACTCCAATTATGTGCTCCTTTTTTTTATAAGCGCATCAATGATATTATCAACAGATTTGATTATAGCATAATCGGTATAAAATCCTTTCCTAAAACCAAACTGATTCACATTTAATATTTCATTATTTTCATTAAGGGGTAAATTATTTTTTTTCAAAAAATGCACCCTTAAGCTATCAGGCCCACAGGATTTACTACATTTCAGAGATCGAACAATATCAATAATTTCTGATTCATTAATTGGAATAAAAAACAAAGAATTTTGATTACTTTCAGGTAAGTAATCTTTATAATTTTTAATATCATTTTGGGGAATAGATGCTGCTAAAGAAGGACCAACATTGACAAAGAAATTGTTGAAAATATTTGCAATTTGGTCAGGATTGGTAATAATATTATCATTATGATTAATGCTATTAGGACATTCCGTATGTTTCTTTTTGAGTATTTTATTAACAATCCGCCAAAGAGCACTTTTATCATCCTTATTAAATTCGAGTTTATTTGAAATATATGATATACGTGAAACTCGAATCAAGGTAGTTAATTTGTTTCTATATGTTTTATACCTTTTCACGTTTTCATGAGTAGGTTTCCTCAGAGATATTTTATAAAGACGGTTTCGAGTGAGAATGGAATGTATAAGACCTTGAGTAATCCACGGTTGCCGAGCTCTTTTCCTTCCATTCCTTTTGGGAGTTAAAGGAATATGTTTATCATAATAATCAAATAGTTTTTGTAGGAAGAATTAACATCTTGGAGTTCAAAGACGTCATTCCATTGTTCTTCGAATAAATCTTGATTCAATGAATCAATATTTTGTGGCGTTTCATTTCGATACATTTTCAAATATTGTTTGGGTTGGCGGCGTATTGGAGTTATTACAGATTTATCATTAATCATAAAAATCGGTAAATGATCAGACATATCTGCATAAAGAATACCGTTCGTACAGGTTTCAGGTATAACATTAGACAGTATAATTATCTATTGATGTTTTACTATGGGCGGTGTTATTTATTCTGGTAGGTTTATTGATGTGGGGATACAGTGAGTTGGAAAGTAATATGTCATGGAAATGGGTGGGTTGTAATAAATCTATATTGTAATCTCCTATCAAAAAAAAAAAGATTTTCTTTCTCCAAAAATTTCGTTAGCACATTGGTCGAAGTTGTCAATAAAAGATTGAACGTCATTTTGTGGAGGACGGTAAATGGTACCAACTATGGTACGAGCTGCGGTGATTGGAGGAGAGAGGCCAGAAAACGCGTGTGTGTGTGTGCGTGCGTGTGTGTGTACGCATCATACACAACTATTGTCACCGCGAGCTGCGGTGATTGGAGGAGAGAGGCCAGAAGACGCGTGGCTCTTTTGACCTCTCTTCATGCGCATGCGCACTGAGTGTGTGCGTCCATTCGGACGCTCTCGTGGCTCGCTCGGACAGCCATTTTGGGTTGGGAGATTAGCACAGAGAGCTCTCTTGTAGCCTAGCGTTTTGTTCGCTGACCCATTGAGCCAGCGCTATTCTCATTCGGGGTCACTACATTTGATACAGAATGGGGGAGGCAGCGTGTTGCGTTCGTCTCCGTGCCGCACAGTGCCGTATATTAAGAGAGTCTGGCCAACTCGGTTTTTGGCTGATGTGTTTTGAAGCCTGTGATTGGTCAAAAGCTGGTCCCGTGATCTACAGGCGCCATATCGTTACCAAAGTCAATCACGCGGGCGCAAGCAGAGCTCATACGCAGTGCCCATTGTTCATTATGCGCAGCTACGCATTATTGCTTGCCTTTGGGACATCCCCAGTATCAGTCACAGTGCAGTGAGGGTCTTGCCGTCGTCTATTTCATTGAAGTAGAAGATTAAGGTACATTGTATATACACGAAATATATTTTGATATCTTATTGCGATAAATTGAGGATTCGTCGTGCCTTAATTCCTGCGCAGCATGGCGTTGCGCGAACTGACCTGGCTCAATGTAATGATGTACCGATTTCCGACAGATCCAAAAGAAAAGAAAATCGTGGGAAATCCGAGTGCGAGGGGAAAACTTTATGAATTATGATTTGTCTTCTTTAGGTTCCTCGCGGTGTCTTTCAGACTATCCAAGTTTTTATTCACATTATTTTGAAAGTCACCGCCATAACGTACGAAGTGTCGCCTGAGCCATTAGTTTGTCTTGGTCGTCCGTCCGTCCTTCCGTCTGTCCTTCATTCCGTAAGATCAATTTTGTGGACACCGTTTGTAATGAAACTTGACATTCATGTATGTGTGAGTGAACGAAGTTCTGTTTTAGCTTATAAACTTTTGTGTAAACACGCTCAAAGCGAAAGGTCAAAATCATGTATATGAATGGTTAAATTCTTAAAATATTACCATTTCCCCCATAATGCAATTTCTGAAGGTGAGTACATGTATTTCCAGACGAAAATTACTGCCCGACCGTGATTCTCTTGTGATTTTATCGTTTGTTTGTTTGTTTGTGTTTTTGTTTGTTTGTTTGTTTGTTTGTTTGTTTGTTTTTTTTTTTTTGGGGGGGGGGGGAGTCATGGGAGGGGAGCAAAAATCAAGGATCAATGTTAGGTATATAACATGTTAAAATTCCACTATCTTATTGTTGAAATCAGTTCCTCCATACCTTGGAGAGTACCCAATGCACAACCTCAAAACCAAACCCGATATTTGCATGCCATCATTACTACGTATAATGACGCTTGTCGCGAAGGGGAAGATTTTGGCTTTGATGGACAAAGGTCAAGTGAATACTAAAAGGGTAGGATTGTCCACATATCTTTCAAATAACCGCTCAAAGTATTGCCATGAAAATAGATTGGTCAACTTACGGGTAAATATGCTCAAATGCCTTAATACTTGCTCTCTTAAACAATAAAAATCATCCATTCGAACCTAGTTCAAAGAAAGGAAACACTCGACGCATTAAATTTTTGTGACAAACATACCATCTTTTCTGCCAACTTATGTGAAATTGTCGTGTAACATTGTCAAGACGTACTCTACACCAGATAAGAGAACAGCGTAATATAGCGGAAGTATACCGGTCGCCATTTGGACACGGTTGCAGATTTTATTTTATTTGTTTAAAACTTATTTCATCATCTTCTATTCAACTGTCCTGATCATAGTTTCTTTTGGTACGGACATTCACAGAGGATGTCCCTCAAATTATGTTGTCCAGGTACTTGTGCTTTCGTTCAATTACAGTTCTTTAAAATATTTTAAACAATCTGAGATCATTTAGAGCACTTGCCGATGACGTTTCATGTTGTACACTGTACGTAGGTATATAATTCCCTTTGAATTACATACTAGTATGCCTTCATGTCAGTTTCATACATATTATGGTACTAAATAGGATGGTAATTGATGGTTCCTAACGTGCGAAACACTAATAACTGTGGAATTTGTCTATCGTCTGTGCACAGCTGTAGACTTGTAAATCTATATATCATTTTGTTATACTAAACTTTTGTTCCCTGGACAACTTGCTAAATACAATATAGCATAAGGTCTAGTGAAAGTTTACGAAGCTGCATACTATGAATTCTTCTTTTATTTTGACAGCAATAATCTATCATATTGGCGTTGTTCAACGTGGATGGAATGAAAGAATGTCCCTCCCCCAACCTACACCCTTCTCTCTCTCTCTCTCCCTCTCTCTCTCTCTCTACTCTCTCTCTATAAAAAAAAGTCAAGCAACACAGTCTTGCGCCTTTGGGACGCTAACCCCCAAGCGCACACGCTAAAACCATAAGCGCACTGTACGCTGGGTAACGACATGGCGTCCAATTTATGAGTTGGCCAGACTCTCTTAATATACGGCACTGGTGCCGCACAAACCACTCCCCACGACTGAGTGCCTTTAAGGGACCTAGTGTGCTAAAATCTGGACCACGATTTTATGTTTTCTTTTAACACCAACCTTGAGTACTTTAAGTAGATATGTTTACTTATAGGGGCTGTTTTACGCGTGTTATTCCTTTCATACGTGAATTTGGTGTAACCTTTTATAATAAAAGTAGTTTGATTTATCTAAAACACAATCCATAAGAAACCATTAGAAGTCTAATGGTTGTCTAGTTATCTTTAATGGTTTCTTAATTGTATAGTTTGAGACTACTAGAATTTTGCATCGTAAACTTGACAAACCGTTAAACACCATTTTATGGGCAATCCCTTATGGTCCAGCGTAGTTTGGCTGGTTTTCCTGGTTCTAGTGGTATCTAATGGTGAAGAACCTATAATATCATTAGAAACCACCACAGAATTCCTAATGGTCTTCTGTGGTTCTGAGATTCTTTCTTATGGTCCAGTAAAATTTGAACGTTTTGTTGGTCTAATGGTATCTTATTGTTGAGCAGAACATACCATTAGAAAGCACAAGAGAATTTCTAACGGTTCAGTAGGCTGTATCTCGAGGCCGTAATGTCATTATACACTATTAGAGATTTTGGTGGTGTATAATAGTTTTCATGAACGTTTGATGTACCAGCAGCAATCGGGGACTGAGACCTACCTAAAACAGAAAGTGGCAAATAGAAACCACCAGGACTAACAGAAAGCATTGGAACATACTCCATCAAAACCTATTAAACTATTAAATGACAACATTTTAGTAGAAATCTCCATCAAAACATATACATGGACCATTAGAAACCGACAGCTAGGGCCTACAGAATCTCTAATTTTTTATCTCTAATAGTTTTCTCTTGGTCAAGTGTTTCATTTTTCCATACTGAAACCGTTGGTGTAATGGTTTTGTAATGGTCAAAATCCTATTGGAATTGTGACCAAGGTCATGAAACACGCGCTCCTGAATAAGTACGAAGTTCTTTACAGAGATTGGAAAACACTGCATCGTAAAACACTATGTTCATCGTAGGGCTATATAGGAGTAGCTCTTGTAAAATCAGAACGAGCTTATTCTCTGGATCGTAACGAATCAGGCTTCTTTGCCATTTTCTGCACCAAAATTTTCTCAATCCGAAACAAAACAAATGTTAACTCTTCACGCCTCACCAGCTTCGCTTCTTCCGATTCTGCATGCATTTGTTTATTATGTTGTTTTCAATCACAGGCATGTACTTATGCCCGTCACTTGCTAACCTCTATCTAAAACACCACAACCGAATGAAAAAAAAGAAAAAAGAGAGAAGATCTTTCAATGCAGTCTTGGTGACTTGATTGAATAAAATCCAAAAGTATTTACTCACCTGCTGTGACGTAGGCATTTGCAGACGTCGCAGAGAAAAGAATCAAAGAGAGAGATAAGCATAACACTTGGTTAGTCCCCATAATTTTTGTACCTGTTGCTAGATGTAAAATCATGAACAGTTCTGTGATCCGAATTGGGTAAAGCAGTGTGTTAGTCTAATTGCTATACAAAAATCACTGTCACAGTGCCCCCCCCCCCCACCATGTATTAGTCTGCAGACAAGTGCATCGTAGTGTCAACAACAAAGACGGAACCGGATTGGCGGGAAAGCTGCACGACCCCCCCCCCCCCCATGCACCTACCCTTTTTGGAACCTTTAACCCGTTCCATACGGGAATTTGGTGGCTCGCATATTAAGTCTATGGGCATTTCAGAATTCAGTATAGAACGGGTTAGAAAATGAAAAAAAAAATCGGAATAGAAGTAACGACACCCATGCCCTTTCAACGGTTCCGTCCTAGATTCTCCCCGTTTAACTTGTCAACGCGGGAATACATGGACCCTTTACCTAACCCCCCCCCCCCCCCCGGCCACCCCCACTCTAAAAAATGTTCCGCAGCACCTGTGACAGTGTTTGCTATCATTCTATTCTGCCGCTGAGGGTTTAGACTATCCCTGGAAATTGAGCGTGCGCATTGCACACCGATGAATTCACGTTCACATGAAGGCTGGCAGTCCTGCAGCATAGCTCAATATAACAGACCAATATTGTGACCATGCATCACAAAGCAGACAAAAAGTCTCGCCCCTTCCTTCATGTGAGAAGTCAAGAAAGGTGAAACGGGTCAACCGAGTCAACTTTGAGTTTTCTATTCTTTATCTGAAAGACCTATTCTTCTATACATTGTTCTTGAGTTTGGGATCATAATTTGAATGTTTTTCCACAATCGTTTATTTATTTATTTTTTTTTTTTTTGATAGAGTAGTGTGATCAGGTTTTTCTTTGAGGCCCCTTTTCATTTCTTGAAAATCCTTTGCACACTCTTCGCTTTCAACTCTAATAACTTTTTCAAGGATTATGCCACAGCTTTGAAAGTTAATATCTATGAGGAATATAATGATGTTAAAAAATCATGCTCAAATTCAGCTTAATCTGATAAGCCCTTCATAGTTGTTGCTATAGTGGTTTACATCATATTTTTGTCCCATTCATGGCACTGGACTGGTAGCATCGCTTAGTAAAGATCAAGCGCTTGAATAGACCTTTTACCTTACAGCCTCTTTTCTCAGCTCAAACTTTTCCCGAGTGTGGGCTTTTTTCAAAATGTATATAGGCCAGGAGAATCCATTTGAATTGAGATATACATCATTTTAAAGGTTACAGTCTGCTCTTTCAGGATCTGCCCTTAACTAAAAATCCATGTCTAGAAACTTTTTTGTTGTATATGTGGGGCAGGGTTACAATATTGTTCAAATTTGTCCTCATACATATTGGCGTATTTCCAGCAGTGCCATTTATTATGTGTGTATACTAACTTAAACGCTTTCATCATTCTGTTGCTATGGAATTGTCTTATCAGGTATGACTTTTACCTTGAAAACAACATTTGTTACGTATTACAGTTGGAACTTTATGTACTTCATTATGTTCTTAGTGATTAGAAATGTTTTTTATTCCTCCGACGGCAATTTCTGAAAATTCGTTGCGGTAGCAACCACCATGTTTCAGAGGAAATGTGAATTTGATTGACCAATCTGCTGATAGCAAGAACTTTAACTAGATATTCTCAGATACGTCTTTTCGGCTTTACATTATCCCATTGTAAATCGACGGAAGTTCAAGGGTTACCAGGGCAACGGTCTTTTTCATTCATTCCCATGACCACGAAAAACTAATATTTCGATTGTATATAAACGGGTAACTCTAAGCCTATGAATTTTGTCACTTTTGTCACATTTGACACTGTATAAAGAGATATATTTGTTATTTTTCAAAGAAAAAAAAATCTGTTACCAATTCTACCGGAGATGACGTCACAGAATGGCTGTGAATTTGATTGCAATGGAATTCTTAATCTCTAAATTCAGTCACTTTTTGTTACTTGTGAATACTGTTTGATTGAAAGTGTGTGTAGTTTTCAAAAATATTTCGTTACCATGGCAACGGGAGAAGACACGAGAATAAATAGGAATTTGATTGTATTGTATGAGTAATTCAAAACTTTTGGTCTAGTCACTTTTCTTACATTTTAGTATGGTAGAATTTGACATTCTTATTATCATTTCCAAAAATCATTCGTTATCATGGCAAGGGGAGATGACATTAATTTCTAAAGAGCTCTTAATCTAAATCTTCCTGGAAATTGTCAGAGTACTGTTTTCTTTTTTCCTTTTATACAACGCGGCTAGACTGCCAATACACGTGAAGTCCATACGCTAAATATTCAGCGCGTGTTGCAAACTTCTAACAACAGAAATTTGGGTCCCATTGCATAAAAACTATGGTAACATTACATGGTAACTCTGGAATCAATGGTAACCACTATAGCAACACTATTCCACAGCCAATCACACCCATGCGATCACTGACGGTTATACCACGTTTATGTGCGACGGGACCCTTGAATCTTATTTTCTGACAACATACGCAGCGATACCCGAGATCAGAGCTGTCAGTTGATGAAAAAGAAAAAGAAAACCAAAATGAGGAGCATAAACACAGAGACACGAGGGAGAGAGAAAAGTTTGTTTTTATCCCTTGTTAGTACGAAGAAAGGTCCTGGAAGTTAAGTCACATCTGTATTAATGGTAGTCTTCACCCTATATCAGATTAGATTAGATTTGATTACACTAGATTTCGTTTGTTATTCTGAAGGTTCGTTATTCCCAATCAAGGCCCGTTACTCCATTGCCTTTTTACAACGCCTTATGGCCGGGGAATGGGACTTTTAGCCATTCAGAGCATTGCGTTCACTATCAGGGCTTACTCCTGTAAATATAATAATCCTGATCGCATCGCAATCGTACCAAAGATACTCAAATGAATAAAGGAAAAACATGACTAAAAATCAGAAATGAAGTTTGGCCAAAAACTGAACAGGTTCCGATACTGAGTATGAATTCATCTGCAAAATGCATTTTGGTTGGAAAATGAAAGCTTTCTCATGGAATTTGAAGGGACCATATTTGATTGGGTGCACGTACAGAAAATATGTGATGTTTTGATTAAAAGAACTCGAAGTCTGGCTTTCCAAACCCTTGGACATAGTTTGAGCTGAAGAACCCCCCACCCCCTTGGAAATTTGATGGATGAAAGGATATATTTTACTTTTTCAGGATACTGAAGATAAAACACTTCATTTCTCCCAGACATTTTACACTTTTATTTTTTTATTTTAACACACGTCTCTATGGGGAAATATTTACCCGTGTGAGCCCTATAGTTCCCTCGCAGTTAGGCTCTTTTTCAGCTTTCACCCTTGTCAAAAGGCCAGTTATTCCCAAGGTTTGTTAATCTGTTGATACGAAAACGAAATAAAGTTCGTAATTAAAAACGTTCGTTTGAAAGCTGCATCTTCTTTTCATTTTTGGATTAACGTACTTATATCATTTTTGGAATAAAGAACCTTGGGAACTTAAAACGAACGTCACCCGAAAATTTTGTCATGTAACCTTTGCTTTCCCGAAAGAAGGTCACAAAGAAATAAAAAAAGGGCTGCGACAAGAGAGTGGAGACTGTAGACAAGCCTACATATATCAAGTTGCCTTATTTCTATTGGGATGATAGCTGCATTTTGTTGATAGGATGCCTCCAATGAAAGTGCAAAATTGGGGTCATCCCACTAGACCGACACCCACGACCCATACAGCCAACGAGTTCGACATTGAAAACAGTGCCATGAGTCATACAGCCTATGAGTTCTGCACTAGGTAAAAACAGCCCACGAGTTCGACATCTACAGCACGGGGCTTTAGGGCCCAAATTCACGAAGGTGGTACAATCTTTGTCCATGGTTTAAACCATCGACAAAGACCGTAGTTTTCTATGGAACACCAAGTGTCGCATGACCTATTTCGTTACGATATGTTAACATTTGGCAAGCTGTATAACTCATGGGCTGCATGACCCATGGGCTGTATGACCAAAGAGGTTCAAGAGAATGGATTCACAACTCTGATTCCCTTTGAAACCATGTTTGAAGCCGCCACTCAAAAATATTTGAAGTATGTACCAAACTGTAGCTGCCCCGCAGATAGGAGGACAATTGATTCGTGTGTCATTGCATAACGACAAGCTACCTTCTAGGAAGGATATGTCTTTATGATGGTAATAACTTTTCGCCATCCCTACTTATAGAATATGAGCAATACAAAAAGGTATAGGTAGGGGATGCAAGAATAGAAATCTCATAGAAATCGCTGAAATGAAAATCAAGTTTACTGGACATGGGCATGTGAGGGCACAAATCTGACATATTGATTTATAAAGAACTATTCTCGAGGATTATTCCATATCAGTTGTATTTGTCGGAATTAACATAACTGTTAAAATCGGCATTCAAAGAGGGTATACTTTCAAACACTTTCACAACATACAGCTCCGATTTACACTTTAAATTGCAGGTATGTCTGGACAAGTTTGACTTTTTTTTTTCAAATGTTTTATCATAAGGAGAAATTTCATGTCATTTAATGAATACAAGAGCAAAATATACCCGAGTTCAAAATCCTTCTTCTGATTGCAGAAAATGATGGCCGCTTCAAACATCGATCGTCAAAGGTACAAATGCACCTGTGGAATTCTTTTGTGTATCCATAGAAATCTGACAACTGTTTGAGTAATTATGGCCAGTTGGAACTCCAGCTCTAAAACCTCCTTGGTATGACTCATGGGTTGTATGACTCGTTGGTTTCGGTTCCGTGACGTGCACCAGCAAAATTAACTACGTTAAAATGACCTTCACATACCATGTACTAACATTGGAGAAGAATAATTTGGAGAAGAAACTTCTATGAAGAGGGGGGAAGGAAAGGATCGGGGAGATTTTGAGACTTCAATGAAAACACACGTTGACCAACATCACTCAAGTGATTTATAATCCAAACTGTTCTATCCGCATATTCGATTAAAGAAAGAAGATAGGGATATTAGAAATAATTATACAGTTAGATGTATGTATGTATGTAAATCATTGTAAAACTCCACTATACATTGACGCTTAGGCCATAGAGACATCGTAATCTTCACAAGGTTTATAGATATGCTTATTTTTTATTAACAGTCTTTTTGAACAATTTTTGAAATGAACGACTGATATGATACAACCGTTTCATTTGCTCTCAACAGTTAAATCGTTACGTCCCGGAAAATGATCTCGGATTTGCCAAGTTGATTATAGTTCGCTGCTCTAAAATAACTCATCCAAAACGGAATCAAAACAGACGTGGTTGAATGCAATTGTTATTGAGGACTGCAAGCGTGCGGACGTTATTAGACTATTGAGGTATGGATATAAGAGATAAAAATACTTATCCCAGGTGTTCACAATGTCATTATCAATTAGTTCAAGGTTAAATGGGTCAAGGTTATGTCAAATTACTGCTTGTATAATCATGTCCCTGTAGCCTCTATTCATCATATGATTGCACTAACACTCAATTATGATCTTTCTTCCGATCAAAAGATGTTGTTGTTGAAAGAATCATGTTGAAATAAATACCGGTATAAAAGAGTTTACCTCCCTGTATCAAGCTGCATATTAAAGAAAGACGTATTGTACTATGATAGGAAAACATTTATTGCTCAAATTTAGTATTTTGTCGTGTGGGACTTCGAAGTGCCATGAGCATTATTTTCGAAACAAAATGTGAAAAGAATTACTGCTTCCATTTCTTGAAAATTACATAGCACTTTGAAACCGTTATGGCTTTCTAATGGATATGTTTTCTCTTGTCTACATTTTCCTCTGGATTGGAGGCGAATCTGAGTAACATATGAACACAACAGGAAAACAGAGGTGTCGCTATGACGTCCATTTTTATCTGTATTTCTTTACTGCTGTATAATGTGCAACAAAAGTGCAAGCCATATAGTAGTTCTAAGTGGGATTCCCGGTTTTGGTGTTCGCATGAATGTTATGTAAAAGAAATAGAGTACACCCTTATTATTTGTATCGGTTTCTCAAGAGTGCGGTATATTTCCTATTGTGTGGTTATCATTTTCTAGGGTCGTCTATATGTCAATCTTGTCTTGTATGAAAGGCGATGTTTTTTTTTTTTTTAATTAATGTCTGGAAGCAAAATCGATTGAAACTAAATATAATTGGCGGTAACCAAATGAAGCTGACTATAACGTGAAATAGACTGATTTTAATGTCTCATTTAAACTCTTTCACAATAAGTAACCTCCAAGTATGTTCTATTACACGAAAAGACCTCAGCTAGATTTCTTCCCTTTTCGGTGTTTTAATACACATTCAAGAGTTAAAAAAGAAATATTTACCCTCGTTATTGATATCAGTACATCAGTGACATTCAAAGAACAACAACAACAACAACAACAACAACAACAAAGAAACAGCATGCATTCTTTTAATTGTATGGGTAGTATCATAAAAACTATTCATCTCGCTATGGTGTATGAAGTTAAGAGTGCAAACTAATGTCAGGAAAGGAATATATTTGTCTCGAGTGTTTATATAACCATTGCTTTGTACAAAAGTTCGTTAGATCAATGACGCCTCTATTGGTCGGGGTACTCCAGACAAGATATATAGGCCTACAAAAAAAAAATAGTTAATTGGATTCAGTTATGCCGTATTACATCATTGTGTCAGGTTCAGGCGAGCTCATCCGGCTGTGAGGTTAGGTTGATGATATTCAGGAGTATGATTAGATGCTAGGGAAGTCTTAATTTAGTAGGCCTAAATAGAAATAATTTGCTTTGTGAGGAGACATTTTAATGCATACTTTTGTCTGAGCCATATGCTACTTGATTCTAGTAGTTTGTGTGTAATTACTGACGTTAGGGAATATTATACAAGAGAAACATTTTGGCTAGCACATAAAACACATCAGCACGCGTTGCAGTCATAATCTACGAGGCTTGAATCAACGTCGGCGAGCGGGACTGTCATGCTGGGGCGACTACCGGTACGAGGGACGAGCGTCGCTAGCTGAGCCACATCTGCTGAGCCACACCTGCTGACGACCGGCGACCTACCGGACAAGACGCCGGCGCTATACCAACTTCTGGGGGGGGGGGGGGGGGGGTGGGGGGGACACGAACCCGGAACCCAGAGCAGCAGAGCCAAAAGTAACGTGTTTATTTATACTTTATTTTGTATTTGCTATTTTCATATCAAAACTCCAACCTTGTACCAACAACCAAAACTCGATTATTAAAAACGCTGATTTAACTGTACTTGATTTGTTTCGATTTGAATGCTTACGTGTCAAAGTAGCAGAGTAAATAACAAAAAAAAAAAAACAAAGATCACTCACGTGACACCTTCTTCCTGTTATGTGCTGAACATGGGAACACAGCCAAACCTGGGATAATGATTTTGGCAGGGCTCTTTGGTAACTGATATCGCACGTTGAAGAGGCTACCCTGGATATAAAGCATTATCGTCTGATTTCCATGCAACACAAATATATTAAAGCTACACATACATGTAACATCCTTTCGAAGCTAGCCGAATCAATTTTAGGTGGTACACGTTTGTTTGGGTGGGTTTGGTTTATTTCTGCATTTTCTTTCTCCAAACACAAAAACAAATGAACAGAAAGTGATAAATGAAGAAAGAGTATAACATGTAAATCAATATAAGAAATGTTAATTTCATAACAGCATCAGTCTGTAATAACAAATGAATCAAAGCAACATAATAAGGCATACTGTATTTATAGATGAAAAGAGGAGAAATCAGTACAGAGGACCGTCATCATAAGAAGGGCTTGACGTGGATGAGGCCCTATCTTAAATGTACGAATATATTTCAACACGAATAAACCTACACATAACACTCTTAATCTTAACGTTATATAGCCTACCACACACATTTTGCTAAAAAAGCTCAATCTTTATACTAGCTCTACTGCTGAACCTCTGTACTATTTAATTCACTTGTTCATGTTATAATGAACGACTTCAAAATATGTCACACAAGGAAAAAAACATAACGCCCACCTTTTGTTCCTTTGTCTCTACATATGCTTTTAAACCTGCATTGAGTCGATGTTAATAGAAGCGAACACTAAGCAAAAAACAACACCAAAAACAAACAACAAACAAAAAAACCAGGATAACCCCCTTCCTACCACTTCGAAATTTTACATCTATACATACACATTCAGTGCTAGCAAAATATCATATCATAGCACGGTAGGGGTCCCCATGACATCATGGACCTGATGTATGGTACTGATTGATGAATTGTACAGAAAACCATTTATCTTGGCGAAGAGAAATGTGTGCTTTCGTTCTTAATGCTTTAAATGAATCTTTTCAATGAAGTGAAATTAAATCCACTTATATAAAATACGAGACTTTCTTAATATGATATAAGACATCAAAGAGAAGGACTACATCGGAGAACATCAAACAATGACCACATACATCTATTCAGGTCCATGATGTCTTATAGGTTGCTGCGCTATGATAAGTGTAGGACATGTAGGATTTTCTAACTGGTCGTCAGTTGTGTGACGAGAAGAATGGACTCTACAGTGGAAAATCAACATGCCTTTAAACATTGCAGGGAGTAGGCCTAGATGATCCCTTGAACAAATATTCTGGTAGTTGTCGTGTTTCCAAGATAGTTTCCACCAACACAGAAATACTCCGTGTCGAAATCGGGTGTTGCTCTGGTGAAAGTTGAAGCTAATGAGACTGGAGATGGGTTGTCAGTGACATTTCCGTAGATATAGAACATAGTGACAAATGGGTTTGGTTGATCAGCTGACAGGATGGTACAGGTCACAGTGAGCATCGTGGTAGATGTTTCCTCATTGAAGCCAACTGTGATGATCCCAGCATCAGGTGGGTCTGAAAGGAAAAGGTAGTTCTCTCTATGAATTACTGTGACAGATTTTACATCCATTAAATCACATAAGATTATTAGATACATGAAACATTTACATTTTTTTTCTTGATAACGTAACTACTATTTTCTGCATGTGTGTGTATTTTTCCATTATCTATAGAGGTATTTGGTAAGGTTAGGAAACTCCGTATGCATTGATTTATGCACCATTTGTATAGAGTCTGCTCTTTCGGAGTTTACCTTTAACTATAAATTCAAGTCTTGTTTGTTGGTTTTGTGATTCAAGGTCGCATATATTTCCCTTAGGTAAGAAGTGACAGCAGAAAAAGAAAGTAAAAAAAAAAGTCATAAAAAGAATATTGATCATGTTGATATCATGTTCTGACTTACAGTGAACACTGAGAGAAGATATCCTCTGCTGCTGGTTAAGGCTGGCCAATAGATGTCCGGTGGTCTCAAATCGCAAACTCTGCTCATTACTTCCTTTTGTTGGGATGAAGGTGAACGCGCTTATTGTATCGGGCAAATCTGTGATACCAGTATTTGGAGTATGTTGTTACTACCCCATCTGTCTGTTGTAGGTCTCCAAGATATCACATGTCTACTGCTAGTCGGCTTCCCAAGGCTTCACATGCTGCCTCGTATGTTTCTCACGCGATCAAAGTTGAATTCAACAATGTTAAAGTAAAAGTTGGCCTCACTATAAAGGGAATAACAAGACCACAAAAGGAAAAGAAAGAGGAAGAGATTAAATGGATTTAGAATAGAATAGAATTAAAAGCACACACAAGCATAAAGAAACATTTCAATTAATCCTACTGTTTTTCTAATTATCAGGACATAACCGTACATTATACAAAATACAAGTTTTATGTCTTCACATGCTTTCCCCACTAGACTAGGAGCTCTTGAACATACACGATTAAAGAAATAGAAAATATACTACATAAATCAGA
The DNA here is from genome assembly GCF_040938485.1 of Diadema antillarum. Classification (NCBI taxonomy): domain Eukaryota; kingdom Metazoa; phylum Echinodermata; class Echinoidea; order Diadematoida; family Diadematidae; genus Diadema; species Diadema antillarum. The sequence goes on along the minus strand of NW_027272355.1, from coordinate 23,892 downwards.
ATAACAGTAATATTGTTATTGAGCATATTTCAACTCTCATTTGAGCAGCACGCATTCTGATGTCGTTAGCAAATATTATATTTATATGCACAGAGCTTACGGGGGATTTTAAAACAAAATATGTATTCCGAGCCTTTTAAAATAATTTTAGATAAATAGATTGTCTAATGATCGAAGGGAAATTCCACAACTTCTATGCAGAAAACGTGAAGGCCATATTGGATTATACAGATTGCGGGTTATAAGGTTGCTGAGTTGACAAATGAAATATGAAAACGATAAAAAGCGATATGATTATTTATAATTATCATAGCTTGCAAGTGTACCGCGGGCATCTTCTTGAAAGTGGGACCTATTTTGCCGGGTTCTACCTTACTTAATATGGATATGGTTCGAACCAAGGGTCACTTGAGAACTTTGTCAGTTGTATATCCCTCTGATAAATTTAGGATGCAGAATACGATTGTCCAGTTTATCGCGTATGTGTCAGCTCTATGACAGCCGTGAATCATACGGTATAATCGTGTGCTCACAGTTAATAACAATTCTGCTATATGCCCTTATTGTCTTGCGTGTGTGTGTGTGTGTGTGTGTGTGTGTGTGTGTGTGTGTGTTTTGGGTGTTTTTCAACTTTAGATATCAGTACTAGTGTTGTCAATCATACATGTAGTTTTTCAAATCAAATGCTTTAGAATTCATTTCAGTATAATTTGGTACTCTGTGCTACTGAAGAACATTATAATAGCGACTGAAAGTAAGTCTCGTATAGCCCGAAAATACTGAATCTTAATAATTTCTGTAATTACTATTTCCTTTTTTTTTGTGATAGAAAAATGGATTCTCAACTCAAATCACTGATTTATTTCATTATGTGAACCAAACAACAGCTACATTCAAGATTTTAGCTGCGATAATATGAAACTCTTTAAAGCATGTATAGAAAATAGTGCACATTATTCACTTTTAGTTCTTTCTGTAAATTTTATATAAACTTTGATAACAACAACTTAACTTCAACAGTAACTTGTGCTGGTTGTATCTCATCATTATTTGTCACATCTGTCGCCCGACAAAGGTAACTCCCTTCCTCTGCAACCTGTGTACCAGCTATTTTCGGTGTGGATGAGGTCGCATCCACTGATACATAAAAGTCATCATACTTTGAATCAATAGTTAGTTTAGTACCTCCACCAAAAATGGGGACATTAGGTGTCACTGACGTATCACTCCAAGTGAAAACTGACGATGCCAGTCCAGTCACTGAACATGGCATCACTGCATCATCTCCAGCTTCCACGGGCACTTGCTCTGGTGGTCCAGTCGCAGTCTGACAATATGCAGCCATCACTAACTGCAAATAATGAGGAAAAGTAATAAATATAATCATATAATGTACATATTATATAATATTAAATGGGTTAGTCAAATACCGGTTAGTGATTGGCTAAACACAGTCACGTGATGGAGGAACATTGGCTATGTTCGCCCATGGGAGAACATTTTTGTAATGTTCTCCTATGGGAAAACATTTTCACGTAACAAATGAAGAAGGACCCGCGCGAGCGATCTGCGCGAGCGATCGAGTGCGTTGTGCTGGTGGTTGACGTTGACGTATTTGACGTATTTGACTAATCCATATCATATAACAGATGATGACTTTTGTTGTCGGGAACATGTACCAAACGTTTCACCCTCAGGGTTTGAAATGCTATTTCGGGAGGCTATAAGTCCCTCGACTTCGTCTCGGGACTTATAACCTCCCTCAATAGCATTTCAAACCCTTCGGGTGGAACATTCGGTATGTTCCCTCCCCCGCCAGTCATCATCTATATAGTGTGACGCTCTCATGTGTATATTGGTGATAGCTGAACAGAAGCAGAGTAGATATTTTGGGTAAAAATAGGACATAGCATGTACATATATATGATATATATTTTTCAAATCGAATCTTACTACTTACGCTTTGCAGAATCATCGTAGCAGCTGGGACATAGTGAAGTGCGTGATGCATCTTCATGGCTGTGTTCCGAGAGAGAGAGAGAGAGAAAGAGAGAGAGAGAGAGAGAGAGAGAGAGATATGTAAAGTATGAGCGTGCGTATGTACTGCGCCGAAAAATCATAACCTGACTACAGATGTAGCTGCGGATGCTGTTCATAAACATCTTTCTCCTTGTGCTGTTAATGACGGAAACTATTTGGATAAAATATCTATAAAAAAACACAACAAACCCGAGATCTGTAGAAATCAATATTTTGTCTTTTTTAACGGAAATTGATAACAACAAGATCATAATTTATAGACAACATTAGAAGGTACGGCTATTTTTCGCTGTTTTTCTTTTTGTGCAATTGACAAATACAGTTAAAGAGTAAGAAGAAATGTATAACTTACCTTTGACGATTTATTTGTTGTTAGAAAAAAAAAAAATCTCTCCCTGGATAAACCGGACAGCTTTGTTCACATGTAGTTGAATGAAACACTCAACGAGGAAACAAGAAACACTCTGAGGCTCAGCGAGCTGCACATAATCGATAACAAACCTATTAAATGACTCCAATAATCCAGTAGTCGTGACTATGAGCCATTCAGTGATCTCTGTAGAGCGTGGTAGCAGGGGAAAGAAAACACATGTAGGCCTACATCTTATCAATAATATTATATCGATGTAGATTTTGATTCATCCAGGTAGTATGGTAAAAGTGTGTAAATTAAATCTAACAGTTTCATGACTCGTCCGAGTCACTTCTTCAGCTCTGTCTGGCTGGCGAGCATTCACCCGTGGAGGATGAATGGGCGATGTTACTGCTTTGATTGTGTGTACGTCGAGGAATTTTGCGGATAACCGACTTGTATGTTGGTGAAAAGTTGTGTCAGAGTATGGTTTGAAAGGGAAGTCCTTGAAGCTGTGTATGTAAATGCGGAAAATCCTTCACTGAACAGGGGAAGGGGACTCCGACACAACCTTTCACAAACATACAAGTCGGTAATCCACAAAATTCCTCGACGTACAGACAATAAAGACAGACGAGTAACATCTGTTGCGGTACATTTTGGTAAATTACCAAAATGTGCAATTTACAAAAATGTGCCGTAACTATGTTACGGCACATTTTGGTAACTGCACACTTTGGGAAAAGAAATTTGTTAATATAATGTGCCGATAGGTCACCTATACCTGACGCAATCAACTGTTACCAAAATGTGCAGTGAAAAGTGGATTTGCCCGCACATTTTGGACAATCTGCACATTTTGGTAACTGAACTAAAAACCCATGGATAGGCTTGTGAGTTATTATACGGTCAAGGAGTTAAGGTGATATGGTCCTGCAGTAAAGACAGACGTACAAGACACTTTTTAGCTAACCCGAGCCGAAGGCTTTTTGTTCGCCGTCCGTCGTCCGTCGTGCATAAACTGTGTACATTTTCATCTTCTCTTCCAGAACCGGTGGGCAGGTTTCAAACAAACTCGGTGGGAATCATTCTTAGGGGGTAAGGACCCAAAGTTGTTCATGTGGAGTTTGTGGCCCCCAGGGGGTCCAGGGGAAGGGTCTCCAAGGGGAAAGGGGGTAAACTTTAAAAATCTTCTTCTCCAAACCCCAAAGCAGTACAGCCTAGATATGTTGAATGTAGATACCTTTATATACCTTTATATAAGAATGTAGTTTGTTTATGACAAGACCCAAGATGGCCCCTTGGGCCCTAGAGGGGGTGAAAGTTTGAGGGGTGAGCCAAGGGGGAAAAATACATTTTCATCTTCTCCTTAAACCTGTCGGCGAATTTCAATCAAACTTGGTGGGGATCATCCTAACGGGGTAGGGACCCAAAGTTGTTCATGTGGAGCATGTGGCCCTAGGGGGCCCAGGGAGAGAGCCCTTAAGGGAAAAAAAGGAGTAAACTTTAAAATCTTCTTCTCCGATCCCAAAAGCAGTACAGTCTAGATGCGTTGTATGTAGATACCTTTATATAGAGGGGGTGAAAGTTTGAGGGGTGGGGCCAAGGGGGGACAACACATTTTCATCTTCTTCTTCAGAACCAGCTCGCGAATTTCAATCAAAGTGGTGGGATCATCCTTAGGGGGTTGGTTCCTAAGGTTGTTTACGTTGGGCATGTGGCCCCCATGCGGAGGCCCTCCCCTCCCCCGGGGAAATAGGTAGAAATTTGTGCCCCAGTCCAAAAAGCATCACACTCGATATGTTGTACGTGCATATCTTTATAGATGAAGAATATGATTTGTTTATGGGAGTTCCTATAGGGTATCCCCCTTGGAGATGGGGGGGGGGGGGGGCAAGGGGGAAAACACATTTTCATCTTCTTCAGAACCAGTGGGCGGATTTCAGACAATCAAACTGGTGAGGATCATTCTTAGGGGGTAGGGTCCCAAAGTTGTATAAAGTAAGTGTGGGTCAAGTGTTGTCCCTCCCCCCTCCTTGGGGGAGGGGCAAGGGGAGGGGCAAGGGAAAAAGGCATATTATACATGTAGGCATTTTATACATGTAGATACCTTTATAGATGAGGAATAAGCTGTTCATGACAATGGTCCCCTTGGTCAACTTGGGTTCCTATAGGGTTGTGGTGGTGATAGTTGAGCATACTGGGAGACAGGATATATTCTCATATGACAAAGGCACACTCCCGAAAAAGGTAAATTTTAAGCATTCGCGTGGCCAGGGGGGGGGGGGGGGGCAGGGAGGGGCTACTCAGATTTGGTTCGGAGGGAGGTCACCAGATAAAAAAGAAAAAAGAAACGGGGGCGGCACCAGTGTATTTTGATGAGGGGGTGGGCAAGATGACTCGTAAGTGAATTTATTGAAGCATTAAATGAACAGGCGTCTCTTTCCACACCCTCTTCGTTTTTCCCTTCTCTACTTTTTTCCTCCCTTGTTTTGTTTTTATTATTTGTCAAGCAGTTAACGCCCCTGCCAACTGTAGCGTCGCCCATGAGTAAAACCAATCTTTTAGATCAATTAGCTTCCTGTAGGGGGGGGGGGGGGGGGAGTGGAGGGGTCTTCATGGAGCTCATGAGTGACATTTGGTCACTTGATCTAGGAATAACTAACGAATTTCAGAATTCTTTGTTGAATTTTGGTTGTCCCAATTAGGTCCCATCAGTTAAAACAACCAAAATCAAAATCCACTGTTCAATGAAAGAGATGTATCATTTCCATTAATTTCTGATTTTTTTATACATTTGCATAAATTTGCATAAATAACGAATTTCAGAATGTCGAATTTTGGTAGTCCCATCCAAGCCATCAGATAAAACAACGGAAATCAGAATCCATTGTAAAAAGTCGAAGAATTATTTTTGCAAATATCTTTTAAAATACATAAACTTGCAAAATTAAGGAATTTCAGAATTCTGTGATGAACTCGGGTTGTCCCAATCAAGCCCTATCAGATTAAACAAGCAGAATCAAAATGCACTGTTAAATGTAGGAGAAGAAGCACTTTTATTAAAAACTGAAAAAAAATCATACATTTCCATTAATGTGCATAACAAATGATTTGCAGAATTCTGTGTTGAGTTTGGTAGTCACATCCAAGCCCTATCAGATAACACAAACAGAATAAATATCCACTATAAAATGTATAGAAGTAGCATTTCGGTAATTTACACTCTGGGAAAAAATTCGCATAAATTGGCATAATTAATGAATTTCAGAACTCTTTGTTGAAGTTTCAGAGCCCTTACCTATCTCTATATATAGGTCAGAACAATCAGAAGCAAAATCGGCACAGAAAGGACAGAGAGGAATCAAATCTTATCATTTCGAGCACACATTCACATACACACACGTACGCACACAAACACGCCGTTTCACAGTCCCCTCAGGCTACCGAACTCATTCGGTGGGAACAAAAAAACAAATGCACTTACAATTTTTTGTTGTTGTGATGATTGTGAAGGAGCAGACAGTTACCAAAACGTGCCGTCAATGTTTGGTAAATTTACCAAAATTTGCCGTAACAACATCGTCCATTCATCCTCCATGGGTGAATGCTCGCCAGCCAGACAGAGCTGAAGAAATCAACAAATCGCCTATTACAGTGGAGGAAACTTTAGCGAAAACCATCAATATCTGGTATTCTGTGATTAGGTGCAGCATATTAGGTCGTTTCACATATATTTTGCTCTACGTGTGAGGTGTCATGATTAAAGTTGCAAACATCTTCTGAAAAAACAACAACAACAAATATAAAAATGATAATTATCATCCTTCGCTGTCCTCTCATTCTTAACAAATTGACTTCTTTATACGGAGCTTTGAACATTCTAACCTCCGAAGACTTATTCGAATGTTTTGTAGTTTAATTCTTCAATCATATAGACAGTATAAGGCATAATGATAATGAAGTATATATCCTTCAAAGATTTTCCTACCACGCAGCTCATAGTCAATTCTCTCGAATTTAAAACAAACTGAGATCCGACCTTTTAAACCTTTTCTTCCTGCACCATACACGTTTGAACTAAACAATAATGGACAGGTTCTTTTTTATTTTTATTTTCTAATTCAATCTCGAGAGAAGATCGTTTTGGCTGAACTGTGTGCAGGCGGTCAACATTTTACGCGCCCAGTCTGGTGACGTAGGACTCATATACACTATATTTTTGCTAGCATGTTTAAAAGATATTTTATAACCGACACTGTTGTAATTCAGTTTGTCAGGGTTACTCGAAGTAATAGTGAATGTAATCGTGTATGATATATCGCCATCCAGATTAGTGTCCCAAATATTCACTGTTAAATGCCTGTCCTTTGAAACTGTACACCTCATCCAGTTTTAATTCGTTTTAATTCGGCTATTCATAGTTATTCAACCAGAACCTCGACAAACGTGCACCTAGAAAATCCCCCGAAAATGCCCTTGCCCACCGATCCATACGACATGCCGGTCCTGACATCTGGAATTCTCTTTCTCACGAAGTACGACGGTGCCAATCAAAGCATACTTTTAGAAGACAAGTCCTGAAGAATACCCTTCTTTGCAAATATGTTTAAGCAATACCATTTGCATGGTCCTTGCTTGTTCTCCCACCCCAGATGGACAGGTTTATTTTGCCATACGCACATCACATAAATAGCAGCGAAACTTTCTATGTTACCAGAATTGTCAATCTTGTATACCTTTTACCACCATGATGTAGAGTTCTTCCTTCTCTCTCCACCTACTTCCCTCTCTATGAATCAATTGAACGCTCATAATACATTTTTTGAATGATGTTTATGTAGATAATATGTGTACGTTACCCATACTAGTCCCAGTCAAGCTTTTCATAGCTTATATGACGATCTACACAAATGTATCATAATATATTTCGTGTACAAACTATGTACATATTTGTGAATAATGTGTGTATGTACGTATGGATTTTGTGAATAAATCAAATCAAAATCAAATTATATGCCACACAAAAGCACAAGCAATCAAACAAACGAACAACAAACAAGCAACAAAAGAACACAGCATTGAATCTAACACACGTTATTTTATATACGAGGGACATTACATAATGCCTAGAACGCGTTTGTAAGCACGTGTCAAACAAAATGGTATCATATTCATGAACAAGATTTATCTTTTTTTTTTACACCATAAGGAATTCCCAAGATTGAGGCTATAATATTCGGTTCAAAGACTGTCTGGTCTAAGTTTCGAACTTACAATTGTATAAGGACTGAAACAATCAAAATCAAGAGTAATAATTGTCGTACCAATCGTTACTTTGACTGATAATAAAGTAACTCTGTCATTCGCTCTCTCTCTCTCTCTCTCTAAATTATTTGTTTGTGCATAATAATGTACATTATGTCTACACGTTCTGTACTTGAACCAGGTGGCCTTCATAGTTTACAGGCATTTCAGAATTCAGTATGGAACGGGTTAAGGTGCACTTTGATGCATAATAAGTAATTCCGCTACATGCGCTCATAGTCGGGGTACTGCTGATCGAACTCAGTACCCCTTTTCAACTTCTGCAATGAATTCAGAGTTACTGCTTGCTATTCCTTCCTACACATAGTTTGAAATTAATCAGTACAAACTTTTTTTTGATTATCTATTACCTTTTTAGATATGTGGGATCTATTGAATCGTATATCTTTCGATACGATTACCCAAAAAGTTAGGAAATTTGTTCTAAGGGGCTTCTGATGTAAAAGTATTAACAATGTTAAATGCCAATGACAATGACTACACTAATACCCCAAGGAATAACGCCTCAAAATGTCTCAAAAAAGAAAAGAAAAAAGAAACCTGAAGAACCTCGGAAAATTGTGTGCATTGAAATTGTCGAGATGTTACTTTTTCTGAAAATGGTATTCTCGTTTTTCAAGTTTCGATTGAACAATAGTGATTTCGATCGCTTGAGCGAAAACTCAAACCTCATATTTATAGTTGTTCACTAATCAAACCTTTGTAATTTAGTTTACCCACAGTGACTGTACGCTATGCAATACGCTACAATTTAATGCCGTACACTATTCATAATGAAGAAACGAACACTGATAACGACAGCACAGTGACAATAAAACAGTCAATAACCATGACAATAACAGGACTATAATGACCCATGTACTTATGACAACAAGAAATTAGGAAATCATTCATTTTACGTGAGTGATAAATCCTATTATCTTGTGATATTTCAAATTCTACGATTAAACATGTAAAATTACCTTCGAAAGAAAGTATCTACATTAAAACCTGTGGATATCATGCCAGTGAAATTGAGAGTCATTTCATTACGTACGATACTTTCAAAAGAGAATGTATACAATATTTGTTTCCCCCAATACAACACAACATTGCACATAAACAAGCAAAGTAGTAGTACTCTTGACTGCATGGCAGTCGTTTATCCTGTGTTGAACATTCATAATGACCTACAAACCTTCTGGCAAATAACGACAATGCAGTGTAAACAATTAATATAAGCAATATCCAATTTCATTTTGTTACGTCTATGTTTAAATGCTGCCTATTCTCAGTAGTAGGCCTACTTACAAATGTGACCGTGCATCACCAAACAAACAAAAAGTCGCACCCCATAATTTTACGTGAGGACTCAAAATAGTGCAACGGGTCAACCAAGTCAATATTGGGTTTTTCATATTTTCTGAAAGAGCTTCCCTTCTTCTACAGTAATATGAAGTTTGAGATCGTAAAAGAAATGGAAAAGTGCATTTTCAGCAGTTTTTCTAAATAATGTTTTTAGTACAGTGTAATGAGATCAGGTATGTCTTTGATAGAGGCCCCTTTTCATTTCTTGAAATCCTTTGCACACTCTTCACTTTCAAGTCTAATAACTTTTGAAGAGATACTGTTACTGCTTTGAAAATTGGCATTAATCATGAACAGAATGTGTTAATAGAGCATGCTCAATTTCAGCCTAATCTGATAATCTCTTCATTGTTGTTGCTCCGATGGTTTACATCCTGTTTTTTGTTTCATTCATCGCACGGCTAGCACTGTTTGGTGAAGATTAAACGCTTTTTCATTTCCGCTAAGTCCTTTATGAAACAAGATGTATCATATGTTACAAGATGTGTTATCATTTGACGTTTGTTTTACCTACAAATGTATGTATATTCATTGTAAATGAAAATAAAAACATGAATGAATGAATGAATGAATGAATGAATGAATGAATGAATGAATGAATAGACCATGTACTTCAGAGCCTCTTTTCTCAGCTCACACTTTTCCAGAGTGTGTGCTTTCTTTCCAATATTAAGATAGGTTAGGAGAGTCCATTTCAATTAAGCTATACATCATTTTAAGGCTTAGAGTTAGTCTTCTCTTTCAGAATCTCTCCTTAACCAAAAAAAAAAAAAGAAAAGAGAAATCTGTGTCTGGCGACTTTTTTTTTTTTTGATGCAGGGTCACAAATAGAAATGTAACGTAGGTCATACACGCATCCCGTAATGTCTAAAAATATCTGAAACCACAGTTGGCGTCTTATAAAATAAAAAATGTCACGAATTTCACGGAAACTGGCTTTTCATCATTATGGACGTCTAGACTGTTTTATCCGCCACAAAGTCATACAATTTCTCATCCAAGTTCTGGAGTGACAGGTATTCCTGGAAAGAGCAAAATATGCACATTTGAGTTGAAAAAAACCCAAATCATTTTAGTCTAAATTATTTGAATTATTATCTTTGATCTCTCAATGATTGATGTATGGTAATATCAAAGAGAATCAGAAGTAATATAACGTTCAACCGTTGTCATTATAGTAATGGCATAATTTCCCGAGATAAGGTTCACCTAACAAACTTTCGTTGTGTATAATACGCTCCCACATAATGTTAACTCGTATCATTTTTACACTTGTTTTTCTTTTCTTTTTAATGAAAACAACATTTCATAGCATAAGATCATAAGCAATGTGCAGGTATAACCCAGCCTGAATCTACATTAGAAATCATTTAAAGAGTTTAACAATATCTTTTTACAATCACTGAATAGACGGAAAAGCAGAATCATGCATGGCTCACTTGCTTATGGGCAGATGTTATTTGAATTTTTTTCTTCCTTTTCTTTCATTTTGTCCAGGCCCGTGGTTAAGAAAATCAATTGAACTGGAGTAAAATGTTTTATGTTTTTAGCAAGATACAACTGCATTTACTAGTGAAATAAACAGCTCGTCAACTGCTGGATTTGCATTACAATCATCATTATATCGCCCCCTCATGAACAAATTGTGTAAAAGATAAGATTATGAACATGATGAGTATAATACACTCAGCACTTTTCACTCTGATAGTGAAAGAAATAATACAAATGAAACAAGTATGATAGCTTACGACGTCGTGAAACAATTCCATAATCGGTTCAAGTTTCCTCTGAATGACGTAGTAAGAACATCTCTTTTCCGGTTGCATTTCCCAGCAGCTGGTCATTATAGAGTATCTAGGCGAGGAAAAAAGTAAACAATTGAAATATCTTTTAATGACAAATATTTGTTTCCGCACTGATTTGTCTCTGAAGTATGTAAAGTGTGCTGTTATCTCTAAAGTGTCGCATCTGGACAGATTCGGTGTATAGGGCAGCAGGAATCAACGGTTATTCTCGTCAACGAACGAAGGAAAACACACACAAACACACACGCAGACACACACAGACACACATTCCATACATCTACCTGGAATCAAAGTGGAAGTCGAGGTAATTTACTCACAATTCTTGACCACAGTGAGAAGGGCATGGCATCTTGTAGCCGTTGGTAACCTGTTCCTTCACCATGTCCATCGCCATTTTGGGATATGGTCTTGCTCCTTGAAGAGATGCAGACCAGACGACAGAAAGGAAGATACACTTGCATATAATTGTAGTACTCTACGTAACAGTTTCTGTCTTTGTTGCTAGCTAGTTTGACATAATACTCTTTCTTCTAACTGCGCCGGCTCATTTACAGACATTATAAGTCACGTGTCTCAAGGATATGCACACTAATTTTTATAATCTCAATCGACTTTGGAAACTAAGTCAACAATAGCGTCATTATACACAATTCTTCGTGTATACAATCATTATGATACATAATTATCTATACGAACTACTGTTACTATTTTAACATATTATAGTTTTCTTTAGTTTAGATCGAAATTTATGAATGTTGTGGTGTTAAACAAAGAAGTATGCAATACATATAGTCCCTATACGTTTTACCTAGAGTGACGATTTCCCAAAGAAGGATTCCGTAGGACCAAACATCGCCCTCTAACGACCAAATTTTATTCTGCATTCCTTCCGGTGACATCCAGCGTGTCTGCAAAGAATTATTAGGAAAAAAAAATAAAGCAAAACAAACAACAAAAAGGAGTGACACGTGGCTTATATTATAATAGTTACACAAATCTACACCTATCTAACAAAGCAAGTACTGGGTACAGTGCCTTTTCGTAGACTTTATGGAGAGAGTTGGGTATACGCTTATTTCTTCGTTTTCTTCTTCTTCTTTTTTTCAAGTAGCTTGAGACATAATGTGGCACCGAAACGATTCGTGCAGGAAATCTTATTGCAGGATATTTTTTTTTCTGTATAGGTGTGTGTATTATTAATATATTTTATATTATATAGGTATATTCATCATTTCAGTAAAATAGAACGACTGATATCCTTGTTATGTGAGGTGTCTGTTCCTTGTTAGTAAACATAATAAGTAATCATCACATAATAATCATGGAATAAAATTATGTTTCCTTTTACGACAGAATGCTTCATTACTACTTACATTTCCAGCGGGTGACATGAATGACGTCATCCCATAGTCAGAAATCTTACAAATCCTGTCTTCCGTCATCAGAATGTTGTGTGCACAAAGGTGTCCATGGATAATCTAAGGTTGATATTAAGCCGTGAATACTTTGATAAGAAATAAATGATGATACTGAAAAAGCAACACAGGGAAATCTCGTACGTGGAGCATAGCCTTCTATGATCCATTAAGTTGGACATTAAAGCAAACGAGCCACACGAAGATGATAGAGTCATTTGAGCTTTGGGTGTGACGTAGAATGCTTCAGGTCAACTGGAAAGACAAGGAATACGGTTTATTGTCACCTCGTCTACAGCCACTTTGTCTATTTTCCAATTGGTCTACTGGCATATCGTCTATTACCGATTAGTCTAATACCCATTTGGTCTACATCTCGTTTTGTCCAGTACCCATATTGTCTAATAGCCACTTTGCCCACTACCCGTATTGTCTAATACCCAACTCGTCTAAGGAGCATTTCGTCTACAAATCAATTGATCTAATAGCCAAATCGTCTACACTCACAATGTCTATTTGCCATGTCGTCTAATATTTATTTTGTCTACTACTAGTTAGTCTACTCCCACCTCGTCTACAAGTCATTCAGTCTACATTCACTTTGTCTAGTTATCATATCGTCCAACCCTAGTTTGTCCATACCCAATATGGTCTATACCCATCTGGTCTACTCCTAACTCGTCTACTCCCAATTGGTCTACTCCCAACTGGTCTACTCCCAACTGGTCTACTTCCAACTGGTCTACTCCCAATTGGTCTACTCCCAACTCGTCTACTCCCAATTGGTCTACTCCCAATTGGTCTACTCCCAACTGGTCTACTCCCAATTGGTCTACTCTCTACTTGTCTACTCCCAACTGGTCTACTCCCAATTGGTCTACTCCCAACTCGTCTACTCCCAACTCGTCTCCTCCCAATTGGTCTACTCCCAGCAACTCGTCTACTCCCAATTGGTGTACTCCCAACTGATATAGTTTTACTCTCAACAATTTACCCAAACTGATCATTTCCATCTGGTCATGCTTATAATGAATATACCACTTTGTCTAGTGTCCAGTCCGTCTCACTGTCATGAACTATTGCCCTTGATTAGCACAAAAATCAATATTACTATTAAACTATTCTAGTTGTTAATTATTCCGCACATGCTGAATATAAAGACATACTAATCAATGGTGAGACATGACTATCCAGTCTACATTCTGGCCGTAAAATAACTAAATAATGATAAACTAGCTCAGTTACAATCCTCCATCACAAACGAATTGTCAGTCATACGTAACAGAATTACATTTCGACCGACCACCGCAGTCCACCTGTACCTCCATGTAGTTTGCAGGCACAAACCCTTGTTGGTCGTAGAGGAGTCTGCGCCAAGACTACTATATGCACCACTTCGGCACTGTCCCATAGGCCCTTGTAGCTTCTCCCAACAGCCTTTGAGTCCAGAAACACCTTTTCATGTTTATTAGGCAGAGCTTCATTCTGAGAGGATTGTCATGGTAACCGTGATTGACATGTCCTATGGGGGCCTGTCTGGCTAACCCCCACTGAGATAAAGGTCAACCTGAGTAGAAAGCCAGATGGTGGTTTGAACTGTTATGTAACACCTCGGAATGTACTTTATAGAGCAAGAAATGCTCCATTCTGTCTGCAATGAGAGACCACCTCCTTGCATGAGGAACCAAGGAACTATCCCAGCCATTCCCTTTCTGTTTATTCGTTTTCTTCTTTTCTCTCTTTTCAAGCTCTCACTAGATCTTTTTTCTTTCTGTCCGTCTGTCTACTCTTCATAATTACTGAATCATGTCAAGACCAACATGATTTTTCCCTCTATTTTCACCTTTCTCTCAATAAATCTCTTTATGAAAGAAATACTACAAAAGGCCTAAATCATTCTCTGTTTTTGTACATTGAAAATTCACTCCCCATTTGCATTAATGGCTGAACAAGTTTGTAGGTTTTTGTTGTGTTTTTTTTTTTATATCAGTCTACCTTACATGTATAGTTTTCTTGGCCTCTGGCCGACATACTTATCCAATGTGTCATATAACTCCTTCTTTCATATTTCTATAATATTTCATGAAGGGCTATACAAGATTGTACAAAACTACTGATATGTCTATACGAGCCTAACCTTTATCTGTTTAAGAAAAAAAAAGATAATAGCTATAATAAGCTTTTACATTGTATGTGACATTCTGATTTAATTGTGAATGCGAGTTTACATATATATAAAAACCCAAGTTAATTCACCTATTTATGCATGGTGCCTGCTTATCATGCATTTTATCAAATTCGCCTTCTTGGAAGTTTGAGATAAATCTACTAAGGCTTATTCATCTACAGTAATAGATTACTATACTTAATGATTTGGTGACTTTTCCCTTCAGGCCTACGTAATGTCTTGTCGTGCTATTGCTAATAATGCGTTGTACATGTACCAAAGCAAAATCTCAACGAAATAGTTTGCCAATAGGCCCATAGGAGCTGAGATATAAGATTAGCTATAACCTGGATCAATCCATTCAAGTAAAAATCTGACACCAATGTCAAATTTATAATTGTCATGCATTCAAACTGTTTTAGCTGAATTAGTCAATAAATATAGGCGTTCATGTATCTTACGAATAATGTGGATAATATTATAGAGCCTAATAACAACGTTATGAATTTTTGAAGTTATAACTTGCTCTTTATCTAACTTTCCTCAAACGGTCACTGATGTGTTTATTGTTCTAATAATGTTGCTGAATTCTCTCAATCCACATGTATTTCAATGTGAACTTGACTTTTACGATATCATCAAAATATTTTTTGCGATTGTTTGATATTTCAATTAAACAGTTTTATGTTGTCATAAAGCCATGACCCTGATAACTGTAGTATTATATATGTTGTAATGCTTTTGGCTAATTTGGGGAGTAACAGAAAAGAGATTAGATATGTTTTGATGATATCGTAAAAGTAAGTACTGCGCAAGTTCACGTTGAAATCATGTGGATTGAGAGAATTCAGCAACATTATTAGAACATATCAGTGACAGTTTGAGCAAAATTAGAAAAAGAAAAAGTTATGAATTTTTGAAGTTTCTATAGCCAGGTCAAAATATCAAGGTCCCACACATAATGTGGGCTACATTGCCAAGGAATATACGCCCATTTTTTTTTTTTAACAGAGAATATTACAGTTTAGAGAACAATAGCCTACCTACATTTCTTTCAAAAACAACAACAGAAGTTCATTGAAATGTAAACAAACAAGCAAAAATGTGTTGCTCAGAAAATAATAAGAATGTACCACAGAGGACTGGCAGCAACAATACATGCAATACAGACTAGAACCATGACGCAAATCTCTCGTTTGAAGAGGCTACACCCCAGTAAATAATGCCAGTGCATATCTTGGCAATCAATGACTTAAAGTCAAAGATATAAAACACCTGTTTCTTGACCCTGGCCTAATCTAAGCATCAGTCATCGCCACAGCGCCACAGGAGGGGGGGGGGGGGGGCACCGCGAGAGGAGGAGATTGTTTTGGTTTTGGCATGGGCCATGTAGCTCCATGGTGCGTGTGTGTGTGTACGTGTGTGTGTGTGAGTGTAGACATTCAGCGTATGCAGACAGAGCATGCCTGTACTGTAGTGACCGGAACTATTGTCATTCCATTTTGCTCTCCCCTTCTCCCTCCCCCATCTCTCCCCCCTCTCCCTCCCTCTCTCCCCCTCGCTCTCCCTCTCTCTCTCTCTCTCCCTCTCTCTCCCTCTCTCTCTCTTTCTCAATGATCCAGTCAGCAGGCTGATTGTAACCAGGGAGGTAGTCTCACCTCCCCGTTGTAACTCACTGCCAAATAGCACATTGTCAGCACCGGCAAACTGGCAATGCTCTCCTTCTTATTCCTGTATTTTCGTTATTTACGGGTCGATTTTTTTCGTTCGAAATGTAAAATGGATGACCATAGAATTTCTCAATAGAATATAAAATTGAAAACTTTAGAAAGGATAGAGAAAATTGAGTTCACTTTGAATGGTCTGCCACAGGCAGATATCCTTATCATGCTCTTACGTAATACGACAGCTGCTTTCTCAACGATCCAGTCAGCAGGCTGATTGTAACCAGGGAGGTAGTCTCACCTCCCCGTTGTAACTCACTGCCAAATAGCACATTGTCAGCACCGGCAAACTGGCAATGCTCTCCTTCTTATTCCTGTATTTTCGTTATTTACGGGTCAATTTTTTTCGTTCGAAGTGTAAAATGGATGACCATAGAATTTCTCAATAGAATATAAAATTGAAAACTTTAGAAAGGATAGAGAAAATTGAGTTCACTTTGAATGGTCTGCCACAGGCAGATATCCTTATCATGCTCTTACATAATACGACAGCTGCTTTCTCAACGATCCAGTCAGCAGGCTGATTGTAACCAGGGAGTAGTCTCACCTCCCCGTTGTAACTCACTGCCAAATAGCACCGGCAAACTGGCAATGCTCTCCTTCTTATTCCTGTATTTTCGTTATTTACGGGTCAATTTTTTTCGTTCGAAATGTAAAATGGATGACCATAGAATTTCTCAATAGAATATAAAATTGAAAACTTTAAAAAGGATAGAGAAAATTGAGTTCACTTTGAATGGTCTGCCACAGGCAGATATCCTTATCATGCTCTTACGTAATACGACAGCTGCTGGAGTCATCAAACCCTGGCTTGGCCTCCAGGTTTGTCACGCCTGAGCAGAAAGTTTATTTGCAAATGGACAAGTACTTCGACTCCCAACTCCCAAACGACAAATATACGCACCCCACTTTGGGTAACCCCAGTTGGGGACTCGCCTCAAACGAGGGATTGACGGCATGACTATCACTAAATGTGATTAATACCCCATGGACCTCAAACTGAGGGAGTTAGGTCAATACACAATGCTTCTGTATGCTTTTTATCAGAAATAAAAAAGTTGCTACCATGGCAATGCGTTATTTAACATTGACAAAGATGTGTTTTTCAATATGCATATCTAAAATCTATAATGGTTTACCAAAATGTGCTAAATCTAAAGCTATAACAACATTCTCAAAACTGAGGAAAATAGCGTAAGCAATGTTTTTGTTTGATTGATTTTTATTCAAAAAGTTAATTATTTCTGTGGCAAATACTGTCTGTCCCTGACGAAAGAAGTAAATATTTTTTAATGAAAAATGCCGTTACAATGGCAACACGGATTTTCCATACTCCAAAGATTGAATTTAAGTATCAACATGCTATATAGTGGTCACATGTACCGAATATCAAATCAAATGTTCAAAGACTGAGGGAGTAAGCTCTAATATATATATATATATATATATATATATATATATATATATATATGTGTGTGTGTGTGTTGATAAGGTAGTCCACGTGTTGGCAAGATAAAAAGAAAAGTAACAAAGCTGCAACAAAGTTCATGCTGTATTCACCAACGGTTTATTTCTTCAACAGTATCAACACTTGAGAAAGGGCGGCGAGACGCTCGAAAATTTGTGTGAAGAAATAAACCGTTGGTGAATACAGCATGAACTTTGTTGCAGCTTTGTTACTTTTCTTTATATATATATATAATTATATATAATTATAATATAGAAAAAGGATGTTGCCATGGGATCCCATTGTTTGATATTGACGAAAGAAATACTTTGAGCAATTGAATTTGTATTGGTATTATGTGTCAAATCTCAAGTCAAATCCTACAAACTGCTGGGTTTAGCTATTAAAAATCAACTAACAATTTGTATGATGTTTAATTTTAAAAAAATGCTGTTATCACGTCAATACATTGACCAGCAATGACAAGAGATGAAGTTTGCATGTCTTCACTTTACAGTAGCGGCCACATATATGCGACATTTCAATTCTAATGCTCAATAAGTGAGGGAGTTAGATCAATCCACATAATTCTGTAATTGTAAGATAATACTCATGTCATGGCAACAGACAGACTGAAAACCACACACACACACACGCACACACACACACACACACACACAACTGTCTTGCTAAAATGAATCATTATAGTCTCTCAACTTGCAAATCAATTGTTCAAAAAGTGAGCAGTTTGTTCCACAAAATTTTGTATGTTTTTTTTTATGAAAATGCTGCTACCATGGCAAACACTGTTGACAATGACAAAAGCTAAAATTCTACAATGGCGGCCTCAATGTCATGTGCCAAATTTCAAGTCTAATGCTCAAAAATCGAGGGAGATACAAAGTGTAGGTCAGTTCATGTGATTTTGTATTTATCCATAAAAATATTGTTTAATGGAAAGAGGCATATTGAAAATTCTATATGTATCATATCTAAGTGTTGTCAAAAGTCGATTAGACATCACGGTCCGGATACATGGAACACTCTTCCTGAAGAGTTGAAACAGTGTGCCTCCTTGTTTTCATTCAAAGCAAACTTAAAGAAGCATATTTTATCACAGTATACTTCAAATACGAATTAAGCCCGAATAATTTATATGACTTATGTTGGTCTCCCGATAGTAGCAACATCGTAAGTCATTCCCTCTTCCAGCAAACCAATTTTATCATTCCAAATCCCAGCCTATCTGCCCCTGTGCACTCTCAAGCACTCGCACGCACATTCACCACCTTCACACATCAGAGTTTATTTTCCCCTGCTATCCTCGCAGCAGAATTTGTATTGTTTACCAATTTACCTACCTACCTTTTCCTCGGGCCGGCCATCTTTTCAAGCAATGCTTACAATGGCGGCCCTCTCCATTATCATTTCCTAAATATAATATTGTTATTGTAATCCCAGCTGCATAGACATGCATACTGTAATATCATTAATTTCCTTTTATATCATTGTTTATGCAAGTCAAACGACTCTGTTTCAAATATACTTTGTATATTTCCCATGTTCACGATTATTCAGTTTTATGTGTATTGATTTGCAGAAAATAAAGTATCTATCAAACAAACAAAACAAATAACATTAGGCCAACTATAGAGTGGTCATAATTCCCAAATTGCAACTCAAATCCAAAAATACAACTGAGCAAAAAGTTTGATCCACAAAATTGTAAATGATTCAAAAAAATATGAATGATGTTGTAAATCATGGCAAAACATTGGACGACAGTGACAAATATTACGTTGTTGCCAACATACTGCAGGTTCATTTCCAAAAAGCACTTAATTAGATTATTACAGCTATGACACAGTAGATTCAACTCATTTTGAGTGAACACATAACAACTAAGTATTAGCTCTTTCAGTGTTTTGCAATTAATAAAGATGAAAAAAAATTGATGGCAACCAGCAAATGATTTTGACTAGTATAGAATAGAGAATTGCAATCAATTGCAAGTTATGTTCAACTGCAGCATCCAGGAGATTTTACATTGATATCTATCAGTATCACAAGTTTTAAAAGATGTATGGATACATACATTCACTCTGGAAATGTATTGTTTTATCAGACCAATGAATAGGGAGGAATTTACAGTGAATTTGAAACACTGTCGGAACTTACTAGGAGAGAGATCAAACTAGGGAGAGAAGTTATACAGAAGACCATCTCTGACTCCACTTATTAAAAATTCCTCCTGGAAGTAGAAAACCTCTTAGAAGTAAAATGTTTTTCTGGGTCTGGTTCCTGCATAGGCACAAGAACTGTTCTTTGCTTTTCAGCATTGATTTTCTCAAAATTAAAGGACAAGTTCACCTTCATAGACATGTGGGTTGAGTAAATGCAACAATATCATGCCGTCAATCCCTCGTTTGAGGCGAGTCCCCAACTGGGGCATACCCAAAGTGGGGTGCGTATATTTGTCGTTTGGGAGTTGGGAGTCGAAGGACTTGTCCATTGCAAATAAACTTTCTGCTCAGGCGTGACAAACCTGGAGGCCAAGCCAGGGTTTGATGACTCCAGCAGCTGTCGTATTACGTAAGAGCATGATAAGGATATCTGCCTGTGGCAGACCATTCAAAGTGAACTCAATTTTCTCTATCCTTTCTAAAGTTTTCAATTTTATATTCTATTGAGAAATTCTATGGTCATCCATTTTACATTTCGAACGAAAAAAATTGACCCGTAAATAACGAAAATACAGGAACAAGAAGGAGAGCATACTTCCACCTCCCTGCAATGTGCTATTTGGCAGTGAGTTACAACGGGGAGGTGAGACTACCTCCCTGGTTACAATCAGCCTGCTGACTGGATCATTGAGAAAGCAGCTGTCGTATTACGTAAGAGCATGATAAGGATATCTGCCTGTGGCAGACCATTCAAAGTGAACTCAATTTTCTCTATCCTTTCTAAAGTTTTCAATTTTATATTCTATTTAGAAATTCTATGGTCATCCATTTTACATTTCGAACGAAAAAAATCGACCCGTAAATAACGAAAATACAGGAATAAGAAGGAGAGCATTGCCAGTTTGCCGGTGCTGACAATGTGCTATTTGGCAGTGAGTTACAACGGAGAGGTGAGACTACCTCCCTGGTTACAATCAGCCTGCTGACTGGATCATTGAGAAAGAGAGAGAGAGGGAGAGAGAGAGAGAGAGGGGGGGGGGGGGGGGGGAGAGCGAGGGGGAGAGAGGGAGGGAGAGGGGGGAGAGATGGGGGAGGGAGAAGGGGAGAGCAAAATGGAATGACAATAGTTCCGGTCACTACAGTACAGGCATGCTCTGTCTGCATACGCTGAATGTCTACACTCACACACACACACGTACACACACACACGCACCATGGAGCTACATGGCCCATGCCAAAACCAAAACAATCTCCTCCTCTCGCGGTGCCCCCCCCCCCCCTCCTGTGGCGCTGTGGCGATGACTGATGCTTAGATTAGGCCAGGGTCAAGAAACAGGTGTTTTATATCTTTGACTTTAAGTCATTGATTGCCAAGATATGCACTGGCATTATTTACTGGGGTGTAGCCTCTTCAAACGAGAGATTTGCGTCATGATTAGTAGAACACATCAGTGAGAGTTTGAGGAAAATCGGACAATCCGTTAAAAAGTTATGAATTTTTGAAATTTCTGCTCAGTCACGGCTGGATGAAAAGACTAAGTAAGCGTGTGATGTCACATGAGTACAACGATATAAAGAAAGAATAAAGAAAATTCAACATATTTCCATTTTTCTTGCATAACAACAGAACACTCGACTTCTCTCTTTCAGAAGGCAGGGGGAATAATATTACCCTTAACATACGTCAGTAGCAAGTCGAAAAAATGTGCACTTTATTAAAAAAGTAAAGTTTTGTGAAATTCTCTTTTTATTTTCCTTATATAGTTGTACGCATGTGACATCATACACTGTAGTAGTCTTCTCATCTAGCAGTGACTGCGCAGATACTTTAAATACCCATAACTTTTGAACGGATTGTCCGATTTTCCTCAAACTTTCACTGATGTGTTCTACTAATATTGTTGCATTCTCTCAATCCTAATGTATATGAAGGTGGACTTGTCCTTTAAGGTTTCATTCAGAACCTACACATAATGAAATTCAAGGGTATCAATTTTAGATTGTCATATACACTAGGTTGGTATACACTTACAATGAACCTAGGTTTGTGTTAGGGCCCATGAGTACACAGTATACCAGCGAGAAAAAGAAAACAAGTAGGTGTTAAAGGATGGTAATTTTGGTTGAGATGATGATTCAGCTTTTGACATTTTGCAAGATAGAAACTACTCGAGATATCATTATCAAACAGAAGTTAAAATTCTATTTGATGAAAGTCGGATTTGGAAATATCCAAAAACAAAGTAAAGCAAGGTGGTCCATATAAAAGAAATTTCCCACATTTCATTAGGACCACTCTGTTTCGGGATATCTCGACCATCTCAAATTTGATTTTCGTCTCTTAGAATAATATGTATGCTCTTTTGATAAGGGGAATCTCATGAATTGTTGCAAAAAGTTATAACATGCCTTGAAATCTTGTTCAGAATAGTAAATAATGCCCCCAAAATATCTCATTACATTTTAGTCATTTCATGGTTTACACGTGAATGAATCCACATATATCTGCATAATATGTTACTCCATGGTTTACAGAAGAGCCAGATTAAGGGGGAAAGATGACAATACGGACTACTGTGCAGAGTAGGAAGAAAAGGTCACCTGATACACCCCTTGGAATTTGGTGCACTGGTATAAGGGTTGTCTGACCAGGGAGGTCACCTCCCTGGTCTGACCAGTGTTATTTCACCCATGGACTGGTGATATCTGCCTAATCTGCCTTTCTAATTATCCAGTTACTGGGTGCTGCCAGACAAGTCCCAAGAGATGGTGATGGACATTGGAAAGCAACCAATCACATGGGTGGAGTTTGATTTTCACCGTGAGAAACTGATTTTAGAAGTCTGTACAAACCCTTGTTGGGAGAGGCTGCAGTGCAGTGGTACGTGTATAATTAGTCTTGGCACATGCAGACTCCTATTACGACCAACAAGGGTTTGTGCCTGCAAACTAACCTCCATGCGCGTGCATGCATGCATGCAGCGATCTTGGCGGGATGCGATTTTTTTTTGAAATTGCCAATTGTGTCACTTGAGCAAAGACTATCAGTGTGCTGGCTGGTTTTTGTACGCATGCGCGTGGACTTCGTTAGGTTCCTCGCGAAACGTGTATTGAGTACATTGCAGGCTAGTAAATTATTCATCTCAGTAGTAGCTATATATTGTACATGAATCATATTTTTGTGCATATGTTTCAACCTTTTTTGTGCATTTAACCGTTTACATACATCAGTACGTGGCAGACAGAATAAAGAATACTGATAATGTACTTCTAAAGTGTTCATTTTCATTTTTACCATACTTATGATTGTGTATCAAAGTTGAATGGATGGTAACACAGCAAGTTTTTCACACTGTGACATTATCTTTTTTTTCCTCAAAAAGTGTCATAATTAGAACATAAAAAATTAAAATTCAAATGGGGCACCAAGAGTGTTCAACCTATTTCACTGGGAAAAAAGAAACTGGATGAAGTAGACTTAAATAACAAAAAAAAAAACTATAACTAGTAGTAGACCAGTTGGGAGTAGACTAGTTGGTAGTAGACGAGTTGGCAGTAGACGAGTTGGGTGTAGACTAGTTGGGAGTAGACGAGTTGGGAGTAGACGAATTGGGAGTAGACGAGTTGGGAGTAGACCAATTGGGAGTAGACGAGTTGGGAGTAGACCAATTGGGAGTAGACGAGTTGGGTGTAGACGAGTTGGGAGTAGACCAATTGGGAGTAGACGAGTTGGGAGTAGACTGACTGGTTATTAGACTAATTGACTATTAGACAAGGTGGTTGTAGACTAATTGGCTATTAGACAAAATGAACTGTAGACTATTTTATTCATAGACCTAATGATTAATAGACGAAATGGTCAATAGACATAATGGGTGTTAGACGAAATGTGACTTAGACAAATTGGACTATAGATAAAATGGCTAGTAGACGAAATGACAATTAGACTAATTGGCATATAGACAAAATGGTTGGTAGACGAGTTGGTAGTAGACGAAGTGGGTTTAGACGAGATGGCATTAGACTAGGTGGACAGTGGACAGGGTGGGTGTAGACGAGGTGCCAATTTACCAGGAATACCAAT